>NC_140945.1:113989485-114349485 GCF_014529385.1 Adiantum capillus-veneris
AGGCCATAAGATGTAGCCTCTGACAGCTCGGGGGATGATCATGCAGAGCACATTCCGAAGTAAGTGAGTTCCTCTGATGCAGATCCTGTGGTGGCTGAACTCACTTACTTCGGCACGCTGCAAGAGATTTTGAGGATCGATTACAGAGGATTTTTTGTCGACTTGTTCGACGTGCAATGGTTCAAGATAATCATGGAGGGTCGCAACGCTACTGTGCGTAGCGGAGAGAGTGGTTTTCTTGAGGTGGATTCTACTAAGAAATGGACTGACCTAAGAGACACTTTCGTACTACCCGAGCATTGTGAACAAGTAAATATGTAAATAGTTAACATCCCCCTTTTACAAGTTATGTGCTTGACAGCTCTCATGTAAGTTATGTGGCTCTGGCAGGTAATATTTCATCCTACAAAGTCTACATCAAACTGGTGGTACGTCATAGAGGTAGCCCCTCGTAGTGCAAGGACGTATGAAGGCTACCATGTGCCAATCACAACGGCATCAATGGAGGAGATCAGAGAAGATGCTCAATCAGAAGCCGCTGCGGTGGTGCCAGACGAGCATCAAGATGCTACTACTCTATATGGGGTGCATGCAGAGGAGCTACAAAATGAAACAGAGGATATGTGTTTAAACGGAGAACTCTATATAGATATAGGAAGTTATGCTGAGTTATGCGAGGATGAGAGAGAGATCTCTTAAAGCCACAAATATTGTATTTGAACAATTTTGCTCCGTGTTGTAAAAGCTCTGGCTCTCTAAGTACCTTCCATGGTGTATAACGCTCTTTTCTACTCGCGCTCACATCTTTTGATTGAAAATTCTGAGTTTTCGACTTGCCTCTTCTATCACTCGATTCATTGCGTCATTGTATTTATATGCGTCATTACGTCATTGTATTTAATGGTCTTTGCGTCATTGTCTACTCTATTCATTCAATATTAAGTTTAAATATTCGTGTGTTTAATGTAGGTATGGATGATGAGGAGTTTCTTTCTTCTTTGTCACCGCAACAGAGACAGTGGTACGTGGAGCGTCATCGCTCTGGCGCATCATCGCGCGTTCCTACTCCATCCGCATCTCCCTCTCTTTCGGAGCATTCGACGCGCTCCGAAGCTTCGGCGTCGACGAGACGAGCTTCACACTCGTCTACACACCGGCGCTCTGGCGGTGGCGGTGGCGGTGGCGGTGGCGGTTGTTGTGGGGATTCCGCCACCGATGCCTCCACACCGCCTCGTGTTCGACGAGGCTCTTTACCCTCCCCTTCTTTGCCCGCCCCCACACCAGCCACATCATCGCCATCTACAGCAGGTTTTGCACGGCTGACTGTTCCTAGAAGCTACACACCTCTACCTACTCCGCCAGGAGCCACCCCTCTCGACACTCCTCGCTTCGGGGCCCAGACCCCGCTGGAGACACCTGACGTCCGTACCCCCATCGACACGCCGCTAGAGACCCCTGCCGGGACACCCAGGTTCACGCGTCACCGGCCAGAGGACTTGTCTTACTCCATCGACTTCAGCGGCGGCATCATCATGGATGATGACGGCAAGAAGGTTATCTCGCGCATGCGTGGTCTTTGCTGTCAGCTGTTTAGACACTACATACTAAACAAATGGAGTGAAGTACCAAGTGATTTAAAAAACAGAGTCATCAGCATACTTCATGATGAGTTTCCCGTTCCAACACGGGATCAGCGCTTCAATGAAGACCTGATGAAGATTCGAATGCGCGAATACTGCAAACACAAGCGTTCCGAAGTGCAAAAAGCAATCAATAATGGGTGGAAGCAACAAAAGGATGCAGCCAGAGCGCGAGTAGAGGCAGGGAGCTCGCACCACTTGGGGAGCGGTGGATGGGCATCATTTGAGGCCGATTTTGTAAGTGTTTTCACATTGCTCTTTATGTTCGATAGTTTAGGGTTTATGAGTTTTTTAATTCTAACATAATGAAATCTTTGTATGTTTTGACAGTGGTCGATGACAGGACATGATCCCACACCGTACGAGCGCGAGTACGCAGGCAGGAAGGGCTTAAACGCCCTGATGGACATTCTCAGTTCTCGCGGCGGCATGGTTAGTATTAGGGTTTACTCTTTTTTATTTTTTGTATTGTTTTATAAATGTCGTTATATGTTTATACTTACTGAAAGCTGTCTTATTGTCTTTTTTTGCAGAATCCGACAGATACGCCACTTGGACGCGATGAGACGTCTGACTAGACGACGTCAGTTTAGCCGTAGCTAGATAGCATTAGTTTAGGGTTTCTCATAGCTTACGTCTTTTTGAACCATGTATATTATTACATTTGTCACCGCAGTTCCTTTTGCCAATCAATTCTTTATGCCTATGATGTTGTACAATTGTCATTATTACATTTGCCAATCAATTCATTTCGCCTATGATGTGTACAATTGTCAATTTTGCAAATAATGCGTCTTGTGGGTGACTATTTTGGGTCTATTATCTACCCTTGCACGTTTTTTAAAAAGTGAATCAAGTACAATATGGTTGATGGGTGGCAGGGCATTCAATGCCCTGCCACCAAAAAAAATTTCTCTCGGGCGTCGCTATAACCGTCGCTATTTATGGCTCTGTAGCGTCGCTATGAGCGTCGCTATAGTCTGCAGTGTAAACGTCGCTATGAGCGTCGCTATATAGCGACGCTCATAGCGACGCATATAGCGACGCTCGTAGCGACGGTTTTAGCAACGCCGGGGGTTATAAAAACCCAGTGTATTTCCGTCGCTAACAACGTCACAAGAGCACACAACCTCTTGTAGTGTCAAATGGAAAGCTGCAGGCTTCCCCAATTGTGATGCAATCTCTGCCAGGATCAAATACATGGCATATAGCACAGCCATGCGCCTGTAGTATTTTCATATTCAACCATTTTTCTGCACCTGTAAACCCAAAAACAAGCCTCTCGTGGAGCTTAGCATAGCATCGATCTTCAACTACCTGTATCCATATGTTGGCTTCATATATAAAACAAGTTGTGAAGCATCTCCACCATACACCATGATTGCCTCACCTGCTAGAGAACTCTCCATAGCATACCTCTCATCACAAGAGCTTTGCAACCCGTGCAAAACTACTTGTTAGGAAACTTTGAAAAGCTTGTCCATCAATAGCATAACACCCACCTTTGGCAATCTGTCTTCCACTACCACTGCTTCTTGGAGAACCAAGCCTACCTGCTTCTCAAGCATACCCTTTGCTGTAGGTCCTTCAAGTGGCATACACTCTATACATGACTCACCATGCCGATCTTCGTCCACCATAACTTGTGATACTTCATCTTCAACCACTTTGGGTGAGAGCAATGCAAATCGGATTGCTCAATCACTAGCTCTTGAATGTCAATCTGTTCTTCTAGGACTGCTTCTACAACCATATCATCGGCTAAACAAGTTAAGAAAGAAAGCCATAATCTATCACCTCGTTCTTTGGTATGGTGACATCATCCACATCTTCATAATCTATCACCTCGTCCTCTGGTATGGTGACATCATCCACATCTTCTGGAATGCACCGCCGCTCTTCAATACAATTAGTAGGACAAGGTTGCCCAACCCCCTGGCTAGCTTCTTCCTGTACAGCTTCGACCATCGCTTTGTCAACATCTTCAAAATTTTCCTGCGAGCTCTGATCCATAGCTTCATTTTATTCTTCATGTTCGGCTAGGACCACATCCTTTCTAGCCGGACTAACAGACTCTTGTACAGCAGCACACTGCTGTACACCAAACTAGAGGCACAAATTGAAACGAATGACCAGAATGGCTTACCAATGGCAAAGCAGCTACCTTTTTGACGCTTGAACTTTATTTTGACACATGATGAAGCTCCGTTGTCGAGCTATACCTATAGTCTGCCGGCTTCAACAAACCCATCTCCAGCTTCTTCTTTGCTTTCCTGCTCATTACCTTTGCCAAGTAAACCATTTGTGCATAGTCCTCTGCACCACCACACTCGACCTTCTCTTTGATTCGTGGATGCAAGCATGCTAGAAACTGCTCTCACTTGAAATGATCTCCATTTTGCACACATGTAACAACAGCTAGTCTCTCCCAAATATACTCAAATTTACCCAAAAACAAAGCAAAATCTTCACTTACATCTTGCTTTAGCTTTCTCAATTGCTTACCCAAGTCTGATGGAGAAACCCGCTTCTGACAAGCTTCAACAAACTGCTTCCGAATCTCGCTCAGTGGATTGACGATCTGCAACCTTCAATCCTTCAAACTACGCTTTGGCTCGTCCTTGTAGAACGAATGGTAGGGCCTTCAATTTGGCTTCATGTCCACAAATTCTCAACTGCAATAGGTATAGCTCTAGATCGGAAAACCAATCCGCAGCCTCTTCTTCTCCAGCAAGCATCAAGTCAATATCATGCATCATCTTCGGGCTTTACTTCATCGAGGAGGAATCAGTAGATCCTCATTGGGGACACCACTGATAGAAAGGGGGAAGGGGGAACAAACCTAGCACACTCTACACTACCTCTCTATAGCACAGGATAAATTCCGCACCCCTAACCACACAAAAACTCACACAAATGCACACTATCTGCAACCTTTCATTGCACAGCTCGCCTTCGGGCATTCTCAGTTGTACACATTCACATAAACACCTTAACATAACCGGCTTGATAGTACACCATCTCGCATAACCATACTTACACCAAATAAGTAAAGACACAATCCTTAGGAGACGACACAAGCCTCGACCACACATAGAATAGCTCACCCAATCACTCTCTCACTCCCTCTCTGCACACGCAGATACACAAAACCCGGAGCCAACGCTACCACGGGAAGATGCACAAGACGAGATAGACAATTAGATTGGTGGCAAACCCAACATAATCCCACGGAACTGTGAACTCACTTATCCATAGCACAAAAAAAACAATCCTCATACAATGCTGGCATCGATCAGGTGCATGCTCTGATGCAACCCTTGGCGACCAATTCGTCTTATTCGTAGGCAACCCTCGACTCCTCTGCAAGCTGACCACTCATCCATACAATGACGCCAGACTATGTAGATGGCACTCCTTTTCCCATCACAAGCCCTAATGGTCATCTCCTGGACTTGCACTCCCTCCAAAGAGCCAAAGAGGATCAGCCCGCCTTTAGCTATTCATGCCATGGTGTTGGCCTCCCCCCATGTAGAGCTATTGGCCACCTTTCTGTAATAGCATTCCTCCTTCAATATCCCATGCAGTTCTCCCTCTGTCACCATCGTAGCACCCCTGAGGTGGTGCTCCTGCCTTCAAGTCTCCTTCCCTACCTCAACAGGCCATGGACAGCCCCTCCTCCCTGATTTCGGCCTTGCACACAGCCGGCCCTCGGGTTCCAGATGGCACACCCAAAGGTTCTGCAGTTGGCCTGCCTTTAGCCCTCTCTGGCGCACTTCCTTCAGCCTCCAATCCCCTTCTCTGGCACCCCTTAGCTTACCTGCAGTGGTCCCTGCTGTAATCCTCGCAGCTCATGGCCTCTGCAACTCCCCAAGCTCAAGCCCCGAGCTGCCCTCCTTGCAACTGACGGCCTTGCTATCTACTCATGGGCCGAGCCCATCTGCAAACGGCACTTCTGGCCCTTTTCTACTGCAATCCGATACTGCTCACGGCCCTCCTCCTCCTCACCTCTTGTCAGCGCCCTTGAGCCGCCCCTCCTTTCTTGGCATGCCACCTCGTGGCCTTTCTCCTCCCCTGTCCACTGGCGGTCCCCAGCTTTGCTTCTGCAACAGCTTACAACATCCCTCATCACCAGCGACCATCAACTGTAGCAAGCTTCTTGGTCTTCGAAACGCTGACGCCCCCCCCATGCAGCAGAAAGCAACACTTCACCTCCTAGCACCCTCTCGATGCAGTTGGTCGTCCTGCTTACAGTGCCCGAAGGCGCTCTATCTCCTCCAAAAGACGCTCCATTTGCAGCACCTCGGCCTCACACTCTTCTCATGCGACCTCCTCAGAACTTGGCTTTCCGTTTCTCTGTAGCCTATAGCCCAGGGCATACACTGCATAACCACCACCATCTCCTCACGGTACCATTCCGCAGTAGTCCTCCCTGGAATGTCCTTGCCTGCTTTCCCAAACGTGCTCACCGGTCCCTCAATGCAATGGCTCCGCCCCCTGTCCGGCTCCTCCTACTGCAACCCCCACTTTTTGCTCTTGCATGGCCACCAGGTGGCGCCCCTTCCATGCATACTCCGGGTTAGCTTTCCTGCCGATGAAGGTAAATTCAGGAGTCAACTTGCAGTAGCACCGCCATCTCTGCAATAGCATTTTTTCCCCTCTATCGTATTCCTCAGCTTGGCGTTGGTTCCCACGCATCCGGCTGCCACCTTGAGCCAACTTTTTTAAAAAGATTCAGCTTTACTCCATTTCATACCTTTAGCTGGTCGCCCCAAACTCCAACATTGACCCTTGATAATCACTGGTCACATAGTCGGCTGCTTTGCACGTTTGGTTTCATGCACTTTAAAGTATGCTTCTCTGCAAGATCCATCGCCATTGGTCGGCCAATGAAAAGAATCTTGGATATCGGTGGCCCTTGGGTAAAAGAACCCCGTTGAGAGCACTACGACCGTCATGAAACTTGAGTTGCAGTCACTTGCAATAGCCCTCAATGGACATGTTGTAGCATACATACCCTTGCAAGTAGGGCCTCATGGAAACACCTCAATCAAAATCCTATATCACAAACTTCAGGGCATTTTCATACTGTATCCCTTGCCTCGTTCCAAACCTTATGATCTAAGAATCTGTTGCTGTCACCTGTGATAGGAAGCAACAATGAGAGTTTCCACTAGAGAGTGCTTCACCTCGGTGTACCTTTCTCCTGGCTCCATCAAGTACCTGCCCATTGTCCCTGTCACTTTCCTTCAAACTGCCATGCCTGGACTTCTTGCACTTCCATAGGTCGACATAGTTTGGCTGTACCAACGCCTTAGGAATGTTGCTCTTAGCAGATCCCACCTCTCCTTGGTGGCTTGCACCAAGGCATTGCCCCATGATCTTGCTTCCACTTTCATTAGCAGCGGAAAAATGCGTAGATGCAAAGCATCATCATCCCTTCCAGAGACGACACATGCTATTTCAAGATTATCCACGAAGTCTGAAGCATCTTCCCCCACCTTACCCGTGAAGGTTGGGAAAGAAACATTTACCATTGCAAAAAAAGAGGGGTTTCCTTCTCACTGGTGTGTGTGTGAGTGTGTGTGTGTGAGTGGGTGAGTGTGTTGGCAAGTGTGTGTGTGGGAACGAGAGTGTAAGAGAGATATTTTTTTTAATGACTGGCTTGGCCGACTACAAGAGGGAGAGAGAGCGTGAGTGAAGCGGGTGAGGGGAGAGAGAAGGGAGAGGGTGAGAGAGGGAGTGTGTGTGTGTGTGTCTGTGTGTAGAGAGAGAGAGAGAGAGAGAGAGAGAGAGAGAGAGAGAGAGAGAGAGAGATCCTGATGTTGCTCGTGACTCAAGGAAGGGGTGAGAGAGAGTGGGAGTCTCAACGAGGGGGAGGGAGACAGTGAGCAAGAGATGGGGAGAGAGGGAGGGAGAGTGTGAGTGTGTGTGTGTGTGTGTATGTGGGTGGGTATATGTGTGTGGTGGGTGTTGAGAGAGAGAGAGAGAGAGAGAGAGAGAGAGAGAGAGAGAGAGAGAGAGAGAGAGAGACAGCCTATGCTTTGCTAGTCTGGCTATCGACACACACACACACACACACACACACACACAGAGTGATTTGCACCCATGCATGGCGCCCCCCCTCCGGTTGACAAACGAGAGAGAGGAAAATATTATTTTATGCGCCCTATGGGAGAGTTGAGCGTGGGAGAGGGAGAGAGAGAGAGAGAGAGAGAGAGAGAGAGCTGAGTAATGCATGAGGAAGAGAGAGAGATAGCCTATAACGGCCCCTTGGGTTGGTGAAGAACAAGGAGGGAGATTTTGGTGGCTTGCAAACAAACAAGAGGGAGAGGGAGGGGTGGCGATAATGGAGGAGAGAGGGGGAAGGGTGGTGCCAAGGGAGGGGCGGCCCACTGTGGATGCATGAGCATGGGAGGGGTTGTGGCAACATATGCATCTTAAAAAAACAATGTTTTCTTCTTTTCTTATTATTAAGCTCCCTCCTGAGTGGGGTTGGTTCCCGCGGCCAGGTTCCGAAAGCCGGCCATCAACCAAACTCTATCGACCTATGGAAGTGCAAGAAGTCCAGGCATGGCAGTTTGCAGGCAAGTGACGGGGACATTTGGCTGGTATTGATGGAGCTAGTAGAGAGGTACACCGAGGTAGAGCACTCGCTAGTGGAAACTGTCAGTGTTTCTTCCTATCATCACAGGTGACAAGAGTAGATGCTTATATCATAAGGTTTGGAACGAGGCAAGGGATACAGTATGCAAATGCCATGAAGTTTGTGATATGGGATTTTGATCGAGGTGTTTGCAATAGGCTCTACTTGCCAGGGTATGTATGCTACAACATGTCCATTGAGGGCTATTGCAAGTGAGTGCAGCTCAAGCTTCATGATGGTCGTAGTGCTCTCAACGGGTTTCTTTTACCCAGGGCCACTGATATCCAGGATTCTTTTCATTGGCCGACCAATGGCGATGGATCTTGCAGAGAAGCATACTTTAAAGTGCATGAAACCAAACGTGCAAAGCAACCGACTATGTGACCAATGATTATCAAGGGCCAATGTTGGAGTTTGGGGCGGCCAGCTAAAGGTATGAAATGGAGTAAAGCTGAATCTTTTTAAAAAAGTTGGCTCAATGTGCTTGGCAGCCGGATGCGTGGGAACCAACACCAAGCTGAGGAATACGAAAGAGGTAAAAAAAAACGCCATTGCACTAGAGATGGCGGCGCTACTGCAAGTCGACTCCTGTATTTACCTTCATGGGCAGGAAAGCGAACCGGGAGTATGCATGGAAGGGGTGCCACTTGGTGTCCATGTAGGAGCAAAAAGAGGGGGCTGCAGCAGTAGGAGGAGCTGGACAGGAGGCGGTGCCATTGCATTGAGGGACCGGTGAGCACGTTTTGGAAAGCAGGCAAGGATATCATTACAGGGAGGACTACTGCGGAATGGCACCGTGAGGAGATGGTGGTGGTTATGCAGTGTATGCCGTGGGTTATAGGCTACAGACAAAGGGAAATCCAAGTTTTAAGGAGGTCGCATGAGAAGTGTGTGAGGCCGAGGTGCTGCAAATGGAGCGTCTTTTAGAGGGGATGCAGGGCCTTTGGGCACTGTAAGCAGGACGACCAACTGCATCGAGAGGGTGCTAGGAGGTGAAGTGTTTCTTTGTGCTGCATGGGGGGCCCGTCAGCGTTTCGAAGACCAAGGAGCTTGCTACAGTTGATGGTCGCTGGTGATGAGGGATGTCGTAAACTGCTCCACAAGCAAAGGGGACCGCCACTGGGCAGGGGAGGAGAAAGGCTGCCAGAGAAGGGGATTGGAGGTTGAAGGAAGTGCACCAGAGAGGGCTAAAGGCAGGCCGGCTGCAGAACCTTTGGGTGTGCCATCTGGAAGCCGAGGGCGCAGGGCCAAAATCAGGGAGGAGGGGCTGTCCATGGGCTGTTGAGGTAGGGAAGGAGACTTGAAGGCAGGAGCACTACCTCAGGGGTGCTACGATGGTTACGGAGGGAGAACTGCATGGGATGAAGGAGGAATGCTATTATAGAAAGGTGGCCAATAGCTCTACATGCGGGGAGGCCAACACCATGGCATGAATAGCTAAAGGCAGGCTCCTCTCCTCTTTGGCTCTTTGGAGGGAGTGCAAGTCCAGGAGATGACCGTTAGGGCTTGTGATGGGAAAAGGAGTGCCATCTACATAGTGTGGCATCATTGTATGGATGAGTGGTCAGCTTGCAGAGGAGTCGAGGGTTGCCTACGGGTTGCCTACGAATAAGATGAATTGGTTGCGAAGGGTTGCATCAGAGCAGGCACCTGATCGATGCCATCATTGTATGAGGATTGTTTTTTTTGTGCTATGGATAAGTGACTTCGCAGTTCGGTGGTATTAGCTTTTCGTGTTGGGTTTGCCACCAATCTTCTCGTCTATCTCGTCTTGTGCATCTCGCCCGTGGTAGCGTTGGCTCCGGGTTTTGTGTATGTGTGTGTACAGAGAGGGAGTGAGAGAGTGATTGGATGAGCTATTCTATGTGTGGCGAGGCTTGTGTCGCCTCCTAAGGATTGTGTGTTTACTTATTTGGTGTAAGTATGGTTATGCGCGATGATGTACTATCAAGCCGGTTATGTTAAGGTGTTTATGTGTGAATGTGTACAATTCGAATGCCCGAAGGCGAGCTGTGCAATGAAACGTTGCACATAGTGTGCGTTTGTGTGAGTTTCTGTGTGGTTAGGGGTGCGGAATTTATCCTGGGCTATAGAGAGGAAGTGTAGAGTGTGTTGGGTTTGTTCCCCCTTCCCTCTTTCCATCAGTGGTGCCCCCACTGAGGATCTATTGATTGCTCCTCGATGAAGTTTTAAAGCCTGAAGATGATGCATGATATTGACTTGGTGCTTGCTGGAGAAGAAGAGGCTGCGGATTGGTTTTTCGATCTAGAGCTATACCTGTTGCAGTTGAGAATTTGTGAACATGAAGCCAAATTGAAAGCCCTACCATTGGTTCTACACGGACGAGCCAAAGCCTAGTTTGAAGGATTGAAGGTTGCAGATCGTCAATTGCTGAGCGAGATTCGGAAGCAGTTTGTTGAAGCTTTTCAAAAGCGGGTTTCTCCATCAGACAGGTGAGCAATTAAGCAAGCTAAAGCAGAATGTAAGTGAAGATTTTTCTTTGTTTTTGGGTAAATTTGAGTCTATTTGGGAGAGACTAGCTATTGTTACATGTGTGCGAAATGGAGATTATTTCAAGCGAGAGGAGTTTCTAGCATGCTTGCATCCACGAATCAAAGAGAAGGTCTAGTGTGGTGGTGCAGAGGACTATGCGCAAATGGTTTTCTTGGCAAAGGTAAAGAGCAGGAAAGCAAAGAAGAAGCTGGAGATGGGTTTGTTGAAGCCGACAGACTATGGGTATAGCTCGACAACAAAGCTTCATCATGTGTCAAAAGAAAGTTCAAGCGTCAAAAAGGTAGCTGCTTTGCCATTGGTAAGCCATTGATCTGGTCATTCGTTTCAATTTGTGCTTCCAGTTTGGTGTGCTGTCGTACAACAGTCTATTAGCCTGGCTAGCAAGGATGCGGTCCTAGCCGAAGAGTGTATGCATGAAGAGTCAAATGAAGCTATGGATCAGAGATCGTAGGAAAAGTTTGAAGATGTTGACAAAGCGATGGTCGAAGTTGTACAGGAAGAAGCTAGCCAGGGGGTTGGGCACCCTTGCCGTACCAATTGTATTGAAGAGCGACAGTGCATTCCAGAAGATGTGGATGATGTCACCATATCAGAGGATGAGGTGATAGATTATGGCTTTCTTTCTTGCTTAGCCGATGATATGGTTGTAGAAGCAGTCCTAGAAGAACAGGTTGACATTCGAGAGCTAGTGATTGAGTAATCCGATTTTCTCTCACCCAAAGTGGTTGAAGATGAAGTATGACAAGCTATGGTGGACAAAGATCGGCATGGTGAGCCATGTATAGAGTGTATGCCACTTGAAGGACCTACAGCAAAGGGTATGCTTGAGAAGCAGGTAGGCTTGGTTCTCCAAGAAGCAGTGGTAGTGGAAGACAGGTTGCCAAAGGTGGGTGTTATGCTATTGATGGACATGCTTTTGAAAGTTTCTTTATAGGTAGTTTTGAACGGTTTGCAAAGCTCTCCTGATGAGAGGTATGCTATGGAGAGTTCTCTAGCAGGTGAGGCAGTCATGGTGTATGGTGGAGATGCTTCACAGGTTGGTTTACAAGCTTGTTTTATATATGAAGCCGACATATGGATACAGGTAGTTGAAGATCGATGCTATTGCCAAGCTGCACGAGAGTCTTGTTTTTGGGTTTACGAGTGCAAAAATATGGTTGAATATGCAAATACTACAGACGCATGGCTGTGCTATATGCCATGTATTTGATCCTGCCGGAGATTGCGTCACAATTGGGAAAGCTTGCAGCTTTCCATTTTGATCTTCGCGGGTGATGCAATAGCAGATGATTTTCTCTCTATATCTATCCTATCTATATAGCCACTATATTATCATTTTTCTTATGCAGTCTATGTAGCTATTTTTATCATGCTCTCTATACATACTTATTTTACCTAAATAATATTGTGGTTAGAGCATGAATGTTCAATGAGGGGGTGGGCAATGATGGTACAGCCAAACTGTGTCGACCTATGGAAGTGCAAGAAGTCCAGGCATGGCAGTTTCCAGGCAAGTGACAGGGACATTGGGCAGGTACTTGATGGAGCTACTAGAGAGGTACACCGAGGTGGAGCACTCGCTAGTGGAAACTGTCAGTGTTTCTTCCTATCAACAGGTGACAGGAGCAGATGCTTATATCATAAGGTTTGGAACAAGGAAAGAGATACAGTATGCAAATGCCATGAAGTTTGTGATATGGGATCTTGATCGAGGTGTTTGCAGGAGGCTCTACTTGCCAGGCTATGTTTGCTACAACATGTCCATTGAGGGCTATTGTAAGTGAGTGCAGCTCAAGTTTCATGACGGTTGTAGTGCTCTCAAGGGGATTTTTTACCCAAGGCCACTGATATCCAGGATTGTTTTCATTGGCCGACCAATGGCGATGGATCTTGTAGAGAAGCATACTTTAAAGTGCATGAAACCAAACGTGCAAAGCAGCCGACTATGTGACCAGTGATTATCAACGGTCAATGTTGGAGTTTGGGGCGGCCAGCTAAAGGTATGAAATGGAGTAAAGCTGAATCTTTTCAAAAAAGATGGCTCAAGGTGGCAGCCGGATGCGTGGGAACCAACGCCAAGCTGAGGAATACAAAAGAGGAAAAAAACAGCTATTGCAGAGATGGCGGCGCTACTGCGAGTCGACTCCTGAATTTACCTTCATGGGCAGGTGAGCGAACCGGGAGTATGCATGGAAGGGGCGCCACCTGGTGGCCATGCAAGAGAGAAAAGAGGGGGTTGCAGCAGTAGGAGGAGCTGGACAGGGGGCGGCGCCATTGCATTGAGGGACCGGTGAGCAGGTTTGGGAAAGCAGGCAGAGATAGCATTGCAGGGAGGACTACTGTGGAATGGCACCGTGAGGAGATGCTGGTGGTTATGCAGTGTATGATGTGTGTTGTAGGCTACAGAGAAAGGGAAAGCCAAGTTCTGAGGAGGTCGCATAAGAAGCGTGTGAGGGCAAGGTGTTGCAAATGGAGAGTCTTTTGGAGGGGATGGAGGGCCTTCGGGCACTGTAAGCAGGACGACCAACTGCATCGAGAGGGTGCTAGGAGGTGAAGTGTTGCTTTGTGTTTCATGGGGGTGCCCGTCAGCGTTTTGAAGACCAAGGAGCTTGCTACAGTTGATGGTCACTGGTGATGAGGGATGTCGTAAGCTGCTGCAGAAGCAAAGGGGACCGCGAGGTGGCAGGGGAGGAGAAAGGCCACGGGGTGGCATGCCAGGGGCGGCTCAAGGGCGCTGACAGGAGGTGAGGAGGAGGAGGGTCGTGAGCAGGCTCGGGTTGCAGTAGAGAAGGGCCAAGAGGGCCGTTTGCAGATGGGCTCGGCCCATGAATAGATAGGAAGGCCGTCAGTTGCAAGGAGGGCAGCTCGGGGCTTGAGCTTGGGGAGTTGCAAAGGCCATGAGCTGCGAGGATTGCACGAGGGAGCACTGCAGGTAAGCCAAGGGGTGCCAGAGAAGGGGATTGGAGGCTGAAGGAAGTGCGCCAGAGAGGGCTAAAGGCAGGCCTGCTGCAGATCAACCTTTGGGTGTGCCATATGGAACCCGAGGGCCGGCTGTGTGCAGGGCCGAAATCAGGGAGGAGGGGCTGTCCATGGGCTGTTGAGGTAGGGAAGGAGACTTGAAGGCAGGTGCACCACCTCAGGGGTGCTACGATGGTGACGGAGGGAGAACTGCATGGGATGAAGGAGGAATGCTATTATAGAAAGGTGGCCAATAGCTCTACATGCGGGGGGAGGCCAACACGATGGCATGAATAGCTAAAGGCGGGCTCCTCTTTGGTTCTTTGGAGGGAGTGCAAGTCCAGGAGATGACCGTTAGGGCTTGTGATGGGAAAAGTGTAAAAGTAACTTATGATTATCATAAGTGTGGATTTCCTTTCCACCTACCTTTATTCTCTAATTCTCACATGGACCTCTTTTTACCTATGCAAGTCTCAATATGTGTCTATTCCCACCTATCTATAACTTACATGTGATGGATAATCCTCACTCCCTTAACTTGTATATAAAACTCATTAGCTGCCCTCATTTGTAATAAGGTCTTCACTCTCCATTTAAGTGCAATCTATTGTCATTGCTCTATTTCTATTTTGCACTCTCTTATGTCTTAACATTAGTATATCAATTAATAGTGATATTAATCACATTTAAGTTAATCTTTAAGTTATCACATGGTATCACAATGATACAGCTTAAGATTAATTTTTCTAATTAGCGCTAAGAGTCTTCCATCTCTCTAGCTCACACTCGAAGTCTCACTCTCCATTCTTTTCAAGGAATCCGGAACCTCGAAAGATGGCCGAGTTAGCTTATTCATCTTCCGCATCCACCTACAAGCCCCACTACATTATCGACAAGCTTAACGGCACTAACTACCAAGTGTGGAAGATTCGGATGGAACTATGCCTTACGCAGCTGCAACTTTGGGACGTCACGTCAGGAGTCGAAGAGCAACCTGACCACCCCGAAGACCCCGAAAACAAAGATTCAACATACTTCATCGACACCTATAATACTTGGCATAGTAGAAACAATAGTGTCAAGATGGAGCTCATTCTCCATTGCCAAGATCAGCAAGTCCAAATGGTGAAAAAGCTAACTACTGCTAACGCCATTTGGAAGTTCTTCGAGAAGAACTATGAGCACACTGACCTCGTCTACCAAGTTTCCCTGATCAAGAAATTGGTAAACACTACCATGCAAGAGGGTCAGTCATCCTCCAAGTTTTTGGAGACGTGGAAAATACTTCTAGATGAAGTACTTATCTCAGGGCTTGCCATCCCTGAAGAGCTTCAAAGTATGCTCTTATTGGCTTCTCTACCTGCATCATGGAGAGCCTTTATCACTACACAAGCCACTACGGCTAACTTGCAGCTACAAAATCTTGTAGCCAAGATCCATCAGGAGGAAACGCTTTGCGACCACACTAGCAGCACGCAGAAGTCCACAGCACTTGTCACTATGAAAAGAAACTCACGTCCGTACAACGGCAAGAAGCCTCAATATTCGGGTCCTCCTCGACAATACAATAATTCTGGAAGAAAGTCACAATTTCAAAGCCACCACAATCACCAAAATTCAAATCAATGCGCCAATTGTCATCACTTTGGACACCTCACAAAGGACTGTCGACAACCACACAATCAAGGTAATCATCCTTTCTCTCACCCTAACCTATATCCTTCTTACCCTCAAGGGGGGACACGCCATGGCCAACCATCTCCTTTTATTTATGGTCAAGCTCATTATGCTGACATATCTACTTATGATAGCCCATTTTATACTTTGCAACTATATGCCACCACTATAGCCACTTCATATCCCAATATCTGCCTACTTGATACAGGCGCCACCCATCATATGACATATCACCTACACTGGCTATCCAACATCACTTATCTAGAACACCCTCTAAAAGTATGCCTCGGTGATAACATCATCTAACTCGCCAAAGCCTATGGAGATGCTGTCATTAACCTACCTAATGGCCTACACACCACTATTTCTCACGTATATTATGTCCCTGGTCTCAAGAAAAATCTCATCTCTGTCAACGAGCTAACCGACAACGGCATCATCATCAAATTCATGCGAGAAGGCTGCCACATTTCGGCGCTAAACAAAGCTGGTCAGTATGTCACACTTTTGGTCCCCAAAACTGGGCGTCTTTATCCATTGGGTGACTCATCGCCTGCACATGCATCTGTATCATCCATAAAAACACAAGAAAACACACTCAAATGGCATTATAGACTAGGACATATTTCTCAACATGTTTTGCACCAACTCACTCATGGCCAACTTGCACTAGGTCTTCCCAAGCACCTCACTCACATCACACTTTGTGAGGAATGCATTCTTGCTAAAGCACATCATGTCCCATTCCCCACTTCATCATCACGAGCCACTGCACCTCTCGACCTCATCCACTCAGATGTTTGTGGCCCATTGCCCATCAACTCCCTCACCGACAATAAGTATATGCTTACTTTTATAGATGATTTCTCAAAATACACAACTACTTACTACATGGCCGAGAAATCCTCAACCTTCTCTCATTTTTGCACATTCAAGGCATTAGTTGAGACTAAACATGGCTGCCACATTAAAACTCTCCGCACAGATCATGGTGGGGAATACACTTCTCATGCATTCAAAGATATATGTCTTTCTGCTTATATTCGACATAAATTCTCCATCACCGACCACCCACAAAACAACGGTCGTGCCGAGCGCAAGAATCGCACACTATTTGAAGCTGCTCGTGCCATGCTTCTTCGAGCTAGCCTCCCAGACACCTATTGGGAAGAAGCTACCGCCACTGCATGCTACATTCAAAACCGCATTCCATCCACCCGCAATCCTATTACTACACCCTACACCCTCTGGCACGGTCACCCACCTCATCTTGGCCACCTTCGCATCTTTGGAAGCATTGCATACCCACTTGTGACGCAACCTTTATCAAAACTATCACCACGTGCTCAATGCACAAATTTTGTCGGCTATGGTGATCACTTTGGCATCAAGGCATACCGCCTCTATATCCCAGACCATCACAAGTTTATCTTTGCCCGCACCGTCGTCTTTGATGAAGAATTCATCATCTCATGCAAATCTTCTCATCAATCTTTGTTGACGGCCTCACCCACACACACACCCACGCAAATTTCCCACCCTTCTAGGCACAATCTTGAGCCTCCCTTAACCATCCAAAGGCCTTTCCTCATTGCCCATCCACCTCCTCGTGTCTCGCATTCTCATGCACAGCCAATCAGCAACACTCCTGCACCACCTCTTGCACCCATCTCCTCACAGTTGACACCATCACCAACACCGTCTATCCCGACTCCCGCTACTTCCATCACATTGCAGACACTCGGTGCTCCACCTCGTGAGCTCCCATCACCTTCGCTACCGGTCTCACCTTTTTTCCGCAACTCCCACGAAACCTTGCCAGTTACTCCCATCCCAGCAGAAGTCGACGAAGTCGAGCCTCCTAGATCTACTTTTGCGACCTCGCCATCGCAACACACTTCGGCTATACACTTGGACCAAGCTGCCTCTAGTTCGCATGGCCGCACCCGCTCTCTTCGCGAGATCTATGAAGCCACCAATTTCTCTACTGTCCTCAGTGATGAAATGATTCTTGAACATCCACCAGAGCCTCTTGAAGATGCCCTTCCCCTCTCTGTTCTCGATGCCCTCGCTTCTAGCAAGAGCAAGGAGTGGCATGTTGCCATATTGGATGAACTCCAAGCCCTCAAAGAAGCTAACACATGGGAGCTTGTGCCACCTCCTAAGAATCATAACATTGTCTCTTGTAAATGGCTCTTAAAGAAGAAATACCACCCCAACGGCTCAGTTGATCGCTACAAGGCACGCCTTGTCGCTCACGGCTTCACTCAACAACAAGGTGTGGATTACTTCGACAACTATTCGCCAATACTGGGTATGACTGCATTTCGGCTTCTTATTGCACTTGTTGCTAAGTTTAATCTTCTTTTACATCATCTTCATATAAAAACTGCCTTCTTACACGGCTTGCTCCAAGAGCTCATCTATATGCTACAACCTCCTCATTTTGAAGACCCTCACCACCCTGATTATGTATGTAAATTGCATAAGCCCATTTATGGCTTAAAACAGTCTGCACGAGAGTGGTACATCCGCATGCACCACTACTTGCTCAAATGTGGCTGGGCACGTCTTATGGCAGAATAGAATATCTACATATGGCAGACCTCTAAAGGCATGGCTATCTTAGGCCTCTTTGCGGATGACATTCCTCTTCTTGGCACATCGGAGTACATGCTTCTGCAAGCGATTGACTGCATCTCTCACGCCTCATCTTGTAATATTTTTAGTTTGATCCCTACTGGATGAACTTCTCATTGAGGGCGGATAGCATCTATCTACGACATGGCTACTTCACAAAGATTTTTTGTTCATCAATCTCAATGTTACAACGAGAAGTCCACCCTTAAGGGGGGATGTAAAAGTAACTTATGATTATAATAAGTGTGGACTTCCTTTCCACCTACCTCTATTCCCTAATTCCCACATGGACCTCTTTTTACCTATGCAAGTCTCAACATGTGTCTATTCCCACCTATCTATAACTCACATGTGATGGATAATCCTCACTCCCTCAACTTGTATATAAATCCCATTAGCTGCCCTCATTTGTAACAAGGTCTTCACTCTCTATTCAAGCGCAATCTATTCTCATTGCTCTATTTCTATTTTGCACTCTCTTATGTCTTGACATTAGTATATCAATTAATAGTGATATTAATCACATTTAAGTTAATCTTTAAGTTCTCACAAAAAGGAGTGCCATCTACATAGTGTGGCGTCATTGTATGGATGAGTGGTCAGCTTGCAGAGGAGTCAAGGGTTGCCTAGGGGCTGCCTACGAATAAGGCGAATTGGTTGTAATGGAATTTGCCTTAATATGTGAGAGTAGCGGAATTTAATGAGAGTACCTTCAAGAAATGATTTTGTGAGCATAGCGGGTTGACATAATTGAAGATAGCAACATAATCATAGCAATTAGTTAACTTGGCATAGACAATACTTTTGCAAGAGAGAGAATTTAGAGAACATGACAACAGTTGAGGACCGGATTTATGTGGATCCGGTCCCCCCCTCCAATAGGCATTTGTATTATGATTTCTCCCATAAAAAGAGACTTGTTACAATACATTCTTTGTGTTCCTTGTGACCTAGGTGAAGCAATGAAGATGGAAAGCTTCATGCATCACCATCATAGCATAACCTAAGCTTGAAGAAAGCTTTAACTATACCAAGCCTCAGTCCCAAGACCTCAAACACCTTCGAAGGTGGAGAGAGCTAGCAGGGAATGAGGGTAGGGAAGAGGAAGAAGAAACATTTCGTAGGAGAAAGAATTAGTTCCTCACTTATCATACTCTTGTTGCTAGCATACATAATAGCATAGTAATGAAGAAGAAGGAGATGGCAAGCTTAAGCATTGAATCATGGCTCTTGGTTGGATTTGCACTCCATAGCCAAGAGTGTTGGTGTAGGCTCTCAACCTCTACTTGTTTGGACAAGGAGAGGGAGCTCTTGCACTTTGCATAGTACACCATGAGAGTGTTTGTGAGTGTGTGTGGGTGAGTATACCCCTAAGCACCCCCCTAGCTTGCTTGGGTCGACCCCCCCTTGTAGCTCATGCTTGAAGCTCATTGGACCCCTCCAAGCCTAGCCAATCACAAGCAGGAGTCATTACAAGCAACATGGGTAGCCTTGGGACAAGTGTCCCCCTTTCCCCTTTGAGAGAGAGAACTTGATAAATGCAAAATCAATTAGATAATTCAAGTAATTTATCATTGGACCCCTTTGAAGCCTAGCCAATAGGCTTCAAGCAACACATGAAGGTAACATGGGTAGGGACCTGACATGTGTCCTTGCTGCCTCTTCAAGCTGGGGGATTCCCTTGTGAGTGTGAGTGTGTGTTATCTCTCTAATCCCTAGGAAAAGGGCTCGCCCCCCCTCTTGTAGGGATGCTTTTGACTTTAGGAGCTGAAGCACCTTAGTCATCAAGCATGACAAAGCACTTGGACTAGGGGGTATTCCCACAAGCATCTTAGGCAAGCATGTCAAGGCACCTCAAGCACCTTAATCAAGCGGCAAGTCAAGCACCTCAAGCATGGAGTAATTCAAGCACCTCAAGCACCTTAATCAAGCACCTCAAGCAGGACAAGCACCTCAAGCACGACAAGCACCTTGAGCTTGGGCCGGGTTCCCACCTCAAGCTCAGCCCTAGCTTACCTAAGGTCAAAGGACTTTTACACACATTATTGGAGGTCTTCAATGAAGCTAACCCTAAGGTCTTATGCTCCCTTAGTTAGCCTTGCTCTTGATAGACCATCTCCCATTTGGGCCCCTTTACTATTGGCCCCGTGTTGAGATAGATCTATAAGCACATATCTATATCTTAACACTTGTTCCCGTTTATTCTCCCACATTAAGTGATCAATTTAATATGAGAAAATCATTTGGGTTGGTTATATATTAGATTTTATGACATTACCTCTCTCTTGAAATCATAGTCGTCCTCGACTATGAGGTAGAAGAGATAAAGCCTTAGTCATTAGTCAATCGTACTTAGCGGGTAGAGGATCCCTTTTTTACCCTACGACATCTTTCCAAGATGGATGACTAATCCATTTGGTGCTTGGGAGACATAGCTGCCGCAAGCATGTCTGCTCTTTAGTCCATTTCATTCTCCCAAAGTAGAGTGACAAATTTTACTTGGTGTTTGAGAGACGTCGTCATCACAAACATGATTCTAAGCATGCACACTAGTTAAATTTGTGCACAATTAAAAAGAGGACTAGTCATATAAGACAAAAATATGAGTCATTTAACACTAGGTTGGTAATGGGACACTTTTATGTCCTGGGACACTTTTATGTCCTGTGAAGTGACCATTTTCCTTGAATTATGTCAAGAGTTTCAAAATGGATTTTGAGGTGCTATCTATCTAGAAAGTTGTCTCATGAGCTGAAAAAAACTCGACATTTTTTTGGAGTATCAATTCCATCTTTAACATTGTCCTTGCACAATATTTCACAACCTAAACTGTGTGAAAAAACGGGTCCTGTTTTTGGCTTTTTTCAACTTTTTGCAACTATACCACTCTAGAATTCATGTTTGTAAGGTCTATAGTGCCAGAGAACTATCTTTAGTAGTCCTCAACATGTCCTGATGCTTCTAGGGAGAAATAAATATTAAAGTTGTAAGTTATGACCAAATTACAAAAATTGTCAAATCTTGTTTTTTAGCCAATTTTAGCTCTTCTATGATTTTTTTGGTGGATTTCATGATATCCAAATTCATTTTTTATTTTCTATGTCGCATATTGTAACATAAAGCTAACATTCCTTGAGTTTTAGGGCACCTAATACCCTATTTTGCATAGTACACAATGATGGTTGATTTTTTCAATTATGGAAGAAAACGAAACATTCTAGTATATCAACTATATCTTTTTCAATATTAATAGTTTCTTGTGACAACTACATGCATTTTGTAGGTAGTAACCATATCTAGTCATAAGGATCAAATTTGGCTAGATATTGAATAGTTTCTATGGGATTCTACAACTCATAATGTTCAACCCAGTTTTTTCATGTTTGCTGTATTTAACACTTCATCTTTGTCCCCAAGATTTCCCTTGGTAAGAGATGTATTATTCTTTTGACATGCTCCATGGCTCCTTATGAACATAAAGGACAATAGGGAACTAAGAAAACATGCACATATTATTTGTATTGAGCGTGGCTATAGAAACTTTGATGATAGGTTTGCAGAATGGTAAAAATTTAACTTTTTTGTACCTATTTATTTTGGCAAAAAAAAAACTAGTGAGTGAGAAGAAATCACATGTTCTGATCACCAACCCATTGAAGTTAACTAGGGAATTTATCTCAAGTCCTATAAAAATCCCTAATCTTTTTTTTATGCAACAAAACGTAAGAAATGAGTGTTTTGATGAAAATTCATTGGTCCATCAACTTTGGAGGCTTGGTGTGACAAAAAGATGAGAAATTTTACAAGTTTCTTATTTTTTCCATGTTTAGTAGGCCTTGAACTATAACCTCATGAAAGGATTTTACAAAATGAGTGGATCTACTATGGTTTTGGAGGTTTTTTTCAAAACCCTGAAAGGACACTCTTATGTTCTGTTAGGTTACCAACCTAGTGTTAAAAGAAATTTGTACATTTGCTTACTCTAATGTAGCATTGTAAGCATTGACAAGGTTCATACTATCCTGAAGTTGTACTCCTTGCATCCATCTAGCATCTTCAAAAGGATAATTTTTGAACTTAATAAGATACCGTCGGATTATCTTACCATGTCGTATATAGTACCTTGTCTTCATGCCGAAGGACAACTTCGGGTTGTAGCACCTCTTCTTGGTCTTCAACTTCGGGAGGGTCTTCAATAATTGGTTCAGTTGGTGGCTCTCCTTTGTAGGGCTTAAGTAGGCTTACTGCATGAAAGGCATTGTGTATAAGCCAATGGTTGGGCAACTTGAGTTGATAAGCCGTCTCATTGATGGGCTTCAAGATTTGGAAAGGACCATAGTATCTTTTTGCTAGTTTAGCATAATACTTTTGATGGCCCGTAGGATTTTTGCCCGTCGTTTGCCTTAATCGAGCCTTAGGAAACTTGAGTAAGACCCAATCATTTTCTTTGAACATTAAGGCTCTTCTATGCTTATCAATAGAAGCTTTTTGCCTTTGTTGAGAGATGGCTATAGCCTCCACAATCTTTTGAAAAGATTCTTGTAGGTCACGGCTATACTCATCAGCGGCGAAGATCTTCCCATGTACTTTGAGTAGCAAGGGACTTTTAGGTCTTCCCTCTATGATCTCGAAAGGTGCTTTCCCCATAGAAGTATGTACAGTATTATTGTAGGCATACTCTACTAGAGGTAAATACTTTTTCCATTGTGAGCGTTGATCTACTTCGGTAACATAAGTCTTAAGTAGATCGAGTATCGTAAGATTGGCTATCTCACTTTGGCCATCCGTTTGTGGGTGATAGGCCGAAGAGAAATTCAATCTTGTTCCTAGATTTTCAAAGAGACCTTTCCAGAAATTACTGGTCATTCTAGGATCTCTATCTGACACGATGGATGTGGGTAATCCATGGTGCTTGAAAATCTGAGATATGAAGAGAGTTTCCATTTGATGTGCCTTAATAGTCTTTTTGACAGGAATAAAATGTGCTTGCTTGCTAAACCTGTCGACTATTGTCCATATTCCTGTATTTCCATGGATAGACTTGGGTAATCCAAAGATGAAATCCATGGATATACTCTCCCATGGTGAATTTGGAATAGGCAATGGCTGGAGTAATCTAGGTTGCTTCCCTCTATCATACTTGGTCTTTTGGCATACTACACATTTTGAAACATACTCTTGTATGTCCATTTTCATGGTAGGCCAATAGAAATACGTCTCTACTCCTCGGAGAGTAGGTTGAATACCTCTATGCCCGGCATATGGAGGAGCATGGGATTCATACATAACCTTCTCACGAAGGGAATGGGTAACACATAGCCTATTGCAGTGGAGAAGATAACCATCCTGCAAGGTGAATGGTTCCTCTTTCTTCCCCAAAGCAAGGGCTGACATTATGTCCCTAAAGTCACGGTCAGTAGCATACTCATCTATCATAGAGAATAGATCATTGTGAGTAGCTATAGACACCGCATTAACTTTTGGTCGTCGTGAAAGTGCATCGGCAACTTGATTGTGCTTACCAGCTATGTGAGCAATATGGAAATTAAATTGCGAAAGAAAATTTGCCCACCTCATTTGTTTGTTGTAAAGTTTGGTTTGCGTCATGAAATACTTGAGACTTTGGTGGTCGGTTCGTAGGATAAATGGAGTCCCCAATAGGTAGTGCTTCCATGTATCTAGGGCATGTAGAACAGCTAAAAGCTCTTTCTCATAAATGCCCAAGACTCGTTCATCACTATTGAGCCTTCGGCTCTCATATGCTATGGCATGCCCTTCTTGAAGCAAAACCGCTCCAAGGCAATCACCACAAGCATCACATTGGACCTCAAATGGTTTTGAGAGATCCGGAAGCACGAGGACTGGTTGGGAAGTAAGCTTCTCTTTGAGTTTTTCAAAAGCATTTTGCTCCTTAGCAATCCATACAAACTTAACGTTCTTCTTTGTTAAGTCGTATAGTGGTCCTGCTACTTGAGAGAATTTTGCTATGAAGCATCTATAGTATGCACACATACCAAAAAAACTTCTAAGCTCATGTAGATTCCTTGGGTTAGGCCATGATTTTATTACCTCTAACTTTGATGGATCCATACGAATACCATCGTGAGAGATAATATGACCTAGATATTGAATCTCTTGAAGGAAGAATTCACTTTTCTTTTGGTTGAGAAAAAGTTTGTTTTCCCTCAAGGCTTGAAAAATCACTTGGAGATGTTGCTTATGTTCCTCCAAAGATTTGGAGTAGATGATGATATCATCAAAGAACACTCCAGTGAATTTACGATATGGTCTAAAAATTTTCTCCATGAGACGATTGAAAGTAGCTGGTGCATTAGTCAAGCCAAAAGGCATGACTAGATATTCATAAAGACCAAATGTTGTGCGAAACGCGGTCTTTAGGATATCTTCATCCACTATCCTTATTTGATGATAGCCACTCTTAAGGTCAATCCTACTGAAGTAGTTAGAGCCTTGTAGCTTATCAAACAGATCTTCTACCCGAGGCACGGGAAATCTGTTTTTGATAGTGATATGGTTTAGTGCTCGATAGTCCACACACGTACGGTATGTACCATCTTTCTTTTGCACTAACAGGACTGGAGAACAAAAGGGAGAGGAACTAGGCCTCACCATCCCTTTGTCTACCAATTCCTGTACTTGCCTCATAATCTCCTCTTGTTGAGCTTGTGAGACTCGATAAGGAGGTTTGTTAGGCGGTGAGCTTCCTGGAAGGAGCTCAATACAATGGTCATCATCCCCTCGTTTTGGAGGTAGGTCCATAGGGATATCATCGATGAACACATCTTGGAATCCTTTTAGAAAAGTAGACAAGTCTAACTCTTCTTGATTCCTATCATTTTCATTTGATGAAACATTATTAGCTTTTAGAGACTCTTTGACATAAATCATGTACGCAGAAACTGAGCTCTTCATTGATTTATCAAAAGAAAGAGGATTTACAAGTGGAATAGTGCGACCACGCTCACTAGCATCTATATACATGTTCTTTCCCCTGTAGGTGAAGTAAATTCTCCTTTCAGGGAACTTCATGTTGGCAGCCATGCGATCAAACCATGGTGCCCCTAGGATAACATCCTGATGTTGGAGAGGAGAGATGAAGAAATCTTCTTTGTCAACATAGCTTTGGACATGAAGCCTCAACTTCCCAATCAAGGAAGTAACGGATGCTTGTTGTCCCTTGAAATCTGCATCAGCTGTTACTATATCTCCCATCTCAAAAGCTTGAATGCCCAACTTGGTGGCCAACTCTATTGATATGAAGTTGAGAGTAGAGCCATGGTCAAACAAGATGAAGGCATCATGCTCTCTTACCTTTCCCCAAGCATAGGAGAGTGATGATCCTTTGCAATGAGCATCCTCTTTTGGAGCTTCGATGGTGGAAGCCCTAGGAGTCTCATTGCGAGTATTCTTCTTGGGGCAAGAACGATAGCCATGTCCTTGCTCCCCACACTTGAAACATTTATGGTCCTTGCGAAAAGCTTCAAGCTCTTCAGGAGAGAGTTTGTTTTTACCTTTGTAAACTCCCTTCTCCTTGGACCGATTGTTGTTGTTGTTGTTGGAAGTTCCTTGGGAATTATTTTGAGCATTGGATTTCCCCTTTGCATCATTTTTATCTTTGTTTTCCAGGGGCTTGACATTACGTCTAGCCCCTTGATGGAAATTGATGCGTGAAGCAACCATGGTGTGGTGGATTACTTCGGTAATAGTACCGGGCCGTTGAGAGTTGATGTATTCAGCCATCTCTTCAAGTAATCCCGCACAGAATTGCTGTCTTTGTTCAGCAAAGTCTATCTTTTGAAAGACATTAGCTTTGAGATGTAAATCCCAAAACTTGTCTACATATTTGAGGATAGACTCATGGGAGAGGAGCTTCAAGCTACGCCATTCGGTAAGAACTTTGTCCTTTGCATTGCTTGTAAGGAATTGCTTCATGATGGAAACTCGTAGAGTTTTCCATGTCTTTGGAGCTTCTCCATTGCCACGAAGGCTATCCCACCATTGACGAGCTGATTTTTGGAAGTGCATAGCTACATGGCGTAGCTTGGAGGACTCTGTGAAGCCCTCGTCCCCAAAGGCCGCATCAAATTGCTGGATGAAGGCCAACACTTTGCCGGTAGCACCAAAGGTGCCATCGTAGGTGAGAAAAGAGATACTCTTTCCTCCCTCCTTGAACTTCTTTAGATTTTGCGACCTTCGCCATGCAAGAAATGATTTGCGATGTCCTACCCTCTTGTATTCTCTAGGAGAATAGCCATAACTTTCATCAGAAGAGGAGGAAGGTGAAGAAGAAGGAGAAGAGGGTGACCTCTTCCTAGCCCTTTTCTTCCTTTGTTTCCTCTCTTGCCTTTCAGAGTGATGAGGAGAAGGACTATAGGTTTCTCTATTCCTCTTGGGAGGAGTAGGCGATCGTCTAGACCGCCGTCTTCGTGGAGCCACATATTCAGAAGAACTTAGACTGTCATTGCTTTCTTTCTCTTTGGATTCCTCCTCTCGAATGGGAGAGAGTCTTCTTTTGGGGGTCTCTTCAAGAGGCCTCCTAAGCTCTCTCTCCTCTGGGAGAGGAAGGGAAATTCCATAAGCACGAAGTTGTTGAGTAACTTCGGCTTGCAAAAAAGGTTTGCCCATAGCTTGTTGCAACCTAGTGACAAACATGGGAGCATCATCATTAGCACCTTCATGTGCAAAATCAAAGCTATCAATGTTCATTCTACTCTCTTGATTATGGTCAGCCATGTCAACAAAATTTATGTTTATACTTAGTGTATGCTTTGGCAATACAAAACCTTAGTTGCCACTCCTCTTAGCCTTTGAAAATCGGCTCTTAAGTATCTACACCCACGGCTCAAAGTGGTTAATTATAGAGAGTAGAGGAGTAGGTCTAACATAGCAGAGTTGCCAAGGGCTAGCTCCTTTCGGACTTCTTATGGCTCAATAATGGTAAAGCCGTAGGCAAGTCTAAAAAGACTCCATTATTAAGTCCAAAGCTCCCGAGGTGTGCACCATCCCCCACATAGTGGGCTTAACAAAACCGATATTAGATCCCAGTTCCAATTACTCTATTATAATTAACAACATCAACCATTTATAGGCTACTTAAGGACCTCTCTTCTTAAGCAAGAAAAGAGAAACCAAATGCTCTAATACCAATGTAATGGAATTTGCCTTAATATGTGAGAGTAGCGGAATTTAATGAGAGTACTTTCAAGAAATGATTTTGTGAGCATAGCGGGTTGACATAATTGAAGATAGCAACATAATCATAGCAATTAGTTAACTTGGCATAGACAATACTTTTGCAAGAGAGAGAATTTAGAGAGCATGACAACAGTTAAGGACCGAATTTATGTGGAGCCGGTCCCCCCCTCCAATAGGCATTTGTATTATAATTTCTCCCATAAAAAGAGACTTGTTACAATACATTCTTTGTGTTCCTTGTGACCTAGGTGAAGCAATGAAGATGGAAAGCTTCATGCATCACCATCATAGCATAACCTAAGCTTGAAGAAAGCTTTAACTATACCAAGCCTCAGTCCCAAGACCTCAAACACCTTCGAAGGTGGAGAGAGCTAGCAGGGAATGAGGTTAGGGAAGAGGAGGAAGAAACATTTCGTAGGAGAAAGAATTAGTTCCTCACTTATCATACTCTTGTTGCTAGCATACATAATAGCATAGTAATGAAGAAGAAGGAGATGGCAAGCTTAAGCATTGAAGCATGCCTCTTGGTTGGATTTGCACTCCATAGCCAAGAGTGTTGGTGTAGGCTCTCAACCTCTACTTGCTTGGACAAGGAGAGGGAGCTCGTGCACTTTGCATAGTACACCATGAGAGTGTTTGTGAGTGTGTGTGGGTGAGTATACCCCCTAAGCACCCCCCTAGCTTGCTTGGGTCGACCCCCCCTTGTAGCTCATGCTTGAAGCTCATTGGACCCCTCCAAGCCTAGCCAATCACAAGCAAGAGCCATTACAAGCAACATGGGTAGCCTTGGGACAAGTGTCCCCCTTTCCCCTTTGAGAGAGAGAACTTGATAAATGCAAAATAAATTAGATAATTCAAGTAATTTATCATTGGACCCCTTTGAAGCCTAGCCAATAGGCTTCAAGCAACACATGAAGGTAACATGGGTAGGGACCTGACATGTGTCCTTGCTGCCTCTTCAAGCTGGGGCTTCCCTTGTGAGTGTGAGTGTGTGTTATCTCTCTAATCCCTAGGAAAAGGGCTCGCCCCCCCTCTTGTAGGGATGCTTTTGACTTTAGGAGCTCAAGCACCTTAGTCATCAAGCATGACAAAGCACTTGGACTAGGGGGTATTCCCACAAGCATCTCAGGCAAGCATGTCAAGGCACCTCAAGCACCTTAATCAAGCGGCAAGTCAAGCACCTCAAGCATGGAGTAATTCAAGCACCTCAAGCACCTTAATCAAGCACCTCAAGCAGGACAAGCACCTCAAGCACGACAAGCACCTTGAGCTTGGGCCGGGTTCCCACCTCAAGCTCAGCCCTAGCTTACCTAAGGTCAAAGGACTTTTACACACATTATTGGAGGTCTTCAATGAAGCTAACCCTAAGGTCTTATGCTCCCTTAGTTAGCCTTGCTCTTGATAGACCATCTCCCATTTGGGCCCCTTTACTATTGGCCCCGTGTTGAGATAGATCTATAAGCACATATCTATATCTTAACACTTGTTCCCGTTTATTCTCCCACATTAAGTGATCAATTTAATATGAGAAAATCATTTGGATTGGTTAGATATTACATTTTATGACATTGATCGCCAAGGGTTGCATCAGAGCATGCACCTGATCGATGCCATCATTGTATGAAGATTGTTTTTTTTGTGCTATGGATAAGTGAGTTCGCAGTTCGATGGGATTAGCTTTTCGTGTTGGGTTTGCCACCAATATTCTCATCTATCTTGTCTTGTGCATCTCGCCCGTGGTAGCGTTGGATCCGGGTTTTGTGTATGTATGTGTGCAGAGAGGGAGTGAGAGAGTGATTGGGTGAGCTGTTCTGGTGTGGTCGAGGCTTGTGTCGCCTCCCAAGGATTGTGTGTTTACTTATTTGGTGTAAGTATGGTTATGCATGATGGTGTAATATGAAGCCGGTTATGTTAAGGTGTTTATGTGTGAATGTGTACGACTGAGAATGCTCGAAGGCAAGATGTGCAGTGAAAGATTGCAGATAGTGTGCATTTGTATGCGTTTCTGTGTGGTTAGGGGTGTGAAATTTATCCTGGGCTATAGAGAGGCAGTGTAGAGTGTGCTGGGTTTGTTCCCCCTTCCGTCTTTCCAGCGTTTTGGAGAAGGCACCACATTCGAGAAGCTATGGCAATTGCTGATGGAGTTGAAGCAAGGAAGTATGGCTGAGTATGTAGCATATAAATCAATGGGGCACCCGATTTCCTAAGGAAAGACCGGTTTGTGGCTGGTTTATGGTCAATTCTTAAAGAGAAGGTGAAGGGAGGGTTTCCTGCTACATATGAGGTATTAGTTGAAGTAGCCCGTCTTAAAGATAAGAAGTTGCGTCTACAAGCCAGAACTATCGAGGAAGAGGAACCAAGAAGGGCCTGACCACACCTAGTCGCACCTACAGTAGCCGTCCAAAGGAATCAGCCACAGGAACCGGCTAAAGATCAACAAGACTTGCTCAACCGAATCACTAGCCAGCTAGAGAATCTTTCAGTACATCTGGTGCAGCAAGGGCTTGCACGTGTCAGAAATCTAGAGCAAGGAAGAGGGCAGAAAATACAGAATCAAGACTACCATTGTTACAATTGTGGAGAGGATGGCCATGGCATGTACTATTGTCCTCATCCAAGAAGGCAGAATTTCAACAGAGGAGCCAGACAAAACCTGGTTTCACCACCGAGAGCAAGACCACTACCACCGAGGGCACCACAACAAGCACCACCCGTACAAATACTACAATGATGTGTGATAACACAGTCACCACTACATACCCTTATTTCACCTTTATCACCACCACTAGCTGGCAACCAGGTAGTGAGCGTCATCGGTATTGACAAGATGAAAGTGGAGAAACATATCAAGGGAGTAGAGGAGGGTAACACCAAGGTAGAAGAGGTAGACACCATGGGATTTAATCACTCTAGACCTGGGGAAGCTTCAGAAAAGGAAGAAAAGATAAAGACCAAGGGGGAGTCAATCAAGATAAAGTCTAAGCCACAATGAAAGACTGGCATTTTAGATTTCACAGTTGGTGAGTCTATAAAATCTTGTGATCTTGTGAGTGATGTTTCTATGTACGGCAAGAGCATCCCTAAAGGGGAGGGCTACCCAATTATTTCAGAGAGACCATGTCTCATGGCCATGAGAGAAAATCAATATTTGGACAGAGGAATTCTCAAGATGCAAGGTAGGAAGGGAAAGGAGATCCCATACAATACGAAGGCCAGTAAGAAACAAGGGATGGACCTAGAGACTAGTGCACTCTCTAGTGATTCTATTACAACATCAGATGAGGAGGAATCTACAACAACGAATGATAGTGACAACACTCTTGAAATCATGGGTCTCATTATTACTGATCACAACAAGGTGGATCTACCAGATATACCATTGCAAGAAGAAAGAATTTCAGTCTTTGGTACTACATCAATCAAAAGAAGCAATCGCAGACACAACTCAAATGGTTGTTGTCAAGGAGTGGGACTTTGGATTCCACCTTAAGGAGATTCTTAAGCAAGTGGATGTAGTGGCAACCTATTGGCGATCTAGGTTTTTCAACCTAGATGTAGAGATTGTGTTTGATTGTACTATGCTTGATGCATTTAAGAAAATCTTTGAACAACCCTTAGCACATAAGGGTCAGAAAAATATGGATCTCAATGTGAGAAAGCTGACAATATGGTCCTGCATGCATATAGTCGAGATGAAGTGTTTTTCAACAAGTGGATTGTTGCGTACCTTTTGTATATGCTATGAACTTTGGTACAGTGTGTATCAAGCTTGTCTTTGATCTGCAAGGTCAATGGCTTATTACCAGTGTTAGGAAAAGCAATGACCTTTTTTACAGCACCCAAGACGATAACGACTGTTTTTCTAGCTTCACCGATAGTGGTGAGCTAGGTTTTGAAGAAAACTAGGACTTGCCACATGAACAAGGAGCCCATAGATGGAGGACTCTTGGTAATCTTGGGGATCATGATTCTAAGTATTGTCTTGGAAAGAGCTAAAGTGATTATCCTATTCTTCACTTGGAATCCTGGAGGATATTGGCAAAAAAATTTGGAAGCCGTAGGCTTCCCATTTACTCAAAGGTAGTTTGAGTTGTTGATCATTGATGCTCTAGCCAGGGAGAATTGTCAGGACGTATTGCTTTTCTTGAAAACATGTGAATGTCCCAGAGATCTCATTAAGGGCCAAAAACAATGGCTTGTCCGAAGGGCAACAAGATACTGCCTTATAAACAACACGTTGTACTGCAAGGACAAAGACCATATTCTCAGACAAGTGCCAATGTCTTGTAAAATCACGGAGGTATTCTCACGTTTCCATGATGGTGTTTGCAGCGGCCACTTTGCTCTAGATAGTACTAGTAGGAAGATTCTATAGGCAGGATTCTCTTGGCTTAGACTGAACAGGGTTGTGCATCATTGGTGTAAAACATGCAGAAGAGATTGTCAAGTATCCAGTGATCGAAGACTAACCATTAGGAAGAGAATGGGGTATAGGAGGGCCTCTTTATTTGGCAGTTTAAGGGAATGCTTAAATCTTAAGCCAAGTTTCACCAAGCCTAAAAGAGAGGGCAAAAAGGCCTATGCTGAGATTTTTTAAAAAGCCATTTCCATATTTTGAATTTGAAAATAGTTTATTTAGTAATCCAAAAGAGAGGGAGGTAAATGAATTTTCAAATGTCTTTTTTTCACCCCTCTTCTCTCTCTAACATATAAAACACTCTCTCTCACTTAGAACTCATTAAAGGAGGCACTTTTTAGCCCCCCGCCAGAAAAAGCAGATTTTTCACATTCTCTCACTACATTATCTCTCTAAAACGTGAGCCAACTCTCTCTCTATCTCTCTCTCTCTCTCTCTCTCTCTCTCTCTCTCTCTCTCTCTCTCTCTCTCTCTCTCTCTCTCTCTCTCTTTCTCTTTCCCCCCTTTTCTCTCATGTCACTTCCCCTTCCAATCATTAAGGAACATTCTTGGCTGTCTCTTTCTGAAAAACTGCAGATCCTCCAAGGTTGCAGATTTGTCCTCTCTCCCACTCTCTCTTCCTTTATTCTCTCTCTCTCTCTCTCTCTCTCTCTCTCTCTCTCTCTCTCTCTCTCTCTCTCTCTCTCTCTCTCCCCCCCTCTCATGCTTCTCCCACTCCAGCTCCAGCTCAGTGCAATGGAAAACTCCATTACCTCTGTGTGCTGCAGCATTTCTCTCTCTACAGTCATGATCAACAATTCGAATTCAAAAGAGATTGAGATGCACTCCCTCTCTTTCTTCCCTCCACAACATAATCTTTTTCTCTTAACTCTGAGTACTCTCCACTTCTTTCCTCCATAGCCACCTTCACGTGCTTGTAGCAGTCACCATTACACATTCTCACTAATTTGCTTGATTAACTAACACAATGTCCTTCAATCCCCCACCACTGCAATACATTTCTAACAAATCAAAACGATATCAATTAAACGCTGATTTAGAGCAGGAGTATGCAACTGTGCGACTTGGCACATCTAATCCCAATGCTGGAGACCAGCTACTACGGAACCATGGATGCAAGGCAATCAACTTATGGATTGATTGCCATATTTACCCTTGTGATCCAATGACCAATGCATCACCACCTTTTTGTAATGTCACTCAGCCTACTGCGATTTATTAGAGATGGGAGAGTCAGACTGTTTGGCTACTACTGGGGATTACATTCAGCTTTTTTCAATGAAAGAGAAGCAAAAAAACATCTCTGTGCTGCCTATTCTTCATTGCAAGAGAAGTACGTGAAAGACATTCAGCAAGTCAGAGAGGAATCTAATGAGAAGACGAAGCAGCTTAATGATGAGATGTCAAAGCTTCTTACAAAGACAGAGCATCAAAAAATGGAGCAAGAGCATCATCTAGAAAATTATGTTCAGCTACAACACACTGCACGTAATATGCGCCGGCGAATCGATCATCTCACACACATTCCATTGGGCTATCACATTCGCAAGCACAAGAGACATGCAATGTCTATGCTATCTTCAAGTGATGGAGCTCAAAAGAAACATATCCATCAAACTCAGTAGGAATACAAATGCAAGCTTCTAATTTCGTCCATTTTTTGTAAGTTGTTATAATATTATTTCAATATGTAGGAACTTGGCTCGGACGATGATGGGAATCGAGTCCAATGCTGAAACGATCGGACATACTCTGCTGCAGCATATCATCAAACCAAAGGAGTTGGTGGAGCTATTGGATGAGCCATCCAATGGTGGCATTGCTAAAGTTTTGCGCCAGAAGTATTTTAGTGAGTTGAAGAACATTGTTTCACCTCAGGAGATGATGGAGGTGTGTGACAGTGCATGAATAAGTTTCAAGGCCTACGAAGCTTTGTATAGGCTTATCACACTAGGTCACAGAGAAAAAGGTTTGTTTAGGTTGTTGTCAACGTCTTATAGTGTTAGCATCTCAAAAAGGTGCGCCAATAATGATGTTGCAAGCTTGTTGGGTGGTTTTCAATATGTGGAGGATGTCCTGCCACTAGAATTGTTACAACGAGTTCAATAATGTCTATGTTGACTTGTTGAAGCTCCAGGAGTCAATGATTAGATTTTATGGGTTGACACAGGAAGAGCGTGATGGCAAAGTTATATTTGTCATGAAACTTGATGAGTTCTAGATTTTAAAAGGTCAACGGCTCGAAAGGGTAAGCGTTACACTTATGAAAAGAGGCTTGGTGGGCGTTGATGTTGAGCTAAATGTCAGCGAGAAGGGAAACACCTATTTAGGTGTTCAATCCGAGAAGAATATTTGGTGGTTGGCAGCTTTTCATCTCCCACATGAGACACATGAGTCTCTCAAATGGTATTTTTATCACACCCAAATCGTTGACATCATTGGGCAACAACAAGAAGGACAACGATTGCAGGTTTCAAGTCTGGGTACGTTCCAAGTGGAGTAGCATTTGGCAGGAGACTTGAAAAACTCTCATGTGTATGTTATGATGCAAGCAAGGTGCAATGATCCTCTTTTGATGCATTTATTGCTGCCATAGTAAAGTCTCATTAGGAATTGAGGGCAAGGGTAAGGGTAAGGGTGGCAAAGCTACAGTCAACTCTGTGAAAGGTAAGGGTAAGGGTAAGGGTGGCAAAGCTGCAGTCAACTCTGCAAAAGGTGTGACCACTACACAAACAGTGGGTAAAGCACTCCAAAAATGGTTTCAAGGTATCCTCAGTTGTAACCAGGGTGTACCCCCTAATCGAGACATGGATGATCCAAATTGGGATCCTATTATATCAATTCCTCTGATAAATGTGCATGTTTGCACTCTTCATGCCCGTCTACAAATTCTTGACAAGTTGCTGATGCTCCATATTAATTATGCTTGGAATATGAAGCTTGTAGAAAGAAGGGAAGAGTGTATCGAGAACTTGAATCTATTCTATCAAGCATTGGCCTTCATGGTGGTGCAGTAGAGATATCAAAGGATAGGAAAGCATTTGGAAGTACACAGGATCGTCCTAATAAAATATGTATGGGTGGTAGTAAAGCTAGAAATATGCTTTCAGACTATTCTAACTCTCAAAGTCCCAATGAGTTTCAAGTGTGGAAAAAGGTGTGTGAAATTACCACCTACAGAGGTAACAAAGCAACCCTAGTAATTAAGCTTGCTCGTGTGTGGCAGTCTGTACATGATATTTTTCATTTGCTTGAAAAGGCAAATCTAACTTTTGATGAGATATCCACTATAAAATTTGTAATCAATAGTTTCACGGCGCAAATGGTGGATGCCCGGGGGGAGACACACATAACACGTTACATGGTGGGTTGAACACTTTGTCTTTGGATTTAAAAAAACATCAGTGTTTGAACTAAAGGTTTATATTTTTGCAGCATACTCTTTTTACTCATAGCTCATTTTTTCTCGACACATTCGGCTCATTGGGCATCTGGAGTAGCCAAGGAATGGAGCGCTCACACTATCAAGCAAAAGCAATGTATTTTAAAAATACAAGGCATGGAGGTGGGAGGAAAAAGAGCAATGCCCTGCACGAAATGTTCAATTGGTTCTACAGAGTTTTAGCGAGAAGAGAAAGGAAAAAGACTAGAGTGCAAAGAAGCTTGAAATGCAGAATAGAGAAAGTGGTTAGCGTGAGGCGATCGCAATCATATCATGCTTCTACTGCAAAAGATCGATTTCGACGGTGGTTGGCAATAAGGCGACGAAATGGCAGACTTTGAGTGGAAAATCAATAAATTTATGACACTAACCATTCTCATATTAAGCTTACATTGTAATGCCACGTGATTTGTTGATGCCCAATCAGTGGTTTCATGTAACAAATTTTGACAATTTTGGATAATTATTGGTATTATTTAGTTTTTAAGTTTTTTTAAAAAAATTAGTACTATATAAGTCAAAACTCACAACTTAAAGTTCATTTCTTGTTTGCACATTCTAGAAGATCTACTCAAGCACAAACGCACACACACTCACATCTTGCACCACATGGACGATTCACACGAGCAGGCTCGCACTACGCACAATACCACCACAACCACTCACATCGCAGAAAATCCACAGCCAGAAATCCATGCAGAATCCACGGCTTCAAATCCACATCCTCGACCACAAGTGGGTAACCCAGTTCTCCAGCCTGCTCCAAACACCCAAGAGCCTCCCCAACCATCAAATCCAGATGATCAAAGCAACATGCGACACATATTTGGAGGTCTTGATGATTTAACCCATGCCACTCTCACACCTCTTCCAGATACCCCACCGATTTCACCTCTTCGTAGAGCAACACAAGAAACAGAATAGGTATATCTAGGTCCGCTTCAAAATCCACCGCCATCGCCTCCTGCCACAACCACTAGTGCTCAGGCCACCCCACATACTACGCCGTGAAAGTTTTCACCGCGAATCAAAGAAAGAGTAATCAAGGTAATACCAGGCGACCCGGTATCTAAAGAAAAAGAGGCCAAGAGGAGGAAAAGACAAAGGGAGAGGGAAAAGAAAGAGGCAGATGAAAAGAAAGCCCTGGCAACACAAGAAGAGCAGAGAAGACAGAGAGAGCAGGAGGAAAGGCAGAGAGCTGAGGCCGAGAGAGCTCATTTGGCCAACTTACAAGCACGAGCAGAGGCAGAGAAGGCGGCAGAAGATAGAGCTCAAGCCACCCAACAAGCAAAGGCTGGGAGCTCAAAGCCTTCAAAAATCCCTCAGAGAGCCAAGCAATGTGCAAAAAGAAAAAGGAACAAGGTGACACAAGAAGAGTAACAAACACAAGAGGAGAGGAGGAAAAAATACAAAGATGATCCTCCTCAATGGGCTAGGCAGGCGGCTCCTCCACCACCACCACCAACACAGAAAAAGCGGAGATGGAGGCCAGGCACAGTGGCTCTACGTGAGATCAAGAAATATCAAAAGAGCACTGAGCCAATCATACCCGAAGTGGCCTTCTCTTGGGTGGTGAGAGAGATGATAGATGAATACAGTGATTCCATTACAAGCATACAACACGCAGCTTTACTGGCCTTAAAGGATGCCGCTGAAGACATTTTGGTGCAGCTTTTTCAAGATGGCGTCTCCTGTATGGCGCATGCAAAGCGTGTAACTTTAAATAATACGGATTTAGCCTTAGCACTAAATTTAAGAAATGAAGGATGCCTTCATAAGATGTAGTTTATCCCATGTACTCTCTCTTCATGAGATTTGTAATCTTTCTCTATAATATCAACTAACGAATTTCTACCATTCCGAGCAATTGTTCAATTTTAATTTGTACATTGTTTTTTATATGTATTTGAATTGTTGGATATGTTTAATTAAAGTTAACCACCATGGCTCCATTTTTGCCCGCCGAGGCACACACGTGCACAGAACCTTGAACATGCAGGCATCGGGCAGCCGGGAGGAGCGACTCGGAGATAATTTTGCGAAACGGGGCGACGAGGGGGGCGTATGGGCTCAAGAAGGGCATGTGACGCATCGGTGGTGCCGGGCGGGGTCGGAGGGTGCAAAAAAAGCCCCTGTGCGCCACGGCGCACAGGGAGCAATTATGCCAGTACGGCCCCCCTCGTCACCCCGTTTCGTAAAATTATCTCTAACACGCTCCTCCCGGACTGCCCGGTGCCTGCATGTTCGAGGTTCTGTGCACGTGTGTGCCTCGGCAGGTGAAAATGAAAATTATTGGAAAATATGAATAAAAGAAAAAGTACTGAATGGTGACAAAAATCGTTGACAACAACATTTATTCTTTATTGATTCGAATATTACATCATGGTCGATTGGTGTTTCTACGAATTACATCTTTGGGTAATGGGTGAATGGCTAACTTGACACCAAGGGATTTTACAATTTCCTCTGGGTTTGTCAACCCTTGACCTAGGCTCAAGGCATAGTTGGAGAGGACCGAGCTTGGGTGTTTGCCTGTAAAGGCATACAATGCTGCCTCTCGATCTACCAATATACATTTATGAGCATTTAAGGTGAGATAATCTTCAGCGAGTATGCCACTTAATGCTTTACACTTTAGCAGCTCTGCAGAACCATTCTTGGAGAACTCTATGTGAGCAACTCTAAGAATCGATGGCCCCAGATGGTTCAGGTAGTGCCAAAGAGAACCTTCTCTACCCGTGGAGACGTTGCGTGAGCCTCCAGTACGCATTGCGAACTTATCAACATGATAAGCCATCTGCAAAGCATTTTAATTGGTATTAATACTTATAGTAAGGAATACTAGAAATTCTACCAGGTTTAGATTTATTTACCTCAGTTTCTTCATCCCTCTCTTCAAGATTTTTCTTTGTAAGATCCATGCTAGATCGATCATCTCTACCAATTGCAATCAGTGTCTTGTGTGGATGAAATGCGCTCTCTAGTACGCTTTCATAGAAAGAGGCACATGATTTTATTTCTACTAGTGTACTTGCTACTGCTTGCACCAGCTGTTGTTCATTTTCACTAGGGAGGAAGGAGAGGCTTGCTCTCATGAGAGATCTTGGTCTTCGAAATCAATTTGAAAATTGACTTTCTCTTCCTTCCCACTGGGATCCTTCATGCCCGCATAGATAGCAAGCACTGCAAGTGACTCATATTCTCTGAGTCCTAACGTTTTGGCAATGTCATCAAGAAACAGAAACTGTGAGAATTTGGAGGTCCGAGATCTCTTCCAACACCTCATCTCCCTCTATCATTCGATCTTCCTCCTCAGTGGTGTTGGGATCTTGCATGAGTACGAGTGCCATAGATGCTTCGGCATGCTCATCTAATAACTTCATTTGATTCCTCCATAATGGTCACAGGAGGTCTTTGGTTGACCTTTTCCTTTTATTTTACCTTGTCCATGCCCTCAAGCACAAGTAATGTTAGAACCATGTCCCCTAAAATAAATTGGGTGCCTATGCACCCCATGCCCAAATCCATGAGATCATCCTCATACTCTGTCTTGAAGTCCCGTTCCGTGAGGCCTTTAATAAACCTCAACAATCAAAACCGGAAGTTTTTGTTAGCCGCATAGAGATTCTTCAAGAAATCCACTAGCAACCACGCCGTGTTGGATCCCTCAAAGATTATGGCATATTCCTCCATGTGCTGCGCCATGTAGTCAAGAAAGCTTCTGAATGCCTCTGCATATCATTTGTCCTCTCGAACACAGTGAGTAGTTCATGTGCTCGATCTGCAAGTCCTACCCTTTCTAATTGTGCAAGAAGTGCATCAGTAGACGTTGCCATGGGTTCGTTCGCAAAGAAGATGCGAAGAGAGGTTAGAGCTAGAGTTTTGTGAATGTGAGAAATGAAGTTTAAAAACTAGAAAGTCACTTATATACCCAAAGTCACTTTTTTAAAATCACTTAAAAGTTTTTTTTTAAACAAAATCATGAGACAAAGCATTGAAAGACACCAACATTGAAAACATTTGTGCTCCACAACAAATAAATTGCACGTTTCAATTGAAAACTTGAACAAGCTGAGAATAAACAAGTATGCGAAGAACAAGATTCAAAACACCGTATATATTAATGTGGACAAAATCCATGTCAGTTACAAGCTTTTACAAAAATACATCGCGGAAACGGAATGTTCTCACAAAGAACGCTCTTCTCTTTCCTGGAGCGAACAATCTTTTCATTAATTACAAAGAGATATTGTTTGGGCAAGGTATATCTAAGACTAAGATACTCACGAAGGTGACTAAGATGCCATTCATTGTTCAGTGTAATGTGGTACACTGCATCGTCGTGGAGATGTATTTGCAGGTCAATTGATTCTCTAGCAGCAACCTCAAAGGCTAGTGCCTCCCATTCTCCCATCGTCAGCTTCCATCTTCTATAGGAAAAGACCATCGACAAGCTTTGCTTTGCAATATGGTATCTGAACACCACCTTGTCAGCAACTACAAAGCACTTGATTCTATCTCCCTGGTGGTTGACCACCTTAGTTTCCCATCTAGCTACAAGAAACCCGTTGATCACACTTCCCCCTTTGCAAGTCCACATTGTTGGTGTGAACACTCTGAAGTCAAAATATAAACACAAAGACATGAAGAGACATAAACCATGTTATCATGGCTTTATGGGAACCATAGGTTCACTTCATTGTTGCTTGAACATCCATCTCGATTTTCCTTTTGGTTGCTGTGATCAAGGCACTGTCTGGCTTAGGCCATTCCAAACTCTCCAAGGTTGGCGAGTGAACCAGAGATAGATTACCATATCCATTTCGCCTAGGTGTGACATAAGTATGATCATAAAAAAATGTCACGTGAGGCAAGCTCTGAGGACTGACAACCAATATAGAGCAATTTGCCAAGCTCATAGTGGATGACCTCAAAAGTTCTAGTGAAGGACTCTATTGGCTCCCACTCTACAAAATCGGATGGAAAAACATCTGTAAACATGAACAAAAAGCAATGGAAATCTTACAGTCATCAAAAGAAACACACAAGGCAGAAATACTAAATAGATAACTGAAAAACTTGCAAGAGGAGTAAAAATTACAATTTGCAGGAAACCTCGATGGAGCCACTGCTAACTCTAGCTTCAGTTGTGAAGCAACATACACATGTTGCACCTTCGCAAGCCTCTTTCCATCTTGTGTTTGCTTGAACTCCATGATTCTTCCCTTCCAATGGTGTGCTTGAGAAGCCATGTGTCTCCTTGAGACCTTGTGTGCACCTCTTGAGCTGGGCTGCATTGTCACCCACATCATTCGTTTTAACTCCATCGTCACCCAATATCCATTGTCATCTTGTACATTGCTGCATGAAATGGAGTCAATGACACTCCTAGGTCGTCAAGTACCTGATGATGCCATGGGAAATAGTGGCACAACCTGCACACAAACACTTATGATTAGACATTGCACATCCATGTTCTTAGTTGTATAAAGATCAAGAATCTTGATGGTACACAAAGGTGAAGGATTCCACTTACTTCTATATTGTTCCACCTGCTTGTTGTCTTAATGTGGAAGAAATGTTGCAAAGCTTGAGTGGGAAGTAGATCCTCTCTAAAGAGCTTAATGGAGAAGGAGCAAGAAACCTGTTGAGGAAAGAAAGAGGGATGATGTAGTAGAAGGATATGTTGTAGACCTCATCTTTAGCTAGAAGTGTTTAGTGAAGCCCATGGAGTAATGGAGAACTTCAGTCTGAGGAGAATGCATCCCTCAAGAATGCAGTAAGCTTGAGGAGGGAAAAGGAGGTTCAAACTTCTACTACAGAGCTTTTGGGAGGGAAAACTGAAAGAAGGAAAGAGAAACAAGGTGAAGTGAAGAGAAGTGAGAGATGGTACAGTAGAGAGAGAGGGAGGGAATGATCAGCACGTTTTTGGAGGGGACCCCTTTTAGGAGAGAGGGGGGGAGAAACTTGCAGCCAGTAGAGAGAGAAATTACTCAACTATTTAGAGAAAAGTTCATTTTTTTGAATTTATAAGAGATTTTCTCTTTGTATTGTATAAAAGAGTACAAGTTTGACCACTTACTTTTAGGCCCTGCCATACGCACCATTTCAGTCCACATGGCATCCACCCATTTGCCCCTTCCATAATCTCCTTTTTAATCCCATGGCAAATAAAGAGGCCCCCTTAGACCCCATTCCCTTCCTAATACTATGAGCCACAGACTCCTATCATCTCATATGGCATGTTTGAGAAGTGGGGAATAGATGCGATTGGTCCTTTACCAAGGGCCTAATCAAGTAAACTGTACATTTTAGTTGGTGTAGACTACATGACCTGATGGGCAGAAGCAGCAGCCACCACATGCATTACAGCCCAAGAGGTGGCGAAGTTCATATTTGAGCACATTTGTTGCCGCTTTGGCACACCTCTTGAGATAATATATGATAGAGAGCCAGGTTTCAGAGGCGATTTGGTGGGAGAACTCATGAAAAAGCTAGGCATCACACGCCGACACCACTCAACTCCATACTATCCACAATGCAATGGTCTAATGGAAAAGGTAAATGGCATGATCTGTAAGATCATCACAAAGCAGGTGAATAACCACACAAGTGATTGGGATAAACATCTCATGGCCGCTCTTTGAGCCTACCGCACAACATTTCGAACATCACTAGGTTTCACCCCTTTCCATCTAGTATCTGGAAAGGAGGCCATTCTACCCATCGAGGTACAGATAGCCAGCTTGTGACTCATGGCTAGTCAGTTATACAGCGCCCAATTGCCCATTTTCAAAACAACACCTTGGATCTAGAAAGGCTTCAACTAGATAGGGAAGATGCGATCAACCACTATGCAACGCAAGCATAACGACGCCCACTCACATTCAATCAAGGGATTAAGGAAAAGGGTCTAAAGAAAGGCATGTTAGTGTTGTGATACGATAACAAATTTGACACTAGGAAATATAAGAAGTTTTAGCTTAGATGGGACGGGCCATTCATTGTCAAAAAGCGATACACCAATGGTAGCTACAAATTGATGAAAGTAGATGATCAAATTCACAAGACCAGAGTCACTGGATGGAGAGTAAGAGGGTACTTCTTAAGGTTTGAACCAGAGTTCATGCTAGATATTCTAGAGGAGGGAGAAACCTCCAACTCCGCTGCTAGAGAATCAGAACTAGAGCTAGAGGCATGAATGCCTCTAGCTAGAAGGGGAGGGCTAATGATTGTCGGCTTTCAAAACTGGCCGCGGGAACCAACCCCACTCGGGGGGATCTTAATAATAAGAAAATAAGAAAAAAATTGTTTTTTTAAGTTGCATATGCCACCACCACCCCTCACATGCTCATGCGCCCCCACAGTGGGCCACCCCTCCCTCGGCTCCACCCTTCCCCCTCTCTCCTCCATTATCACCACCCCTCCTTCTCCCTCTCGTTTGTTTGCAAGACGCCAAAATCTCTCTCTCCCTTGTTCGTCACCAACCCAAGGGACCTCCATAGGCTATCTCTCTCTCTCTCCCTCATCCATTATTCGACTCTCTCTCTCTCTCTCTCTCTCTCTCTCTCTCTCTCTCTCTCTCTCTCTCTCTCTCTCTCTCTCTGTCTCTCTCTCATCCACACACACTCCCTCTCCCACTCTGAGCTCTCCCTCGTCACTCATGCTCTCCCTCTCTCTCCTGTCCTGTGTCACCAAGGCCGTAGGGCGCATAATTAATATCTCCCTCTCTCTCGTTCATCAACCCAGAGGGGGGCCGCCATGCATGGGTGCAAAGTCTCTCTCTCTCTCTCTCTCTCTCTCTCTCTCTCTCTCTCTCTCTCTCTCTCTCTCTCTCTCTCTCTCCACCCACCACACACACCCACACACACACACACACACTCTCTCCCACACTCTCCCTCCCTCTCTCCCCATCTCTCGCTCACTGTCTCTCTCCCCCTCATTTCAAACTCCCGCTCTCTCTCACATTACTCCCAAGGGTAGGACCAGGCAGGGCCAAGGGCCAAGGGGGTCTCTGTTTAACATGCCAAGGGCCTATATAGAGCATGGTTGGGCAGAGATAATCATGGTCCATTCCCTTTCGTTCTCATAGATTACACCCTTGCAGGCGGATAAATTACACTATGACCCTTGTGATTGTGATACCAGTGAGTAGAAAGTGCTTTTCGGGAGAAGAATCACATTGCACCACTTGTGAATGTGATGGGATTTTTGTTCAACACTTTGATGTGGCTTATGCAGAAGATACATTGCCGGCTTTGTGAGCTACTTGACCACCTTAGTCACCAAAGAGTAGAGTGAAGTTATTCATCGAGATTATGACAAGACATGAGGTATATACACAAGCGATCATGCTCATAAATTGAAGCTCATTTTCATTATGGTTTGAAATGGAAATGTGGATTTTTTGTGTATCATTCACACTTTATAAGTATGGTGTGTAATTCAATGTTTTTCTTTTTCGATTGAATTGTTAGGAAATGTCTCCATTTATTAAAGTTGTGGGTCTAAATGGAAAAGCTGTTCGTGAGTGGCATACATCACAAGTGTGTAATGATCAAAAGGTGTCATACAAAAGGTGATGTCTTCTCATTAGACATCTAAAGAATGTGCACAAAGTCTTCTCATTAGACATCTAAAGAATGTGCACAAAATCACAAATGTTCATGTTCTAGAGCACTGAACATGGCGATCTAAAACTAGTGAATGACCACCACGACCAGTGTCTCCTAGATCTAAATGCCAATGCATAACAAGGTTTGGGATGTTGCATATAAAGTTAGAGCAGTAAGAAGAAATTTTCACAAAGACTTACAAGTGTGGGCCACCAAAAGAGTGGGAAATAGTTTTTGACACAGAAGGAAAATTGGAAAGAGAGTGGGAAGAGGCATGGATTGAAGCAAAAAAGTTTGCACGAGAAGTAGACATGTCAAGTAGGGTAGCAAAGTTAGAGGAAAAAATTAAGCGCGTGTACAAACATTGAGCTTATGGGGTTCCACATGATGTTGGCATCCCTTGAGAGGAAAACAAGAGGGCCGACAAAGAGGACATTAAAGATTCATACGACAAGTTTTCTATCGTAACTTTACTTTCCTTAACTACACACTCCCATTCTCTTTATAGTGACAATTTTTTATATTTATTTCATGTTAGAATTTGATTGTTATTGTAGCCTATTTCATCATCAACTTGTAGCTTTGCGCATGTCGATACCGTTACTTTCTTGGTGAGCCATGATCACCTTGTATGTGAGAGCCACGATTGCAATATGGATCAGTTCTTTGATAGGTTTGTTACTAACATAAATTTACTCTTTCACATGTAAATATTTCAAGTGTAATTAGCAAATTAAACAGTGTAAGTGTGTGCATTTTTTCATAGGTGCCGTAAGGGAGTTACTTTTGTCTTGCGGTCTTCTCGAGCTGGGCTTGAGTCGGGGTTAGATGTCCATCTCATTGATGATATTTTAGATCTTGAGGCTTCAATAAAGACGATCAACCTTTTTGCATTGTGAGGAAAAAAACTTTATGCATAAGTAACATTATATTTTTTTGCTATGTTCATTTGTTAAACTACTTTATAGGTGGATAGAAAGCATATTTATGCACGATGTTCTCTCAGTTGTGTGGTGGGTAAACAACTTATGATTCCCATTTGTCTCTGAGCATACTATAGGAGACCATGCATTCGGTAATTTCTTTGGGACACCTGATTTAGGATCACACATTTTTACCTTCTTTCTTGTTTTGGATGGATATGGATGTTTTACTTTTATGTATTATCGTAGTATCAAAACTTTCAAAGTTTCAAGTCTAAATGTGTGTTCTTTATATAGATCTCATTTGGCTCTTTTGGAATTTTACTATGCCCATGTCATACGTATACCTACTCTTTCTCGATGACATTCACCTTTACTTCTCTTTGAGTCACTTTCAATTGTCTCCATGGAGAGAATCTTACCACACATATCTAGGTATGCATTGTTTTTGCTTCAAACATAACAGTCAAGCTGTTTGCATACTTTCAATTGAGTGATTCCTTGTGCTTGAAGTATAATAAACCATTTTAGTACGCACTGTTCAAACCTTTAAGTCAAAGAAGAACTAGAAGATCCTCAGGTGCAATTTAGTATTGTGTGCTATTGCATTGTATATTGAATTTTTTGTTGGTGACTTATACGCATGTTTCTTGGCTATAGTGTCCTCAACAGTCAAATTCAACCGACTGTGTGATGACAGCAATGAGTTTATTGATTAAGACCACAATCATAGATCAAAAGCCTTAAGAAAATCTAGTGATTGTCTGTCTTAATTGAAGCACTCTTTATTGTGTGAACTTCATAGCTTTTTTTTCAGTTTAAAAAAAATTGGTTTGCGCATGGAGAGGTCGACTTTACGAGAAAGAAGCTCAAGGACTAGTTGAAATAGGCTTTGGGTGAGGTCACACTTGAATAGGTCATGATTGTCGTCTTTTTTGTGATCACCTTTTTTGTCTCGAGGGCAAACATTGGAGGGGATTGGCCTACTTTGTATCGATGTTTATGTCAATAGAACTTCTGTATCTCTACATTTTGGTCCACTTTGTATCGATGTTAATGTCAACATAACCTTGTTGTGATATATCTTATGTACAAAAAATTGTCTCGTTAAAGAATTGTAAAAGCTTACCTTGAGAACCCTTGTATAAGTAGCTATTAGAATTGGTTTGTTGAAACACTCTCGTTATGATTTACTACAACATTATGGATGCCTTGTGCGGGCATTGAGTCAAATCACTATTTACGTGTGGTTGCATTTTAGAATTGGTTTGTTGAAACACTCTCACGAAGCTCAATCACTTGCTCGAGTCATAGAGCTATTACTGGTTTATTGCAACATGGAGGTTTCCTTGTGCTTTTGGTTTGCTTCTCAATGAACAAGATCAGTCGATCAATTGCAATGATTACTTTGGTCAGGGCATCAATACTCCAACTATGAGGGTCTTCATCCAGGACCTTCGATATAGAATCTAGCTCTTGTTGTGACTTACCAATCATAATAGCTGACGGACAAATGTGACCCATCCTCTCAAAGACTACAATGACTATCAACTTTAAAGCAATGATGTCACGATGATAACCAAGTTGTGTCATATACAACATGAACCAAATTGGTAGGCCACCACCTTGTTGGTTTGGCAACACTGCTCCATTGTGCACTCTCAAGAGATTGTGCATCGGCCATGTAGTATAAACATGGATTTGCCACACCTTCCATGTGCCATTCAACTTTGTAGTCACCAAATCTTTCCACTAAAAGCACACCTCCGTGTCTTTGGTCACTGATGATAGAAGGAATTTGGGTTTGACTAAAAACCCAATGGAGGATTTCAAAATCTTCTTTATCAACCTGTATGTAAAAAAGAACATAAAGCCAAGAACCATACATGAAATATTTTTGTTATTATATATTGAACCAAGTATACCTCAAATGAACTTAGCGTGTGAATATTATTTTTGGATTGCACACTAAAATATCGTGGGTCCTCTTTGGTTATTAATGGATCCAAAGCTTTGTTCATGAGGGTTTCTGTGTCTCTCTCTAGCTTCCTGTTCTTTAGGACCTCGCACTCATCGAGCTTCAAAGAAAACTTGAGAACCCCATTGCACTCCTCTCGATTCATATCAAAGAAGTGAACTGCATACCTTTGCAATGCTTCAAGATCAACAAAGAGGTTGTTATGCTCGTTATACTGTACCTCTCTCCTCCCCTTGCCTATGAATGTTGCTTCAATATGGAATGATGATCCAAGTTTCTCAAACACCTCATAATTTACATGTTGACGTGCAGCCTTTACATGTGATGGATTTGGAATCAATGATCCTCTTTGTAACTTATTTTGAGACTTTTTAGCTAATGCTTTGAAGAGAGCCTTGTATCCCATCTACAAGGTTCCACTCTCATCAAGTCTTGCTTGCACTTCCATTGCCTCTAGTTGATTATTTTTCATGAAGGAGGTAAGGAGCCTTCCTTTCAATTTATCAAATTTATTTTGAGTTATCATCTCTTCAACTACATGTTTTGGAACTAGAAAACTGTAATGCACATCGGCATTGGAATCTACTCTAGCATTGGAACCTACTCCATTCGAGTTTGGATGTAGCAAAGTCCTGCAAAGAAAGCACCATGCATCATGATCAGTAATAAGAAAGTGTAAAGTATATATATGGTACAAAAGCAAAACCAAACTTTGAGTTACCTTAAAGCTCATACTCTTTTTTTCACTCCACCACTACCAATCTTCATATTCTCTATGTTACATAGATCTCATTTCCTTTTTCGACTCCCAAGTATGGTGTCTTTCACATGCAAACTTGTGATCTTCTTCTCAAGGATGTGGATTGTCTCTTTGTTGATGAAATCTTCTAAGCACATGCTTCATTAAATTTCTTTATCTGCATGTTCTCCATCTCTAGGAAGTTTATTTGATTTTCCACATTTAATCCTTGCATTTTCAAATGTTTAGTGTATGCCAATAGCCCATCCTTGCCATCGTCTCTATGAAATGTAAAAGGTTAGTGATACTAGCAAAGGAAGGTGGCGCATTTGTTGTAGGATCCTTTGGGTAAATAGACCCATCAGTCCACAAATCCAAATGATGTTCCTAGTTTGTCCTTCTATGTTCTTTCTCCCATTGGGATAAGAAAGACTCCTTCCTAGGTTTCTGCAATTGTGCGTACTCTTGCAATACATCGACGTGAAGATGATGTTTGTTCTTTCTTTGGGTAAGTGTTGAAGATGAATGGGTTGAGGATTGCATGTTCAAATTGATGTTTTCATCAGGAAAAGAATTATTGTCCATTCCTATGACTAACGAAATGTTTCAAGTTTTGACAGAAAAGGCTTGTAAGTTCACGTGTGAAATCACCGTAGTCCCATGTTTAGAGTTGATAGAGTTCCTGTTGCTTACGTTTTTGGAGGGAATGCTTGTAAATTGGTGTTTCAAATAATTAATCATACGGTTATTTAGATTCTTGATATGAGAACGAAGGACAAGAAAAGAAGACAAAGGCTACCTAACAATGAATGTCATTTTGGCACTTTGCTAGTGCAAAAAAGCATCACTTAAAATATAATATCTAACATTTTCATTTTTCTCTCTCTAAGATGACATGGGGCTTTTTACAGGGCCCAAAAGTGAGTCATCTGCCAAGGAAATTAAAAAAGTGATAAAGTCATCTGAAGTACTACCATTGAAAGCACCAACCCTTTGTGCCCAATAGAAATCCACCAGCCCCGTTACCCCTACCTTCCTACACGGCTACCTCCACTCCCTAAAGTAGGTTCTCACCCACTGTGTGATAGCAACCTTTTGAGCAACATGCTTAGGAGAAGATAGCCATGGAGATGCTGACAAGAGCTCTAGCCAAAATGAGCATCAAGTTCCCAAATTTCAAAGGTCTCTCCATAGAGGATTCAGACAACCATGCTAGGAAATTTGTGTCCCTTTGTAGGGTTGTGGCCTCAAAAGCAAAGACACCTACCGAGTACTCTTCCCATCAACCGTGGATGGCTTAGCAAATAAATGGTACAATCAGTTCTCAGAATTTTCTATCAATTTATCTGGATTCTCTTCACCTATAAAAATTGGTCCATAGATTTGTGTCGCCATGCTCACCAATGCAAAAACGTGCACCTTTTCATCAAACTAGGAGTAATCAGTGTGCTCCTCAATGGGGCACCAGAAGATGGAGAGGGGGAATGGGGGAACACACCCAACACACAACACAATGCCTGACTATAGCTCAACGCATTCAAGCACCCATATCATCTCAAGATCACCTTGAAAATAGCCAACTCACACTAGAAAACCATTGTTTGCAAACAAACCAACACACACACGCTTGACAAGATCACCTTACTGCACTCACACACCATCGTTGTCTATCTTGACCCTCTCAGCATACACATTAACGCTCTATGTCACTCTCTCCATACACAGACACCATCGATTTGGGTGGGCACACACATCCACATTGCCAACATTGCCGACACAAGATGAGAGCAGCAGAAAGAGAAGGGAGAAGGAGAGGATTGGCACCAAAACAAGACAATGAACCACTTTACAACTTGGTCCAGCTTAAGAAATCATTTTTGTGAAGCTTTCATGTCAGGGGACTTCTATGAGAAGGTTCTAGATGAGTTGGCCAAATTGATGCTCCAGCCAAATGAGACTTTTGCAGAACTCATGACCAGAACAAAGTTTGTGGTCACGAGAAGGCTCTACCTAAGACTTCTCGACAAAAACTTTGAGAGAGTCTCATACTTGAAGCCACTTTGGAGGAGTTTTTTGTGGGACCAAAGTACATGATGTTCTAAGCCCACTAACCAAGATTGAACAAATTTGGAGCTCAAAATCTCAAAATTGTTGGAGCTATATATGGCTCACTCTACTCAACTTGGTCTCACCTATATATTTGTATCTTGTCCTCAATATGAATCATTCTTTGGGAGCGTATATGGTGTGTCTCTTGTCTCTTCTCTCTCTTTCTTTCTACATCTCAACATGGTATCAGAGCAGTAACGATCATGCGCTGATTCAATTCATGGTGACCAAACAGTATGTGTATGCGATTTGCATGTAAGATTCAAAAATTGCTACAAATTTTATTTTTGAGCATTGATTCTTGTTAACTGTGGTTGTTTTGTGTTAAGAAGAATATGATTAGTGTTTTGTGTGGCATTTATTTCTAATCAATCTAATCGTTGATTACGTTTTCTTGTTGATGACACCCTGAACTTCATCTCAACTTTTCTTGTTGTTCTACTCAAAATTTGGAGAAACGGGAAAAGCGCAATGCAACATAGCGCAATGGCACTTTTCACCCAAAACTTGTTCGTCTCCTCGAGCTCTTCGATTTGAGTTCTAGGTTTGCGTCAATCGGAGTTTGCAGCAGAAAGTTATGCTGTTTTTACTGCAATTGAGCTTGACGCAACTTTCTTCGTCCTACTTCTTCGTGAAGCGTCCGCGATCATTTTTCTTATTTTGGCGTTAACTTTTTCGAGAAGATTTAGCTTTTTGCTATTCGTATTGTGGCCGTCAATCTTGCGTCTCACGCCACTCTATTTTGAGGACTCTTTTATTATTAACGTCTCCTTTACCCTGCCCTTTTTGGGTGACGTCTCTCACATCTTTGGACGTTCCTTGAGCATCCTTCTTACGTTTATCGTTGACAGAACGCAGTCCTCATATCTCTCTCATTCTCAATTGCGGACTTCACCATATATGGTGTGCAAATTCTGCGATCTTATCTTATACGTCTTCTCGCAACAAGATATGGCTATGAATATTCTCGTCAACGGCTTTCCTTCTGGCCAGCGTTCTGTTCCTCCTTTCCCAAGGTCAAGGTTTTCCAGGCTGAAAAGCAAAGATGTTGTTAATTCTTGAAGGCGATGAACTCTCCGATGTTGTTCTTGGAAATCGCGTTTGTCCGCCTCAGCCTGTTGATATGGATAATGATAACGTGCTTATCACTGAAGGACCTATATTTGAAGATTGGAATGTTGCCTATACGGATTGGCAACGACATGATAAAGCAGCTCGTTGGTATATTCTTTCTGCTCTTACTGATTCCCTTTTGCTTGATATGTATGAACTGCCTACTTCCCACGACGTATGGAAGTACCTTATTGCAAACTTTCAGAAGAAATCTGTCACAGAAATACTTTATTTGAGAGGGTTGCTTAACAAGTTACAATATGAAGTTGGTACTGCCATGACGGGACATATTGAATCTTTCAAATCTATTATTAATCAACTTGCTGCTCTCGGTGATCCTGTTCCACAAAAGCAACTGATTACACTTCTCCTTGATAAGGTGAAGGACTCTTCTTATGATAACATTGTTACTATTCTCTCTAATAAAGATGGTCTTGATTTCTACCAAGCCTGCATGTCTTTAATTGAATACTCTCAACGTCAAGAACGTCGTAATGCTAGTCATGATACAGCTATGATTTCACAAGAGGAGAATGAGTCACAACAGATGGAACGGGCTTTTTATGCTCGAAGGCATCCATTTCAACGAGGAAACCGCAGAGGTGGCCGTCACGGTAATATTTTCTCTCGTCTCAAATTTTCTAATAAGCAATGTTCTTACTGCAATAGAAATGGCCATACTGAAGATGATTTTTGGACACGTCAATATGATGAAGAACACAATATTACCACAAAACAACCACGTTTATCTAGAGACTCTTCTTCTTCTTCTTGTGAATATTGTGGATGATCTGATCATCCCACTCATATGTGTTATAAGCGTCGATTCGAAACAGATCGGAATAGAGCATATGCTACTGAACATCGAAACAACATTGTACCGGAAACAAGCTGCGTCCTATGTTCAGTTGCTCCAGACAGAATACTTCATGTACGCGATGGATCACTTTTTATTGTCGATTCTGGTGCTACAGGAAATATGACATATCAGTCTAAGTGGCTCCATAACTATCATCCACTGCCAGTTCAACGTGTTTTTTATCTTGCTGATGATATTACTCGTCAAGTAAAGAGTATTGGAGACTTATATCTTGGTACCTTATCTTCTTCCACTCAAATTTTGCGAGGAGTATTACATGTACCAGATCTTCAACGTAATCTTCTTTCAGTTGCTACTTGTTGATCTTGGTATGTTTGTTGGATTTGATCATACCAAATGCCAAATTGAGAAAGATGGACAGACGATAGCCATTGCTCCTCGAAATGGTAATTTGTTTGAACTCTCTCTCAACGATGCTGTAGCAAATGTTGTCACTGCTCCAGGTGATCATGATTGCAAAGTATGGCATCACCGTTTTGTTCATGCTGATGTCTCAAAACTCCTTGATCTTCAACGTCGTGATCTTGTTCATGGCATGGATCTTAAAGCCCATTCTCATATGGGAATTTGTGAATTTTGTGCTCTTGGGAAACACAATCGCAAACCCTTTCCTCTTTCAAATACAACTCATTCTCATGATATATTGGATCTTGTTCATACTTATATATGTGGACCTCTACCTTCTTCGAGATCACAATATCGCTACTTCATTACTTTCATTGATGATTTCTCAAGGTATATGACTGTATTACTACTTAGACAAAAATCTGAAGCCTTATCTGTTTTCAAACAATTCCACAAGGCTGCGGAACTTCAAACTGGTCGTCGCCTTAAGAAGCTTCGTAGTGACAATGGAGGCGAATATGTTTCTCGAGAGTTTGTGAGTTACTGTGCTGATAGTGGAATTCATCATGAACACACTATTCCATATTCGCCTCAACAGAACGGTGTTGCTGAATGAAAGAATCACACTATTCTCAATGCTGTAAGATGTATACTGATTCATTCTGGCTTATCTCGTGTTTTTTGGGCTGAAGCTACTTTGACAGCAGTATTTATTCAGAATCATCTTCCTACTAGTGCACCCTCTGGTAAGATACCCATCATAGCATGGACAGGTGACATTCCTTCTGTATCTCATTTTTTAACCTTTGGATGTATTGCTTATATTCATGTTCCCAAAGAAACACGAACAAAGCTTGATGCTCCTGGTCTTAAAGTTATTTTTATTGGATATTCTGACACTTCCAAAGGCTACAAATTCTATGACCCTTCCTCCAAGAAAGTAATTGTGAATCGTGATGCTACTTTTAACGAACAACTTATGGGAGGCTCATGGTCCATGGATGATTCTGATGATACTAAATCATTGCTTCAAGATTTTCCATTTCTTTCAGAAGATGAAACTCTTCCTATAGAGCAACTTTCCTCTTCACAACCATCCATTCCGAATGTTGCCAATGATGATATTGATATTTTTGTTGATCTGCCTATTGATTTTGAACATGGCTCATGTCATGTTTATGATGACGATATTGATGATAATGCTTTTTCTACTTCCGAAGATCCCATTACTTATGATGAAGCTATCTCTTCACCACAAAAGGATCAATGGCAAGAGGCTATGGAAGCAAAGTACGATTCTCTTATCTCTAAAGGTACATTGATACTAACTAAATTACCTCCTGGTCGTACAGCTATTAAATGTAAGTGGGTGTATAAGACAAAAGTAAAAGCAGATGGATGTTTTGACAAGTTCAAGGCGCGTTTAGTTGCAAAAGGTTACTCCCAAGTAGCTGGTGTTGATTATCAAGAGACTTTTTCACCAGTTGTTCGCATTACAAGTGTTCGAGTTTTATTGGCATTTGTTGTTCAATTTGATTTAGAAGCTCATCAAATGGATGTCCGAACTGCTTTTCTTAATGGTGACTTGGAAGAGGAAATTTATATGGAACAACCAGAAGGGTTTGTTATTCCAGGTAAAGAAGACCTTGTTGCTCAACTCCATAAGGCACTATATGGTCTCAAACAAGCTTCGCGAGCCTGGTATACAAAATTTGATCTTTTTCTCACCTCTAAAGGATTCATCTCTTACTTGTCAGAACCCAACTTATACATAAAATGCCAAGGTAGCAGTTTTGTGATTCTTGCTCTTTATGTGGATGATACCATCTTTGTTTCCAATGATTTGGGATTTCTTCAACAAGTGAAAAAGTTATTGTCTTCTGCATTTGATATGGTGGATCTTGGAGAGATTCACTAGTGTCTTGGAATTCAAATCCAACAGAACCGTACAAAAGGTATTTTATTCCTTCGACAGTCAAAGTTTATTGCAGATACTATTCAAAAATTTGGTATGGAATCTGCACATTCAGCCAACACACCTTGTCTTGCGAGCTCTACGAAGAACACTTCTGACAATGGCGGTCAACTTGTCACAAATCAACCTTATTCTAACTTGATTGGATGTCTTCAGTTTGTTGGCATGAACACTCGTCCTAATATTCTGTTTGCTGCTAATTATCTTGGACAACATCTTGCATGTCCTTCTCTTAAGCATTGGTCTGTTGTGAAGCGTGTGTTGAAATATTTGAAAGGCACTACAGATTTTGGTTTAGTCTATCGACGACAACTCACATCGGATTCTATGCAATCTCTTTCTCTTTTGGGTTACACAGATGCAGATTGGGCAAGCTCACATTTATCTATGCGATCTACTAGTGGAAATTGCTTCTTTATAAATGGTTGTCTTGTTTCTTGGACTAGCAAGAAACAATGTTGTGTTGCAGTTTCTACGACTGAGTCAGAATATGTTGCGGCATCACTTGCAGCTCGTGAGTTGATTTGGCTTCGACAAATGCTGGTTGATATTGGTCACTCTCCTCTTTCTAGCACACCCTTGTGGTGTGACAACCAAAGTGCTATTAGTCTTGCAAAAGACTATGTTCAACATAATAAGTCAAAGCACATTGCTGTCCATTATCATTATGTCAGGTATGAAGTACGCAAAGGAACCATTATGGTTGAACACTGTCCAAGTGACCAGATGATTGCAGACATTTTGACCAAAGGCCTCAACGAGTCACGTTTCATCCTCTTGCGCTCGGAGCTTGGAGTTGCTTCGACCTCACTCTTTCTAGATTAGCTTCTTTGCTATTGTAATAGCTTTGTACATATAACATTGTAATCTTTTAGGTACCATGCACTATGCACACTCCCCATTTGCACATTGTGATCTCTAAGTCACTTGAATATTTGTACATAGATGCACAATTCACTTTCACATCATCATCGCTGGTTCATATTTTCACATTGTATAGGAGCTTGGGTTTTTCCGTTGAACTCCCCAAGGGTTTTTTCATCCAAAGCTAGAGACCTTTGTTTGAGTGGGGGTGTTGGAGCTATATATGGCTCACTCTACTCAAGTTGGTCTCACCTATATATTTGTATCTTGTCCTCAATATGAATCAGCCTTTGGGAGCGTATATGGTGTGTCTCTTGTCTCGTCTCTCTCTTTCTCTCTACATCTCAACAAAAATTTCCTTACATCTACTGTTTCAGAGCTGTTTTAGAGACCTAAAGCCTAAATATGGCACCATTCTTATCATATGCACCCAAATGAGCCCATATTTCACTCAGAGTATGTCTTTAGTATATACTTCAAGCCTATAATGTCAAGTTTGCAAAAAGTTGAAAAAATTACTCAGTTATAAATAATCGTGATTATTTACTTTTGTTGCAAATTTTTATTTTGACTTCATAATTTTGATCTTTACATGTTTTTATGCATATATGCATGTTCAAAAAATGATTTAAAGCAAATTGGACTCAATTTGTTAGCAATTCAGAGTGAAGGACAACTCAAAGAAGAATCTGCCAAATTTGCTAGTTTTGACACTCTATTCACTTAACAGGAGCCATGCAAGCTACAGAGAAGGCCAAGAAGAAGCTCTCGCAAAAGGAGAAGCTGCAAGAGCTACCACCATATCAACTGGACCCTAGTTCAGTCAAAACTGCCAAAGCAACCTATCTGTCAAGAGAACATTTGGAAGAGAACAACACCACAGTGTTCACAGGTAGATTCAAAAGCGAAGAAGGACACCAGGTAGAACTATAACTTCTACCAAAAGAAGGATCCAATAGAAGACTGGCGCTCCGAGAGTTTTACGAACAAGAGCACTCCTAAGACATGTGGATTGTCGAAGGCTTGTATACCACTACTATGAATTTTGGTTGCATTTAGACTTCATTTTCTCATTGGTTTGATGGTTGGAGTTGTGTTGCCAAATTTGATGCTTTTGCTTGAATTTTGTATAGTTTATGATGCCTGGTCAGCTCATTGACCTTCCCCTACATCATCTTGAGTGATTACGAGCCTTCATGCACTAGTCGAGTTTTTCCATTGAATTGACATTTTTATCTTAGTTGGGATATCTATGCTATCAACTTTTGTTGGGATAAATCCACTAACATAGGGCAAGGGTCCTACAAATGGCTATGAGACTAAGGCCTGCCACATGTCAAGGATGTATGCTAGGTGGGTCTCTATAAGAGAGTATGGTTGGGAGGTTACTAGGATGCATGAACTCTCTTGGTCTTACATTGGTATTCGAGCCTAGGTGGAAACTCTTGGGGGAGAAGGGTGATGGAGAATTTTTTTGGGAAGGGAAAGCGTGGAGAGATGCCATAAAAAGCATACAAGAAAAGTGAGGGTCGAAGGGGGAAACTGGGTGGGGAAGCATAAGCCATGGACAAGACAAGGTCTTTGTAAATTGCCTTACTAAGTGAGCTACTTCTATCTTTTCTTCAACTAGCTAAAGATCTCCTTCTTCTTCTTCTTTCTTGGTTTGTTTTTCAGTTATTCATTGAGATACAACAACTTATTCCTTTCTCAACTCCTCTTGAGCCTTGACCTTGGCCTCCCTTTGAGATTCTACAATTTCTTGTTGCCATCCAGGAGACTCTGCAAGGAGGGAAACTAAAAATAGTTTTGCAGGCGTACCCTCTCAAAGATCATGATCATGGAATATACTTTGAAGTACTTCATGTCAAGCCAACATGTGATAGCTTGCTTTATTGATTCCTCCTCCAATTGGTATGGTTTCAAGTCTTCCAATCTATCTTTGGGTGTCCTCTTCTTGGGTGAGCCCTGCTTTCTAACCATACTTCTTGTAGTGATGAAATATCAATGTCCAAATTTCCAAAGTTATTTTTTTGCACCCGACAAACTTTAGCATGATTTAGTTGTGAAATCCATTTCAAAAATTGACTTTTCAATGCAAAACATGTCCACACAAGGGAGAATGCACAAGGCTGAAATTTGTCAACTTTGTTCAATATCGTGATACTAAACACTTGTACATGGATTTTCATATGGCTCAAATAGTCTTATGCCCCTAATTTCTATGAGCAATCCCAAGTGATTTGGATCATTAAAAGTGGATAAAACTCGCAATTGTGTGTTTAGTAGTGATTCAAAAGTCCAAATGAGGTCAAACTTGATGAGTGGGTCTAGTAAACAATGGCAAAACCATTGGTGATGAAAAACTCCCTATTTTGAAGTACAATTCAATATCGCAAGACTAGAAATTTACTAAAGTTGGCGTTTTGGCATTGCAACTGGTTGTACACATAAAAATATGTCCCTGAAAAAGCTTTGGAAGAATTTGGATCATCGGATGATGAATGGGTCCAATATTGGCTTGAAGTCCCTGAAAATGGCCATTCTACTTTTGGTTTCACGAACATGTGTGATCCAAATGATGTGCAACTTGGTGAGCATGTGGGAACATCCTGTAGGAAGGATTTGTGAATTGAAACCCCTCACCATGAGTAATTGTTTAGTATCGTGATACTAAACTTTTCATCCAAAATCACCAAAAAAAAATTGACACATTCCCCAAGTTATTGTACACCCTATTTATACATTAAAAACCAAACTCAAAAGTTGGAAGTTTCCCTTGAGTAATATTTTGGCTTGCAAGAGTATGATTTGCTAGTATGTGGCACCATCCAAAAGTCCACAATGATCCCAAATGATGTCAATGATCTTTTCTTTTTTTTTGGCAAAACTCACAATTGCGAGTGGATAGTATTAAGAACACAAATATACACCAATCCTCGAGCTCATACCGAGCCTTAAGGGCCAAAGGATTACAATTAATCTTCTTGGCAGAGAAACCACTCCTACTACCTCACAGGGTAGATCCATCAAGAAGATCTTGGCAAGGCAGAGGATGATGTCAATGATCTTAGTCCAAGATGCAGAAACTTGTGATGATGTAAAAAAAAAAATTTGATCCAAAAGTTCAGTATCGTGATACTAAACAATGATCAGAATTTGATTATTTTGCTTTGTTTTGATTTCTTGATGTGTTTGGAGTCTAGTGATGCCTTCTTAGAGTAATTTTGAGATGTGGAACTTTTGTAGGGAGATTGTTTTTCCTGAAGAACTATAAAAAGCACTTCTTGGGCCTCGGAAAATGGTTCGAATGGATTCATGATAATTTTCACGGTTTTGTATTAGCTTAGCGTGGCTGCCAAGTCAAGAATTCTTGATTTTTGCACTTTGTTTGCAGTCATGTGCACTTCAATGCATCATTTTGGCTATCTGGTGATCTGTTGCCCTTGTAGGTCACCGATCAATGATTTAAATTGATGCCATGATCCCCAATGGTCTACCTAATTTGCCTATGAAGTTTGGTTAAGTTTTTGTCGCTTAATGTAAAATGATGCGTTGTCATCTAGTATACCAAATATGGTGATATAGTGTCCTTACAGAACCTACATTGGTGATCCAATCATATACAAGTGGTCCCTAAAGCATTCTAGAGATGTTGCTAATGTCAAAGTTCAATTATGAGCACTTGGCCACCAGGCCATGTGATCATGACCATCATTGCACTTTGACTAAACTGACTTTTGTCATCACAACATTGTCCTATACTAGGCCTTGAATCTACACTTCAAATTCTATATAAAATGGAGCCCGCCACCCTCCAATGGTTTACGTCACCAAAGCAAGAATAGAAATGCTCATTAACATATAATATTCTACCTCTCATGGCTACTCAGAGTAATATAATATTCTACCTCTCATGGCTACTCAGAGTAAGAACAACCATCAATGGTGTATATGTGTGTTGAGGTCCATAGCAAAGGAGATCTCTCTCTCTCTCTCTCTCTCTCTCTCTCTCTCTCTCTCTCTCTCTCTCTCTCTCTCTCTCTCTCTCTCTCTCTCTCTCTCTCTCTCTCACACACACACACACACACACACACACACACACACACACACAAACAATGACAAAAAGCACAAATGAGCTAGAAATTTGGTTTTATGGCTATATGAGCTTTTTTCTTTTGCCTCAATTTTTCAAGGCCTAGTACTTGATTTGGACATCCATAGACCTAATTTGGTTTTATGGCTATATTAGCTTTTTTCTTTTGCCTGAATTTCTCAAGGCCTGCGTACTTGATTTGGACATCCATAGACCTAATTTGGTGTTACTTCCGTGGCTTATCATGATTTTTTTCGACATGCTCATAAATCTTTAAGATTTTTACTTCGTTAGCGTAGCAACGTCTTTTGAATCCCTGGCCTCTCACTAACCCACGTGGCAGACCCCCCTCTCCCGGTAGTGGACGAATAATGTTGCCATCGTGTAGCCTCCGATCAACCTCCCGCCCCCGCTCCTGCACATCTCAACCCTCAACATTTTTTTGCACGCGCTGTACCCCGGTGACTGACCACCACCAAAGACACTTTGCTGGTTGGTTCTCATGCCCTTTGTTGGTGCAAATTGGATCCCTGTTGCAGAGTGCCATGCTTCCCGTCCAAGATGTCATCTCTCTCTCTCTCTCTCTCTCTCTCTCTACAGACAAAGGCAATTTCATGAGATAGCCCAGGACAATTTGAAAAAAGACTCTGTGCTTGGAACTGCTTTGGTCTACGTGCCTGTCGCATTTGGTGCAGTCGCGAAAGCACAACACATTCTTAGAAATCTTCCTCCAGGATCGGGATGGGATGCGGTTTCTTGGTATGCACTTATTGTTGCAGGACATGTGCCAAATGGGGTGTATTCATGGGAGAGCCTATGAAATCACCTATGCATGCATCTTGAAGGCATGTGGCACAAGATGTTGATCAACAATGTATGCTAAACATGGTGTGCTTGAGAAAGCACAAAAAAGTGTCTGAGAAGCTTTCTATCTGGAATGTTGTCTCTTGGAATGCATTCAGTGCAAGATAAATGCAGCAGGAGCAGGGCTATAAACCTCTTGGCTGCTTTCAGTGGGGATGCAAAGTGAGGGCGTCTCTCCAAATGCAATCACATAAGCATGAATCAAGATGCAGATATTGGCCTAAAGAATCACTATGATATTGTTAGTTAGGGGTTGTTTCGAACAATTGCCATGCTTGGCAATGCCTTGGTCAATATGTATGCCACATGTGGTGCAGGATGTCGTCTTTCGAAACACACTGATTGTAGGATATGCCCGACAAGGGCACAAGAAGCTATCGTGCTTCGCACTGTCTTGGTCGTTATGTATTCTTAATGTGGTGAGCTTGAGAAAGCACAAAAAGTGCTTGAGGAGCTTCCTTTCGTGTATGTTGGTTTGCTGGTTGGTTCTCATGCCCTTTGCTGGTGCAAATTGGAGCCCTGCTGCAGAGTGCCATGCTTCCCGTCCAAGATGTCATCTCTCTCTCTCTCTCTCTCTCTCTCTCTCTCTCTCTCTCTCTCTCTCTCTCTCTCTCTCTCTCTCTCTCTCTCTCTCTCTCTCTCTCTCTCTCTCTCTCTCTCTCTCTCTCTCTCTCTCTCTCTCTCTCTCTCTCTCTCTCTCTCTCTCTACAGACAAAGGCAATTTCATGAGATAGCCCAGGACAATTTGGAAAAAGACTCTGTGCTTGGAACTACTTTGATCGACATGCCTGTCGCTTTTGGTGCAGTCGCCAAAGCACGACACATTCTTGGAAAGCTTCCTCCAGGATCGGGATGGGATGCGGTCTCTTGGTATGCACTTATTGTTGTAGGACATGTGCCAAATGGGGTGTATTCATGGGAGAGCCTATGAAATCACCTATGCATGCATCTTGAAGGCATGTGGCACAAGATGTTGATATGGACACAAAAAGATGTTATGATAATATGGACACAACATCAATTATGTTGTTTGTCGGAGTCTGTTGGAAAAAGTTGTCATGCTTGGCACTATCTTGGTTGATATGTATGTCAAATTTCGTGCGCTTGAGAAAGATGTCGTGCTTGGCATTGTCTCGGTTGATATGTATGCCAAATGTGGTGCACTTCAAAAAGCACAAAAAGTGCTTGAGGAGCTTCTTGTCTGGAATGTCGCCTCTCAGAATGCACTGATTGGGGATGTGCACAACAATAGTAGCGCCAGATTCCGGAGTGTGGACTCTTGGAATGTAGTGATTTCAGGATGCTCTAGATTTTTCTCAGCAGATGCAATCACCTGTACCCGATCCGAGACCCTTTATTTGGGCATGTATAGACAGCGTAGCTAATCGACGAGCTTGGAAGGCCATTAGTACCAAAGGAGCTACAAGAAAATTGGCAAAACCACTATGATGTGCAGGTAGAGTAGTTTTACATAGACAAATGGCAACAGCGTCACATTACACTCTCAAAACATGCTACTGCTAACTACAATAAAGCTATAGGTCAGCTTCATTCTTACAAGGTAGACGAGCATATTCATCATGAAGGAGCTCAGCTCTTCCTAGACAGTTCCAGAAGGCAGTTGGATGGTTGGTGCACAGGCTGCATCACAAAAGGCAGAACAAAGCTCTGATGAAAAGGATGATGGTTGTGTAGATGACTTCAGGAATGATGTTTGCGAGGTGGTCATTGGCCATGCATGCATGAGACCTTGCAAGCTATTGTAGTAGAAAATGTCTCCACTATTGCATTGAACATGGCTCAAGATTGGGCTCAAGATAGGGAGGAGTTTGCATTTTCGAAGAAGAGACACAATTGTTTGTTGTGCCTACAGTACTGTCTTTGTTGTGACCAATAGAAAAAGTCTTATGATTCTCCTACATTTTCTATGGACAACTTTCCATCTATAGGTTGGCGACTTCATCGGGGAAAATATTGTATAGATTGATGTTTTCAGTGGATTATACTTCATCCAGGTTTATACTAGTGAGGTAGTCAGTTAAATTGAGCAAACATAATGTCTGTGCAGCTACTAGGAACAAGGAAATTTTCCACCCCAAGCAGAAAGTTTAAGGCTAGAAGCTTGGGACTGACACAGGGACACTTTTTGACCAATCTAAGTGCAGAGTCTGCAGAGTCTACGACATGTTTTCAGTACTGAGTGCTCTGAGCTTGACCCTAAATACTAAACATCCCCATGTCTCTGTGTTATGTGTGAGAAGTAGTTGGCCTGAGGTGGACGTCATTGGGCCCCACAGCCCAGATGGCCCAACGAGACCCAAAGATGAGTGAGGAACTCACCACCCAGCATGAGTTGCTTGAGCTGTTCAGCTGGCCTGTTTTGCAGGCTCCCGCACACATGAGGATGTCCACCCACAGAGAGCCTATCAACTTCCATCTCTCAGTAGGGGCCAAGGTTTGCAAGAGGCTCGCTGCCCAAATACCAGACTTCAAATTAAATGGCAGACTGTTGTTCTGCTCTTATTCACCCTGCCCGCTGCAAACAGGGCTGTAATGTCACTACCTTGGTCGATATCTATGCCCAATGTGGTGCGCTTGACAAAGCACAAAAACTGCTTGAGGAGCTTCCTGTCTGAAATTTCGCCTCTTGGAATGCATTGAATGTGGGATGTGCATAACAAGAGTAGAGCCATAAAACTCTAGGCTGTTTTTAGCAGATGCAAATGCTTGGAATGCACTGGTCATGGGATACGCACTACAGAAGCAGGGCCAGAAAGCTCTAGTCTATTTTCAGCTTCCTATCCGGAGTGTGGACTCTTGGAATGCATTGATTGCAGGATTTGCCCCACAGGAGAAAGATCTAGTTTGTTTTCAGTAGATGCAATCACCTACGCATGCATCTTGAAGGCATGTGGTGCAAGATGCTGATATCGGCACAAAAAATTACACTTATATTGTTTGTCAGATTTTGTTGAAAAAAGATGTCGTGCTAGGCACTGTCTTTGTTCATATGTATGCCAAATGTGGTGCGCTTGAGAAAGATGTCGAGCTTTGTACTGTCTTGGTCGATATGTATGCCAAATGTGGTGCGCTTCAGAAAGCAAAAAAAGTGCTCGAGGAGCTTCCTACTCAGAATGTCGCCTCGAGGCTTCAGCACCAAAGGTCATGGATGTTAGTGAGGCTATTGAAAAAATATGTCGTGCTTGGCATTGCCTTGGGTGATATGTATGCTAAAAATGTGGTGCGCTTGAGATGATGATATGTCATGCTTGGCACTGTCTTTGTCGATATGTATGCATTCTTGCAAAGCTTCCTGGTAAAGTATGCTCAAGGATCTAGGATAGCAGATGAGAACACGGCCATCGAGGCTTCAACATCAAAGATCATGGATGCTAGTGAGGCTGTTGAAAAAAGATGTCATTGTTGGCGTTGCCTTGATCAACAGTGTATGCTAAATGTGGTGTGCTTGAGAAATCATAAAAAGTGTCTGAGAATCGTTCTATCTGGAATGTTGTCTCTTGGAATGCATTCAGTGCAGGATACACGCACCAGAAGCAGGGCTATAAAGCTCTTGGCTACTTTCAATGGGGATGCAAAGTGAGGGCGTCTCTCCAAATGCAATCACATAAGCGTGCATCAAGATGTTGATATTGGCCTGAAAAATCACTATGATATTGTTAGCCAGGGGTTGTTGCCAACAATTGCCATGCTTGGCAATGCCTTGGTCGATATGTATGCCACATGTGGTGCAGGATGTCGTCTTTTGGAACACACTGATTGTAGGATATGCTCGACAAGGGCACAGGAAGCTACCGTGCTTGGCACTGTCTTGGTCGTTATGTATGTTTAATGTGGTGCACTTGAGAAAGCATAAAAAGTGCTTGAGGAGCTTCCTGTCCGGAATGTCACCTCTTGGAATGCACTAATTGCGGATGTGCGCAACAAGAGCAGCGCCAAAAATCTCTAGGCTGTTTTTAGCGGATGCAAAAGCAAGTGTATCTCTCAAAATTCAGTTACCTATACTTTTGTCTTGAATTCTACGCTTACATCTTAAAGGCTCCAGGAGATTCCTGTCTGGAGTGTGCACTCTTGCAATGCACTAATTGCAAGATTTATCCCACGTGGGCACGGACAGAAAGCTCTAGTTTGTTTTCAGCAGATGCAAAGTGAGGGCCTCTATAGATGTAATCACCTATGCATGCATCTTGAAGGCATGTAGCTCTAAGCAAGATGCTGATGTCATAATAATCAATATCTAATTCTCCTAAATGATTTTCTCATGTTAAACTGATCATTTAATATGGGGAAGTGACAGGGGAGAAAAAGCTAGAATATTGGTTAAGCTAGCAGACCGGCCACAGTAGGGATCCAAAGGAGGGAAAATAGGGATCCAAAGGGGGGGGCATCTGCAAAAGAGCCATGTGCAACAATGGGCTAAAAAGACCCTAAGGTCCAGCCCACTAAGACTTCCAAAATGCTAAGGTTCCAAAATTCAAAGGTTGTGTCCAAAGGTCAACCCTAGGGGAAATTGGATGCTTTGTGTGTGACCAAAAAGTCTTTTCAAATCCCTACATAGGAGGGGGCGAGCCTTGGGAGTAGGGGATGAGAGAGAAAGTCACACACACACACACACACACACACACACACACACACAGGCTCCCTTTACACAAAGGGAATTAGGGACACATGTCAGATCCCTAGCCCAGATGCCCACAAGGTGTGCCCAATTCCTATTGGATGGCCTTGGAGGTGGACCAATGAGAATTAGGCTAGAGTAAATCTAGTTTAATTAATTTAAAAACACTTAATAAAAGAACCAATGAGAATTAAGTCCTCTAGAAGACTATTGGACAGTCTCCCAAGGGGTCCAATGAGCATTCAGCAGCCCAATGGCTTGCCTGACTCCTATTGGTCAGGGGAAAAGGGGTCCAATGAGAGTTTAATTGAATTAATAATTAACCTAAAGCTCTCACAAAAGGGGAAAGGGGGACACATGTCAGAAGGCTATCACTTAAGCTGCTCAATAGTCATTGGCTTGACTTGGGGAGGGCCAATGAGGGTTGAGTAAGAGCAAATAGCAAGAGGGCTGGCCCAAGAGAGAGAGGGGTCTGATTTTTGCAAGGCATTAACACACACACACACACACACAATCTCATGTGTGAAGAAAGATAAGAATATCTCTTCCCAAGCTTTAATGGAGAACTCATCACCTACTCCAAGCTTGTGAGATAGAAGCCTACATCGACACACTCTTGGCATGTGGATGCAAATCCAACCAAGATCCAAGCTTCAATGCATGCTCATCTCCTCTACCAAGATAATTACTAAGCTAAGCTATGCTAATATGAGTGATTATGTGAGGAGATGTACATCTTTCTCGTAAGATAGAAGCCTACATCGACACACTCTTGGCATGTGGATGCAAATCCAACCAAGAGCCAAGCTTCAATGCATGCTCATCTCCTCTACCAAGCTAATTACTAAGCTAAGCTATGCTATTATGAGTGATTATGTGAGAAGATGTACATCTTTCTCGTAAGATACTCCTTCCTCTCAATCTACTCTCATACCCTGCTAGCGCTCACCATCTTCGAAGGTGTGTGAGGTCTTGGGTCTGAGAACGGGGATAATTGAAGTTTTGTTTGCTAAGTTTTTTTCTTAGTGCATGAAGCTTTCATCTTCATTGCAATAGCTAATCTTAAAGGAACACAAAGAATTGTATTGTACAATGTCTCTCTTGATGGGAGAAACCATAATACAAAGCCTTTTGGAGGGGGGATCGGCTCCATGCAAATCCGGTCCTCAACTGTTGTCAATTGCTTAATTTCTCTCTCTTTTGAAAGTATTGTTCATGCTATCTAACTAGGTGTTATGCTTTTTTTTGCTCTCTCCACCCAAGCACTCTTGTAATTCTCATTAGGAATCTATTCTAATGAAATGCCCACTATGTTCATGCTAATTTCCGCTACACACAAGTTATTAGGCCATTAAATGTTACATTGGTATCAGAGCACAAGGTTTCTCTTTTCTTGCTCAAGAAGGGAGGTCCTCAAGCTAGCTATAAATGGTTGGTATTATTAATTGCCTGTGAGTAAGTAGAATAGGGATTTTTCAGCCTTGCAGTGCGCCTGCCTTTGTGCAGTTAATGGGGAATCACCGTCGAGAGCTATGGTCTTAATAGTGGAGTCCTACGGGGATTAACCACTATTGAGCTATTAGAAGCTTGACAGGAGCCGGTGCTGTTTTGGTGTCGAAAGACCCTCTCTTCTATTCTTTGCAATGAATGGTATTTGAGCCGCAGTACAATAGCTTGAGTGCTTTTTCTAAAGGGGTAAAGAGGAGTAGAAACTAGGGCTTGAAGTGCCAAAGTACACCTAAAAAGTTTACACCTAAAAGTTGTTAGAATGGCTGACAATAGTAAAGAGAGTAAAATTAATGTTGATAACTTTGATTTTGCTCATGAGCAAGCTATTAATGATGCTTCAATGCTTGTTAACTATCTTGTTTCTAGGCTTCAACAAGCCATGGGCAATCCATCTCTCCAAAGTGAAGTGTAACGGCAGCTCCGTGCTCACGGGATTCTCCAAGCTCATCACCATGACGAGAGAACACCTAGGAAGCCTCCTTGTGAGACTACTAAAAGAGGTCTCTCTCCGATTCGGGAAGAAGAAGAGAATCCATACGAAGGGCTCAAGAATTTACTTCTTGATGATGCATCTCCTTCCCAAAGGAGAACTCAAGAGCCTTCACTGAAGGAACGAGAAAGAAGTGAGTCTCCCTCCACCTCGGCGGAGATGGCCCCACGAAGACGGCGGGCTAAACGCTCTCCATCACCACCAAAGTGGAGAAGACCATCGCACCCTTCTCCACATCATAATTCAAAGAGGGATGATAAAAAGCAAGAGAAGAAAAAGGCGAGAAAGAGGACATCCTCTTCTCCATCTTCATCATCCTCTTCCTCTTATGAAAGTGATGGTGAATACAAAGAAGATCAAGACAAAAAAAAGGCGAGAAAGAGGTCACCCTCTTCTCCACCTTCTTCAAATTTTTCACCTTCTGAAGAAAGTGATGGTGCAACCTTTGAACCATCAAAAAGAAGAGGCCATAGGAAATCCTATGCCGCGTGGAAGAGGTCATCCAAACTAAAGAAGTTCAAAGAGGGAGGGAAGAGCATCTCTTTCCTTACCTATGATGGTACCTTTGGTGCTACGGACGAAGTCTTGGCCTTTATCCAGCAATTTGATGCGGCGTCTGGAGATGAGGGCTTCACGGAGTCCTCTAAGATACTCCATGTAGCTATGCACTTTCAAAAGTCCGTCAGGCAATGGTGGTCTAGCCTACGAGCCAACGGTGAAGCTCCACGAACATGGAAAGCTTTAAGAGCTTCCATTATGAAGCAGTTTTTGGCCACTGATGCCAAAGACAAAGTACTCACCGAATGGCGAAGCCTAAAGCTCTCTCCCTATGAATCCATCTGTTAGGAAATAAGACGTAGCTAAATAGATAATTGAGTAGATTACTTAATGGAGAGAGACAGATTTATATACACGAGATTATAGAGTAGAGAGAGAGAGAGAGTACACACGATATACGTGGTTCACCCAATGTGGGCTACGTCCACGGGAAAGCAACCACTCAATGGCTTTAGTACTTCAAAACAAAGGGATTATACCCTTAATGGAGCTCCCTCCTTGCTTCACTCTCACCACCTCACACTCACCTTGTTGCATCAACTTCACACTATGAAATGTGTGTAGAAATGGCCTCCTTTTATAGGCCAAAAGAGCTGCCCTCTCTTATGAGAGACAGCCATGTGTAGCTGCCCTTGTGCGAATAAGTCCAAATCGGACCCTCCAATCCGCCCATGTGTGGCCGCCCTTGAGAAGACAAGTCCGCTTTTGAATTCGGCCACCGGCCATTGACTTCCGACCACCAGCCACCGGCCATCGGCCATTGACTACCGGCCAACCGACCGATTGTTTTCCGACCACTTTCCGGCCGCCGGCCGGCCATAATATTCCGACGAAAAAGAATATTCCGGCGAAAAAAAGTCTCGGGGCCTTTAAAGTTGCCCCTGATTCTTGTCCATGAAAATTTTGGTTTCCGGTGAGTGATTTTCCTTCACGCACGATGGCTTCTCCTCATAATGGGGGCCTTACAAATGTGCGTTTTTACCACAAAAAATTACAAGGGTAAATCAGGCTCCATACTTAACAATCTCCCACTTGGAGACTGATCTCTAAACCAAACCTGTGACTGCTTTCCATTCTGGATTCTTATCCTTGAATGCCGATTGAAGATGAGCAAAAGCTCAACTTCTCCTTGTTGACCACCTTTGTAAACATGTCTGCAGGATTTTCACTTGTATGCACCTTTCCTAGCTTTAGTTGTCCCTCCCCAAAAGAGTGCGTATGAAGTGATATCTCACCTCAATGTGCTTTGTCCTTGAATGAAAGGCTGAGTTCTTCGCAAGATGGATAGCGCTTTGGCTATCACTGTACAAGACACAATTGTCTTGTTTGAATCCAAGCTCTTCTAAGAATCTGTGAAGCCACAGAATTTCTTTGCTTGCCTCCGTCATTGCTACATACTCTGCTTCCGTGGTAGAAAGTGAAACCACTTTCTGCAGCTTTGAAGCCCAGCTCACTGCTGTGCCTCCAACCGTGAACACATAGCCAGTAGTGCTCCTTCGAGTATCTTTGTCACCTGCCATATCTGCATCAGCATACCCTTCTAGAAAAATATCAGTTCCTACGAAATACAAATCATTTGTTGTTGTCCCTTTTAGATACCTAAGTATCCACTTCATAGCTTGCCAATTCTCTTTACCTGGGTTGTCCATGAACCTACTCACAACTCCCACTGCATGTGCAATGTCTGGCCTTGTCCAGACCATAGCATACATTAGAGAACCTACCGCTACAGCATATGGAACTTTAGACATATAGGCTATCTCCTCTTGTGTCTTTGGACACATATCCTTCGTTAGTTTAAAATGACCAGCCAAAGGTGTAGAAACTGGTTTTGCATTTTGCATTGCAAACCTTTCTAGTACCTTCTTGATGTAATCTTATTGAGATAGCTTTATTGTCTTCTTCGTCCTGTCCCTTGATATTTTCATACCAAGTATCCTCTTTGCAGCACCTAAATCTTTCATTGAAAAATATTTGGACAGCTCCTCTTTTAGGTCTTTCATGTCCTGCATGTTAGCACTTGCAATCAACATGTCATCAACATACAACATTAGGATGATGAATTTTCCATCTCCCAAATTCTTCGTGTAGACGCAGTTATCCGAGTTGCATCTTGTGAATCCATGATCCAACATCCATCGATCAAACTTCAAGTACCATTGTCTTTATGCTTGCTTTAAACCATACAAGCTCTTCTTTAATCTGCAAACCATTTTCTCCTTACCTTTTACGTCATACCCCTTTGGTTGAAGCATGTAGATTTCCTCCTCTAAGTCACCGTGAGGGAATGCCGTATTTACATCCATTTGCTCGAGATTTAGATCATGAGCAGCCACAAGGCTTAAGACAAGCCTAATTGAGTTCATTTTTACAACATGAGAAAATATTTCATTGAAGTCAATACCTTTCTTTTGAGAAAAACCTTTTACCACAAGCCTAGACTTGTACCTTTTCTCCCCACCTTCTTCTTCCTTTAGCTTGTACACCCATTTGTTTTGAAGTGCCCGCTTACCTTTAGGCAACTCAACCAACTCCCATGTTTGGTTGCGATGTAGTGAGTCCATATCCACTTGCATGCTCTTCGTCCATTCTTCTTTGGATTCATGTTGCATAGCTTCTTCATATGATTCCGGCTCTCCAGAATCTGAGATCAAGAGATGGTTGAAGGAAGGAACAAACCTTTCTGGAGGTCTACTTGCTCTTGTAGATCTTCGGGGAATAGGTTGAGGCTCCTCATTTGGTTGACGTTGTTTCACATTGTCACCGTTTGCAGTCCTTGAGTCTTCACCGTCCTCAAGCTCCATTTACTCATCACCTGTTTCTTTTGTTTGTTTTCTTTCCAAGTAATCTTTGTACATATTTTGTTCGTTAAAAATTACATCCCTACTCCTTAAGATTTTACCATCTTCAGGATTCCATAGGCGATACCCAAAGTCTCCTTCACCATAGCCAATGAAGAAACACTTTTTGGACTTTGCATCTAACTTTGATCTTATGCTTCTATCTATGTGCATGAAAGCCTCACACCCAAACACTTTGAGAAATGCATAATTCACCGGTTTAACTGTCCATGCCTCTTCTGGAACTCCCCCATCCAATGCCGTTGAGGGTGACCGATTGATTAAGTACACAGACATACTTACAATTTCCGCCGAAAGATCAAGCGGTAGGCCTGCATGTAGCCGCATGCTTCGTGCTCATTCCATGATTGTCCTGTTCATCCTTTCCGAAATCCCATTTTGTTGAGGTGTCCTTGGGGTTGTCCTTTGCCTCTGAATGCCATTGCTAGCACAAAAGCTTTCAAAAGCTTGGCTACAATATTCGCCTCCATTGTCGGATCTGAGGCATTTAACCTTAGTACCTGTTTCATTCTCCACAAAGGCTTTCCACCTTTGAAATATGGAAAATACATCGGATTTATTCTTCATGACATAAACCCATGTTTTTCTAGTCGCATCCTCTATGAATGTTACATAGTACAATGAGCCACCAAGTGATGGTGTACTTGGAGGACCCCAAACATCAGAATGAACCAACTCAGGTTTTTTATTTTTTCTTTCATTTCCTGATTTTTGAAATTTTACCCTCTTTTGTTTACCGTAAACACAATCTTCACAGAACTCTAAGTCCACTTCTTTCAAACCTGGTAGAAGCTTCTTTGTTTGAAGGATTTGCATTCCTTTGGCACTCATATGCCCAAGTCGGTAGTGCCACACCGCACTGTCAACTTCTGTAGTTGCTGCACAAGCTGAAGGTTGCGTGCTAACAATACACAAGTAAAGTGTACCGACTTTTTCACCCTTGGCAACCACCAAAGATCCCTTTGAGATCTTCCACCATTTGTTTCTGAATGCAATGTTGTGACCTTCATCGTCCAATTGTCCTGTAGAGATCAAATTTTTGCGAAGAGAAGGAACATGCCTAACATCTTTAAGCTTCCATTCATTTTCGTTAGCAGTTTTGACAGAAACTGTACCTTTGCCGACAATCTCCCAAGTATACATACCCAAAATTACCTTTGGTGTAGTCTTGGAAATGTTGCTTGTGTGGTGTCGCATGGAATGAAGCCCCGGAATCTACTATCCAGGAATTAGACACATTGTCTAATGAGAGAATTAGAGCATCTTGCTCTACTTTACTTGCCACATTGGCCTCCGATGTTGGCTTGTTGTCTTGAGACTCTGTCTCCTTCTTCTTCTTGGACCAGCAATCCTTCTTGACGTGGCCCTTCTTGCCGCAGTTCCAACATTCAACAACTCACTTTGTGCGTGACTTGCTCCACCTTGAGCGATCACGACCCTTTTGGTTTTTGAACCTCTCCTTAGGCCTTCCTCTTGTTTCCACTGATAGTGCAGCACTTGATGATTCTCCTGTGCTTCTCCTTCGCATTTCCTCGCTTAGGAGAACACCCACAACATCATCAAACTTAAGAGTACTTGTGCCAGAGATAGAATTACTTACAGCCATCACAAGGCTGTCCCAACTATCCGGTAGAGATGATAGTATAAGGAGAGCTCGCACTTCGCCATCAAAATTGATTTTCACTGATCGAAGTTGACTTATGTTTGTGTTAAAGTCATTTAGGTGTTCTGCAACTGAACCATTCTCTGCCATCTTTAGATTGAACAAGCGCTTCATAAGAAATACCTTATTGGATGCCGATGGTTTCTCGTAGAAGTCGTCAAGTGACTTCATCAAGTCCTCCGTGGTCTTCATCTCCAAAACATTGAAGGCCACCGTTGACGCCAAGCTTAACCGGATTGTTCCCAGTGCCTTTCGATCAAGGACAATCCATGCTTCATCTGCCATTGTTGCGGGCTTCTTTGCAAGACCGCCTAGTGGCAAATAGAGGTCCTTCTAGTAGAGATAGTCTTCAATCTACATCTTCCAATGTTGGTATTTTTTGCCGTTGAACTTCTCAATCTTGAGCTTCCCTTCCTCCGCCATAACTCTCACTCAATTCAAGGAATCCTTTCCTTGAGATAATTTAGCTCCGAGCAAACCTTGCTCTGATACCAGTTGTTAGGAAATAAGACGTAGCTAAATAGATAATTGAGTAGATTACTTAATGGAGAGAGACAGATTTATATACACGAGATTATAAAGTAGAGAGAGAGAGAGAGAGAGAGAGAGTACACACGATATACGTGGTTCACCCAATGTGGGCTACGTCCACGGGAAAGCAGCCACTCAATGGCTTTAGTACTTCAAAACAAGAAGTAGTTTACAAAGGGATTATACCCTTAATGGAGCTCCCGCCTTGCTTCACTCTCACCACCTCACACTCACCTTGTTGCATCAACTTCACACTATGAAATGTGTGTAGAAATGGCCTCCTTTTATAGGCCAAAAGGGCTGCCCTCTCTTATGAGAGACAGCCATGTGTAGCCGCCCTTGTGCGAATAAGTCCAAATCGGACCCTCCAATCCGCCCATGTGTGGCCGCCCTTGAGAAGACAAGTCCGCTTTTGAATTCGGCCATCGGCCATTGAATTCGGCCACCGGCCACCGGCCATTGACTTCCGGCCACCGGCCATCGGCCATTGACTACTGGCCACCGGCCAACCGACCGGTTGTTTTCCGACCACTTTTCGGCCGCCGTCCGGCCATAATATTCCTGCGAAAAAGTTGCCCCTGATTCTTGTCCGTGAAAATTTTTGTTTCCAGTGAGTGATTTTCCTTCACGCATGATGGCTTCTCCTCATAATGGGGTCCTTACAAATGTGCGTTTTTACCACAGAAAATTACAGGGGTAAATCAGGCTCCATACTTAACACCATCCACAAATATGTAGACAAGTTTTGGGACCTACAACTCAAAGCCACTGTCTTCAAAAAGTTGGATTTTGGAGAGCAAAAGCAACAATTTTGTGCAGGCTTAACCGAAGAAATGGCAGAGTATGTCAACTCCCAAATGCCACGTACCATATCGGCGGTAATACACCATACTATGGTGGCCTCTCGAATCAACTTCCAAACGGGGGCTAAAAGAAATAATAAACCCACGAAAAACAAGGGTTCTAACGAGCCTAAGGGGAAGGACAATGTCCAAAAGTCTCCTAAGGGAAACTCCAACAAAGCTAAAGAGAAGGGAGTTTACAAAGGTAAGAACAAACTCTCTCCTGAAGAGCTTGAGCGTTATCGCAAGGATAACCAGTGTTTTAAGTGCGGCAAACAAGGGCATGCGTACCGCGCTTGTCCCCAAAAGAACAACCGCCAAGATCCTCCTAGAGCTTCCTTGGTTGAAATCCAAGAGGAGGAGACTCACCAAACTCATCACAAAGGATCTCCTCTATGCCATGCTTGGGGAAAGGTAAGAGAACATGATGCTTTTATTCTCTTTGACCCTGGTTCTACTCACAATTTTATATCTATAGAGTTGGCCACCAAGCTAGGCATACAAGCTTACGAGATGGGAGATGTCCTACCCACAGACAGTGCTTTCAAGGAGCAAGAAGCTTCAGTCACTCCCTTAATCGAGAAATTGAGGCTTCATGTTCAAAGCTATGTGGACAAAGAGGACTTATTTATCTCTCCTCTCAAGCATGAGGATGTAATCCTAGGGGCACCATGGTTTGACCGCCTGGCTGCCAATGTTAAATTTCCTGAAAGGAGAATCTCCTTTAAGTTCAGGGAAAAAGACATGTATATAGATGCTAAGGAAATGGGTAACACTATCCCCATTGTACATACACTAGCTTTCAGCAAGTCAATAAAGAGCTCTATTTCCATGTACATGATTTTTGTTAAAGATTCTCAAAATGAACCTAATGCTTTAGCAAAAGAAAATAAAAGTAACCAAAAGGAATTAGAGTTATCCAATTTTCTCAAGGGGTTTCAAGATGTTTCTATTGACGACGTCCCTTGTGAGCTACCTCCTAAACGAGGTAATGATTACCATGCAATTTAACTTCTTTCAGGAAGTTCACCGCCTAATAAACCTCCTTATAGAGTTTCTCAAGCTCAACAAGAGGAGATTATGCGGCAAGTGCATGAGTTAGTTGAGAAGGGCATGGTTAGGCCTAGCTCATCTCCATTTTGCTCACCTGTGCTATTAGTGCAAAAGAAAGACGGCACATATCGTATGTGTGTCGACTATAGAGCACTAAATAGGATCACTATCAAGAATAGGTTTCCCGTTCCACGGGTAGAAGACCTATTTGATAAGCTACAAGGATCGACCTACTTCAGTAGGATTGACCTAAAAAGTGGCTATCATCAAATAAGGATAGTTGATCAAGACATTGTAAAGACCGCATTTCGCACCACATTTGGTCTTTACGAATACATTGTCATGCCTTTTGGCTTGACCAATGCACCAGCCACATTCAACTGCTTGATGGAGAAGTTGTTTAGGCCTCATCGAATCTTCATTGGAGTGTTCTTTGATGATATTATCTTCTACTCTAATTTATTAGACGAACACAAGCAACATCTCCAGGTAATATTTCAAGTTTTAAGAAAGAATAAACTTTATGTTAATCGAAAGAAAAGTGAATTTTTCTTGCAAGAGGTTCTATATTTAGGTCACATTATCTCTCAAGATGGCATCCAAATGGATCCATCAAAGTTAGAGGTAATAAAAGGATGGCCTAAACCAAGGAATCTTCATGAACTAAGAAGATTTATAGGTATGTGTGCATACTATATACACTTCATAGAAAAGTTCTCACAAATTGCGGGACCATTACATGATCTAACAAAGAAAAAAATTAGGTATACATGGTCTGCTAAGGAGAACAATGCTTTCGAAAAGCTTAAAGAAAAGCTTATCTCTCAACCTGTGCTTACACTACCGGATCTCCAAAACCATTTGAGGTCCAATGTGATGCTTGTGGTGATTGCCTTGGATCTGTTTTGCTCCAAGAAGGGCACGCCATAGGCTATGAGAGTCGAAGGCTTGACCCTGTTGAGCAAGCTCTAGGCATATACGAAACGGAACTCTTTGCAGTTCTACATGCCTTAGACTCATGGAAGCATTATTTATTGGGGACTCCTTTCATTCTGCGAACGGATCACCAAAGTCTTAAGTACTTCATGACGCAGACCAAGATCTCCGACAAACAAATGAGGTGGGAAAATTTCCTTTTGCAATTTCGTTTTCATATTGCTCACATTGCTGGCAAGCATAATCAAGTAGCTGATGCACTCTCAAGACGGCCGAGAGTGAATGCGGTTTCCATAGCAACTCACAATGATCTATCTTCAATGATAGATGAGTATGCTATTGATTCCGATTTTAGAGATGTGATTTCATCCCGTGCATTAGGGAAGAAAGAAGAACCATTTACTTTACAAGATGGTTATCTTCTCTATGGCAATAGACTATGCGTTACTAACTCACTACGTGAGAAAGTAATGTATGAATCTCATGCTCCACTGTATGCGGGGCATAGAGGGATTCAGTCTACCTTAAAGGGAATTGAAACATATTTCTATTAGCCTACCATGAAAGTGAACATACAAGAGTATGTTTCTTAACGTGTGGTATGCCAAAAGACTAAATTTGATAGAGGGAACCCTTGCCAATCCCTAATTCACCATGGGAGAGCATATTCATGGATTTTATTTTTGGATTGCCTAAGTCTATCCATGGGAATACGGGAATATGGACGATAGTAGACAGGTTTAGTAAAAAAGCTCATTTTATACCTGTCAAAAAGACTATCAAAGCCCATCAAATGGCAACCCTCTTCATTTCACAAATTTTCAAGTACCATGGCTTGCCAATGTCCATAGTGTTGGATAGAGATCCTAGAATGACCAGTAATTTTTGGAAGGGTCTCTTTGAGAATTTAGGGACAAGGCTAAACTTCTCTTCGGCCTATCATCCACAAACCGATGGCCAAAGTGAAATAGCTAACCTAACCATTCTAGATCTACTAAAAGCCTATGTAACGGAATTAGATCAAAGATCCCAATGGGAGAAGTACTTACCCTTAGTGGAGTATGCTTACAATAACACGGTACAGACTTCCACGGGAAAAGCACCTTTCGAGGTAATTGAGGGAAGATCAAAAAGTCCCTTGCTACTTAAGGTACATGGGAAGATCTTCGTTGCAGATGAGTATAGCCGAGACCTACAAGAATCTTTTCAAAAAAGTAAGGATGCTATCTCTATCTCACAGCAAAGGCAAAAGGCTACTGATGCTGACAAGCACAGAAGAGCCCAAACCTTTAAAGAAAATGATTGGGTCTTATTAAAGTTTCCCAAGGCTCGATTAAGGCACACGACGGGCAAGAATCCTACGGGCCACCAAAAGTACTATGCTAAACTAGCAAAAAGGTACTATGGTCCCTTCCAGATTCTTAGGCCAATTAATGAGATGGCCTATCAACTCAAGTTTCCCAATCATTGGCTCATACACAATGCTTTCCATGTGAGCCTATTAAAGCCTTACAAAGGAGAGCCACCTCAAGAACCAACTATTGAAGACCCACCGGAGATTGAGGACCAAGAGGAGGTGCTGCAGCCCGAGTCTATTCTCCGACATGAAGACAAGGTATTAAGAGACGGTAAGACTATCCGACTGTTGGAATTAGGGTTGCAGAGAAACACACACAGCTTGGAGAAGACGAAGGAAGCTCAAGGCACACAATAGAGAGTGTGTTACTTAGTGTGCAATGGAAAGATAGATAGCCCTAGAGTGATGGGCGTATATACAATGCACGGGGGAAAAAACCTCCTAAAGAGGGAAAAAATGCCCCGGCGGTCCTAGTGTGTTCACACACATCACTACCACATGTATATGGTAACAAATCCCCCCTGGAGTGATGCGGTGAATGAGAGTTGGCACATGAGTAAAGGGAAGTGCCATGCCCTGAGGACAGGATCAGTCCACAAAGTGGATTAAGCCCAAAGCTTTGCGGAAAGCTTCAAGCTTCTCACGAGACAATGCCTTTGTGAAAAGATCTGCAAGGTTGTCCTGTGTTGGCACATAAGCCAAGCTGATCTCTCCTGCTGAGAGCCTCTCCCTAACATAGTGGTAATGCACCTCAATGTGCTTTGTGCGAGCATGAAAAATTGGGTTCCTCGCAACTGCCAATGCGCTCTGACAGTCAGTGTAGATAGTGTTGGCAGTGTCCTGTCCAACACCCAAATCAGCCATAAGACGTCTGAGCCATACACACTCAACCGTAGCTGTGAAGACTGCCCTGTACTCAGCCTCACAACTCAAAGTGGCCACAGTAGGTTGCTTCTTGCTCAACCATGATATACATGAACTGCCAAGCATGAAACAAAAACCACTTGTGGACACTCGCGTGTCAAAACAACCAGCCCAATCTGAGTCTGAAAAAGCATGTAAGTCTGGCGGCAATGATCCCCCCTTGGGATAAAACAAGACAAGATGTAAAGTGCCACTAAGGTAGCGGAAAATCCTCTTGACAGTCTGCCAATGCTTAGACCCTGGGCTATGCATAAATCTGCTGACCTGTGAGACTGCAAACTGAATATCTGACCTCGTGTTGCATACATAAATGAGGCAGCCAACAGCAGTTTGGTAAAGAGTGACATGAGCAGGATCACCAGCATCATGTAGACTCAACTTCAAACCTGTTTCCATGGGAGTGGCAATAGGTTTGCAATCCTCAAGTCCAAACTTACATAGCAATGTCTCTATGTAACTTTTCTGACACAAGGCAATACCACCATCACACTGCTTAAACTGTATACCCAAATAATGATGCAACAGCCCCAAATCTTTCATCTTGAAAGTAGCATTCAAATCAGCCTTAAATTCAGCAATATGTCTCTCATTTGGTCCAGTGATCAACAAATCATCAACATAAAGAACCACAATGAGAAGTACATCACCCTCACGCTTTACATACAATGTGCTTTCTGTTGGACTGTTATGAAAGCCTTGTTTGACCAAATGAGTGTCAGCTTTCTCATACCAAGCACGAGGAGATTGCTTCAACCCATACAAAGCCTTGTTACATTTGCACACTTTGTCCTCTTGTCCTTTTATGACAAAACCGCGAGGCTGTGTTACATAAACTTCCTCAAATATGTCACCATTCAAGAAAGCAGTAACAATGTCTAATTGATGTACATCCCAACCAAAATGAGTTGCCAATGCACATAGAAAACGCACAGTAGTCATACGACAAGTGGGAGCAAAAGTCTCTTCATAATCTATGCCTTTTTGCTGTGCATAACCCTTTGCAACAAGTCGAGCCTTATGGCGATCGATCTCACCATCCGGCTTGCGTTTCAACTTGTAAACCCACTTCGTACCAATGGCCTTTTTGTGAGGAGGCAAATCACATAAAGTCCATGTGTCATTTTCTATAAGTGCATCATATTCTGATTGCATTGCAGCCATCCAATTTTTTGAATTCTGTGCTTCATCAAAAGACAGAGGCTCCTCAACATCATGTAAACTAGACACAGCCAAAGCATAACAATTTGATGCATAAGATGCATGGCAAGATCCTGAACGAGTACGACTAGACAAAGGTGCATCCAATTTACTGTCACGCAAAGTGTGCACCAGCCATTTTGGCATACCTCTAGCCTGCTCATTTTCAGCCCTTTCCGCATCAAGTACATCGTGTACATCTGCATCAGTCATAGGCTGATCTAAAACATTTTCAGAAACCCCCATAGGCTGTACATTTGCCTCATTGGAACTTACATTCGTATTTCCACCACTAAAAAGAGGCAATAAAGTGTCATAAATGTCTTGTGAGCTTACATTATTGTCTCTAGTACAAGACAGCAAGGGCTGAACTGAATCTTTCACAAACACTACATCCCATGAAACCAGAATACGTCTTGTTTGCGGATGATACAACCTGTAACCTTTGCTTTCAGCACTATAACCAACAAAAATACATTTGACAACCTTATCATCAAATTTTCTGCGCTGCACTTGTGGCACCAAACCATATGCCAAACAGCCAAAAACACGCATGTGCTCAATAGAAGGCTTTCTATCATGCCATGCTTCATATGGAGTAATAGACTGCAAAGCTTTTGTAGGACGCCTGTTAAGTACATAAGTGGCACACATAATGGCCTCAAGCCAAAAAGAATGCGGCAAAGCTTGACTTTTGACCATACATCGTGCCATTTTCGTCAGTGACCTATTTTTCCTCTCAACAACACCATTTTGCTGAGGTGTATAAGGCACTGTATATTGGTGTTTTATCCCATGACTAGCCAGAAATGCATTAAATTCATGAGACATATACTCCCCCCCTCGATCAGAACGGAGGGTGCCCATAGTACATTTCGAGACATTTTCAGCCATAGCCAGAAATTGTTTGAAGCACATAAAAACTTCGGACTTTGCTTTAAGCGGAAATACCCATGCATGCCTGGAGTAATCATCAATGAAAGTCACGAAGTACAAGTAATTGCCCAAGGACGGAGTTTGCATGGGCCCACAAACATCACTATGCACAAGCTGCAACCTGCAAGTGGCTCGAACTGAACCATCCTTTGGAAACTTAGAACGCTGCATCTTACCCAAAATACAGCCTTCACAAACATGTTTGACAGGTGCTTCAAGAGGTGGCAAAGAAGCAACCATATCAGATTTCTGCAAACGCAGCAAACTGGCAAAATTCAGATGACCAAAACGTGCATGCCAAAGTTTTGCATCTGAAATAGCCCTTGAATCTGCAACAGCATTTGCAAAATTTTGTCCACACTTGTCATACAAAGTGAGCTTATACAACCCACGGCACAAAAGCCCAGATGCAACAATTTCATCACCAAAACTGAGATCATGAACTGTACATCTGTCATCCACAAATTTGACTACAAGTCCAAGTCTAGCAAGTGCGGATACAGACAAGAGATTCTTCTCTATCCCAGGTACATAAAGTGCATCAACAAGTGTGAAGGAACTGCCATTAGCAGCAGTGAGCACAATCTTTCCAACTCCCTGAACTGGATAAGAGGCGTTGTTGGCACGAGTGACTGAATTCCCATGAGAGAGGTAAACAATTCACGATGTGAGGTAATGTGCTTTGTAGCACCACTGTCGAAATACCACACATGTGAATCTGCAGCAACTGACAAGCATGCATCACGGACAGCAGGATTGTAAGTGCACTCTGCATTAAAAGCCCATTCTGCATCGACATCAGCAACACAGTCTCCTTTTACAGAAGACTCAACAATGGCTGTATTTGTAGTGGAACCAGCATTTGCAGTGGAACCACCCTCTTTCTTCTTAGCCTCTTTGGCCTTCAACTTAGGACACAACTTGATCAAGTGATGATTGGATTTACAATAATGGCAACGCATCTTCTTTTTGCCCTTATCACCAGAATTTCCAGACGAAGTACTGCCAGCAGAAGAATTAGGAATAGAATTTTTGCCACTCGTAGCAGAACCATAAGAAGTGGCTGCATTGTTGTAACCACCCTTTCTTTTAGAAGCAATAAAAGCTTGTTCAACTGCACGCTGCCTAGTCCTGTTTTTTCTAGAAAGTGACTCTTGCAACAGCAATGTGCATAATGCATCAAACTTGACAACTTTAGGATTTCCTTGGGTCATCAGTCTCCAAGTACTAGAAAAAGACTGGTAGGAATCTGGTAAGGCATCAAGAACAGTCTGCACAAGGGAACTGTCTGAAATGACTTCACCTGTAGAAATAAGCTGCTCATTGATATCCTTGACACTAGCAAGGAAAGTGTCCATATCATCTTCCTCATGCATAATCTTCGACTCCAGCTCTTTACGCAGCAAAGCAATTTTAGCCTCATTGCAGCTTACATAAAGACCTGCTAAAATATCCCAAGCCTGTTTTGCATATTTTGCTGAATGGATGTGAGGAACAATGGTGCGCTTCACAGACAACGCAATCAATGCATGAGCCTGCGCATCCTTAACATCCCAACGAGCTTGTTCTGCCGTAGGCAAAACAACTCTAACAGCTGCAATCCTTGCAGCAAGACCTGCAACATCCTCAACATCGCCTACATCCATAGAACCAGGACGTACATCAATGCCCTGCACAATGTTCCAGAAACCCTTTGACACAAGAACATGTTGCATCATATAAGCCCACATAGGGTAGTTGTCCCCATCCAACCTATCCTCAGCAGCAAACATCTTGAACACATCTGTGTTGTTGTTGTCAGCCATGGTAAATGCTGCACCTGATGTGAAAACTGCCCAAAAATAGGAGAAACGGAGCGGGAACAACCTGTGCTATATAGCACAAACCGTAGAAGACTATAAGGCACCTGTTATACAAAAAACGGCACTGACAAAAATTCTGCACAAAATGACAAAATAGCTTGTGCAGTACTGCTTGTAGTGGAAACGGAGGCCGAAATGAGCCCAAATTAAAATTTTGAGCAGACCAAGCTCGATGAGCTCTCCCAAAAATTTTGTCGACCTGCGAACGCTCGCTAAAGCTCACTGAAATCGGAGAAAGTGAGCAAGCGTGTGCTGGAGCAGCTGGCGACTAAGCCCGGGAGGACGTGACCTGCTCTGATACCAATTGTTGGAATTAGGGTTGCAGAGAAACACACACAGCTTGGAGAAGACGAAGGAAGCTCAAGGCACACAATAGAGAGTGTGTTACTTAGTGTGCAATGGAAAGATAGATAGCCCTAGAGTGATGGACGTATATACAATGCACGGGGGAAAAAACCTCCTAAAGAGGGAAAAAATGCCCCGGCGGTCCTAGTGTGTTCACACACATCACTACCACATGTATATGGTAACACCGACGATATCTTATTAAGTTTAAGAATTATGCTTTTGAAGATGCTAGATGGATGCAAGGCATACAATTAAAGGATAACCTAACTCTTGTCAATGCTTACAATGCTTCCCAAGAGTAAGCAAATGTACAAAATGTTAAAAATAAACAAAATAAATTTTGTCTTATAAGACTCTCTTTTTCTTTATTGTGCACAAAAATTAAGTAGTATGCATGCTTAGATCAAGTTTGTGTCGTGCTTGGCAGTATTGTCTTGGTCGATATGTATGTCAAATGTGGTACGCTTGAGAAAGCACAAAATGTGGCTGAAGAGATTCTTATTATCTGGAATGTCATCTCTTGGAATGCGTTGATTTGAGATGTGCGCAACAAGAGCAGGGCCATAAAGCCCTAGGTTGTTTCCAAGGGATGCAAAGCAGCAATCCTTCATCCACGTGGCATCGACCATCCAACGGCAAGTGCTGCTCGCTTTTTTTATGACCTTCATCAGTCACCTTGTCAAGTCGTGTAGCTATTGGGCTATTCCTGCTCTTAACTACAATTTCGGCCCTCTAACGTCTTTCTCATTGCAAACTGAGAAATCCTTAGAATTACAGCCTTTCAATGAAAAAAGATCGGCTTCCTTTCTTCTTTAATGGTACCTACACAGAAAAACCACAAGATGGGTAACCACTTCGAATCGATGCAGGATGTTGGCAAGGAAGCTCATCAAGGCTATTCTAAGCATATGCAAGCAGAAGGCGTTTCTCCAATGCAATCATCTACGGAAGTAAGTACCTATGCTAGCATCTTGAAAGACTTCGTAATATGTTGACATGGGTGAGAGAATTTATGATGAGAGTGCTAGTCAGTCACAAGCTATTTAAAAATAGGTTGTTCTTAGCAGGGATTTTCTTTATATGTATGGAAAATGTGGTGCCCTTACAATGTCTACAGAAAGACAACAAATCCACTAACAAATCTAGGGAAGAACCAATACTCATGAAACACATCAAGCAAACTCACAAAAGCACTTACGCTTGCACATTGAAGGTGTGTAGTATTTTGAAAGAATTAATGATGAGATTACTAGTCACGGGTTGTTGCAAAATATTATCATGCTTCCTGTGATCTAGAGTGTGGACTCTTAGAATGCATTAATTGTAAAATTTGTCCCACGGGGGCAAGGCCAGAAATCTCTAATTTTTTTTCAATAGATGCGAAGTGAGGGCCTCTCTCCAGATGCAATCACCTATGCATGCATCTTGAAAGCATGTGGCTCTACGCAAGATACCCAACATCATTGATGCAAGGAAGTGCATCAACGAGAGACATTCAATCCCGCGGTGAGTAAGCGTTATCATTTTTTTATTTTTGACACTGAGAACGCAGTTAATGAATGTACTGAAAATTGCACGCTATCGTGGGAATGGCACGTTCCTTCGTATGATAAACATTGGGGAGGATTTTGCAAACTCCCCCATGTAAGGAGACTTGCATGTTTTTTTTGTTGGAAACATAAAAATGGAACAACAAATAATTAATAACATTGACATCTTGTATGGTCACGAACGTTGAGCTTGACAAAATTCTAACCCTCGTTGTGGTTTTCTGCGAGGTACCCTTTGAAGCACTACAATCGGTATCCCATTTTTGCAAAGAACGCCTCTGAAAAATGACAATCAGTATCCCAAACACTTTCAAGTAAAAAAATCTAACACACTTTGATGAAATCTCTCTCCGTGCTTCATTTCCTCTCGGATAAAAAAATCAAACACCCTTTGATGAAAACTCTCTCTCTCTCTCTCTCTCTCTCTCTCTCCTTCATTTTGAAGTCTCTCCTCCCATTTAATAAATATCTTAGACAAATTAATAGCATCAAATAAATGATTGTTTTTCAATTTGAGAAGTGCTGAAATGGCATATATAGTTTTTGATAGTTTACTTGATCTTAATTGGATACGAACATAGCTAGCAATGCATTCTAGTTATCTCCTATTTGCCTTGACTTTGTGATTAGTCATTTGAAGTCAAAATTTTCAAAGGACACTCGTGAAAATATACTAGAAGTGTTTTTACATTTTTATTAAAAAGTAAAGAAAATTTACAAGACTTGCTCGAAAAATATCAAACACATATAAGAAAATCACAAACCATGCTATAAAAAGAACACGCAATCATATTTTTGGTGGATCGATCTATTTTTCATTGTTTTGGCTAAAAGTTAGCAAATCTCAAGCTAAAAATCACTATTATATACAATTTTACACGTGTGAATGGGCTCATATTTGTCACTTGTCCTTATCAAATTCAACTTAGTCTTATTGGAAAAAGTAAAGATAATTACACAATTTCAAAATCAAACCTAAAATTTTGGAGTTTAATTGCAAAAACAATGCCATATCTCTCTTTTATGACTTATATTGGGTTTTCAAGCATTTCAACCAACATATGATACCCAAAATTACTAGGATGGAGGAATCCCAAACTCCGAGCCAAATTTTTCGAGCGATGATAAAATCGAGCGAGTTAGTGAGAGGCACTCTATCAAAATACACATAGCCAAGATTTTTCGCAATTCACTCATTTCTTGATATCGCTCATTTATTCACTTGAGAGATTAAATAAATTGACCCTAAACGTCCTAAAGATGGCGGTTAAATTTAAGAATGAATACGCTAGGCAAGAGGTAGGTCCTAGCAAATCTAGCATTGGATAACTCTTGAGATGCAAAGATTGTTGGGGGACAGGGGCTATAACATTAATTTTTTTGAGAGGCATCTCTCTCTCTCTCTCTCTCTCTCTCTCTCTCTCTCTCTCTAAGCTTGCTTCTAGAAAACATGTGATGAGTAGGTGACGGGAAGTGTTTTCACACAACTCTTAACAATGTGTGTCCTTACTAGAGCGGCAAGGCGAAAATGCTATTTTAAGCAAGACACGGTGATGCCTTGCTAGTATGATTCCATCTAGCGTCTACTCTCTCTCTCTCTCTCTCTCTCTCTCTCTCTCTCTATATATATATATATATATATATATATATATATATATATATATATATATATATAAAATTAAAAAATCTCCCTCAAAGGGTTGCGACGGTTGCATTGGCGAAGACCCTTTCAAGGACCTTTTTTTAAAAAAATACACATTGAAGAAAAAAGACCTCTCTTGCGATGGTGGTGCCTTTGTTTGGTTTGTGTGTCTGCTCTAGGAGAAGGGGTAGAGAAATCTCACAACATTCCACCTTAAGAAATCAAGATTCCACCTTAAGAAATCAAGATGGAGCTACCTAGGTGTTGCCAATTTTACTTTTGGATTGAGTTAGAGGGTATCTTTGAAGATATCCTCTTTGACATCAAAAAGAAAAGTTGATTAAGGCAGGGATCTCATCCCTTGGAGGTGGAGGTGGAGGTGGAGGTGGAGGTGGAGGTGGAGAGAGAGAGAGAGAGAGAGAGAGAGAGAGAGAGACACGATATGTGAAAGGGCAAAGACAGAGAGAGAAAAAGAGGGAGTGATATTTTTTAAAGGAAAAATTACGAAAATACCCCTCTAATTTGTGGAACTTCTGCTCAAATTTCAAAATACCATTGTGTCTATTTTGGTTGGATTGTTCAAGATTTTCTAATTTCTATTCCTTCCTTGTAATTTGTCGTAAATCACTTGGCAAAAGAAAAGGCAATTATGTCTAAAATGGCAACTCATCTCCAAAGCGTGCACGACAAACTCAAATTCTAGTTTTAGCATCTTGTATTCATAAACAATCAGTCTTCTTATGAAAAGCTACAAAAAAAAAAAAAATCTTTGGAGAAATTTGGCATTTTGGGAATTTATGACAAAATATTGGGGGTAGTTTGGGAATTTTCACTCGAGTTAGCAGATTGGCACGTGGAGGACGGAGAGACACACAAAGTTGATGTGCGTCGGTGCGAGGGTGGGCGCTTCGAGTTTTTTTCTCCTTCATCCCGATGGTATCTGACATGCAATTATGTTTAAAATGGCAACTCATCTCCAAAGCGTGCATGGCAGACTCAAATTATAGTTTTAGCATCTTGTATTGATAAACAATCAGTCTTCTTATGAAAAGCTACAAAAAAAATTATCTTTGGAGAAATTTGGCATTTTGGGAATTTATGACAAAATATTGGAGGTAGTTTGGGAATTTCCACTCGAGTTAGCAAATTGGCATGTGGAGGACGGAGAGACACACAAAGTTGATGTGCGTTGATGCGAAGGTGGGCGTTTCGAGTTTTTTGCTCCTTCATCCCGATGGTATCTGACATGCGTGTGGTGCATTGTGTTTGCTCGATGGTGGTTACAAGGGAGAGCATTAGCTTTTGTATGTGTTGGTTTGCAAGGAGCGCAGAATCTCTCTCTCTCTCTCTCTCATTTGTGACTGTGAGAAAGTGCAGGCTGCTAGAGTTTATTGCGATAAGGAGTGTAGGGGGTAACAGCGATCTATCTGCAACAACAGGCGGCAAATTGCTCGTACAACACAAGAAGCAGCGACTTCAAGCTAGGTGAGGTGTGCGCACCCTTAGTGCAAGAAGAAGGTGGCGTGCAAGAAGAGGCACGAAGGGCTGTTGTGAAGCCAACAGAGAGAGAAAATAGTAGGCGTAGGAAAATCCAATACAGGGTCCATAAAGGAGATGATGGTGAGCCAAGGAGAACATGTGTAGAGCCCATGATGGCAATTCCTAGTGAATCACTATATCTATCTAGAAAGCGTCTTCTGTGAATTAAGAGAGAGCACGCATGAACAAGGCTTGCTATGTCTTTTGCTCTAAAATTTGGGAGATTCCAAGAATTTGGATAACAAATTAATAGTCTTGCATTCCCAAAGGGGGAGAGAGAGAGAGGTTTTTTTTTTTAAAGGTCTAGTGACTTTAGTCTTCCCTCCATAAAAGAGATAAAATTTAGAGTTTCTTTTTTAAAAAAGAACTCCCCTCAAAGGATCTGCGCCGGTGCACAGATCCTTTGAGGGGAGTTTTTTTTTATTAAAAAAAACTATTTTATGGAGTGAAGACTAAACAATAGACTTTTCTTTGTTTTACTTTCTCTCTCTCTTTTTGTAAGGATGAGCTCCATCTTGATTTCTTATGGAAGAATGTTGCCGGATAATTCTACCGCTTTCTCCCAAAGAAAATACATGAACCAACCAAAGGCACCATCATAACAAGCGAGGATCGAACCTTGGTGCATGCAACCCCAAGTCTTCTATGGTAACCACATAATTGCAAGGTTGTGCTCGTCAAGAGTACAATGCCTCCATTATAATAAAAAAGAATTGTGCACATCTTGTCTCTCGTATGTCGACACCTATCTCACCACTTGCAACCCCCCAAGTCCTTGGCTGCCTCGTGCAGCTCTTGGCTGGCATCACATCTAGCACCTTGGTAGAGCTCGACTTTGCTGCCACCATCCCTTCTCCCCTCGCAAGGCACCATTCATCTTCTCTTCTACCACTTGTCACTAGAGTCACACTTTTGCTTGCTTGATTTCCAAGGGATCTTCCTAGATTCACTTCAAAGAAGCATTCCCAAAATCTTATCGACATATATTATACTAACGTCTCTAGACTTTTTTTTTCTATGTGTGTGTGTGTGTGTGTGCGCGCGCGCGCAAGAAATGCAAAAGGGAATTGAATTTTCTTTTTTAAGTTCTTCAACGTGTTAACAAAAAATTCTCCCTCCAATGCAACACCACCACCACCCCACCCCGCCGCCCCCCCCCCCCCCCCCCCCCGGCGCGCCTAGGTGCACACTCTTTGAGGGGAAAAAAAATTTACTACAAAAAGAGGGAGAGAGAGTCTCACTTATTTCTTTTCAATTTTTATACACATTGAAGAGAGAGAGAGAGAGAGAGAGAGAGAGAGAGTCACACTAGGGCACCAATCCCGCCCTCTTTTTATTGATGTTCGTTAATAATGTTGTCACATTGAAAAACAAAAGCTACACATTTTTCTCAGCAAATGGAAGTAACCCATGTAGTTAAAACCCTGGCTTAAATGCTGTTTGTCAGGGTTCGATGCCTTTGAAATGAACTCCCACATGCACTTTCTATAGTTTGCTACGCCTTGGACAACTTAGCCGAGGGTGTGAGGCCGTTCCTCTGACAAGGGGTAGAGGCTAACTTTTTTATTTCATTTACGAATGATTAGCTACCACCTCTGCATGGCATGTGCTTCCTTGTCCTAGTGTGGCATGGGCCTAAGGCTGGGTTGACATCGGGCGGCGGAAGAAATTGGAAAAGCTTGTAGACCAACAAGAAAGTGCCATGTGGAACTTGCTGTTCACATAGGGCGGCGGAAAAGTGAGATGGAGAGTGCCACATCGTGGAAGAGAAAACGGGGATTTGTTCCGACTCCCCCTGGAAGTTCTTTCTTCCACCCTCCACCTTGGCAAAAAGTGCCATGTTGGCACCAATCGCATTAAACTAAACCTCCCACCCTTTTCTCCACACTTGCCTCCTCCTCTTTCTTCCGCCGCCTCCCGGCGTTCACATAAGACGGTGGTAGAAAATTGCCTCACATTTTCTGCCGCCAGCAATGTGAACACATGGCTAGTGGAAGAGAACGTTTGCAAGTTTTTCCACCGGAAGAGCTCATAAACTATCATGTTTTCCGTCGCCTCGATGTGAACCCAACCTAAAACAAATCGCTCTTCTCATTCAAGAGTACTATGAACTCTCTCTCTCTCTCTCTCTCTCTCTCTCTCTCTCTCATAGAGAAGTGGGCTCAACAAATAGGCTTCTGACAATTTTACCAATCTTAGAGATGAATACATGCCATCCCAAGGAACATTACACTTTTGTGAATTTTAAAATTCAATATTGCTCAACAATTAGGTTTTTAACACATAGCACTTATGAAGCCCTCATTGTCCCTCTTCTCAATGCCCTTGTTAACCCTCACGGCACACGGACACTGTAACCATATTATGTATTATTTAGAGTCAGGTACCGGGCTTGTCGGACCAATAGGAAAAGGTAGAGTGATCGCCGATGAGAGGCGCACTTTAACTTGGACATTCAAGGGATTAGTTGGTTAAGCATGGGCGCCCAAGTGTGAATGGGGTGAGCTCCTATAAAAGCCAACTAAACCTAATTTTTACTCATTCTCTCATTTGTGCAATAGAAGAGTGCTCTTGCTCCATCTCCATCTTCTTCTTCTTCACCTCCTTGTGTGTGTGTGTGTGTGAGAGAGAGAGAGAGAGAGAGAGTGTGTGTGCGATCGAGCATTACGAAGGCACGACGGCGGCGAAGCGGTTGAGCGCGGCACGACTGCAACTTCTTCTTCATCGCGGTGAGGAATCCACCACGAAGGCGAGCGTAGAGCGGTGAGTGACACACCCTTTGCTCTCTTGAGCTTGCTAGTTTAGGCTTGTTGTGTGCTTGGAGCCGTTTGTGGCTCGCACACGGTGTATCGGCAAGTCCCTTGCTTCGACAGTGCTGCAAGGAGCGCACATTTTAGGCGCCGCTGCCGGGGATATGCCCTACACTAAGCTCGGTTAGCACTTTACGCTTCCTTGTGGTGCAATTTCTATCATAGGAAAGGCAGGGAAGGAGTATGTGGAGATTTCTGTTTTTTGCGTTTTCTGCATTTTCTGTCAAGTTTTAATTTCTGCTATTGTCTGTGCTTATTTTTTGCATTTCTTGCGTTTTTTCAATTTCTGCATTTTCAATTTCTGCAATTTCAATTTCTGCAATTTCAATTTCTGCAATTTTCTGCATTTCTACGTTTTTTCAATTTTCTGCAATTTCTGCATTTTCAATTTTTGCGTTTACAATTTCTGCAATTTTCTGCATTTCTGCGTTTTTTCAATTTTCTGCATTTTCAATTTCTGTATTTTCTGCATTAAAAAAATAAATTAAAAAAAAATTTCGAAAATAAAAAACGTGACTCTTAAAACGAACGGGTTGGTTTGTATAAAAGATAGATCGGGATCATTTCCCCAAGCCCAAGCCCAGGCCCAGGCCTCAGTCCTCAATCTTATGATATATACTAGACTCACTCTTATATATATACCCTACTCCCTCAAGAGAGAATGAGAGCATGTGGGACAAGTCCTCCACTCTCCTCCTTTCTCTTCCCACTTGCACCCTTAGACTTTCTAGTTTGGGCCTAGTTCCCTACTGGAAATTGACAGTTTTAGGGATTCCGAGGGCATAGAGTGACCAAACGGAGGGCTGTAAAGCACGGCGCGTCCCTCCTAGCGATACGCTCGTTTTGAGCTATCACACGGCCCATTCCACGACACGCTCTAAAAAATCTAGCAAAAAAACAAACAAAAAACACGCTAAAAACTAGTCACAAGGCCTCCTAGAGCAGCTTTTTGACACCTTAGGGTATCAAAAGCACATGCACTTACGCTCTGGGCGGGTGCTAGAACACGAGCATATTGAGGGTGCCTCTGTTCATACGGACACCCATTACCCATCCACGATAAGCTCTAGACCCTCAGCGGGGACACAAGGTAGCACCACCCAAGACCCTAAAATAGCTGCTAATGATTCCTCCTCCGACTCAGAAATCATGGAAGCATACCCTACCCAAAACACTGAGAGAGAAGGCCATGCACCTCCCGAAGCTCCACAGCCTAGTACTAGTATGTTTAGCCGTTTCATGGAAACATTAGGTAGAGCTACTCGCTCGGAACCTGATGCAAATGAAGCACACGAAGGGGGTGGGGAAGTGGACTCTCCTTTCACATCGCACGTGGACCCCACACCCCCAAAGAGTGTCCATGTGGATATCCTACCAACTTCTTACCAAGAAGGCCCTGTTGAGCTGCCTCCTTCAGAAGTTCCCTCTAGAGTACCGTTGGTGACAAGTAAAACCACGGGGAGCAATATTGCTTCTACCTCACAAGAAACCGTTAACACGTCGACTCTAGAAGGATGGTTCATTAATGATCATTGGACATACGATCTCCACACTGAGGTGTTGACGGATCTACACTCTGGCCACGCCTACCATGTAGGATGGATAGAGATTGTACAATCCACCTCTAGTGCCACGAGCATCGAAGATCAACAGAAAATGATCTGTAATGTTATCCATGGCATTATTCAATCAGAAAGGCAAAACCGAGGGGTAAATATACTCTCAACTGGCCCCATGAGATTTCTGGATACGAGCAAGGCTCAACAGCCTACTCTATCACAAATGGAGACTCCTCTAATGAGCCCCATGGACCCATCTTACGTCATTTCACCTGGGGTCTCTATGCAATCTGAGCCTCCGAGCGAAAACTTTAGCTTCCCTAACTTGGCTCAACCCTCTATCAAGGAAAACCCAGTGCTCACTCCAGGGATAAGCCTGGCAGAGAATGTACCGATGACATCTACGGTTAGCGCAGTGCCACTACCTAGTGTCGTAGTACCTAATATGGGGCCTCGACCATATGTGCCTCTAGCCCCTTATGCACACATGTCCCCCACACCTCCAATTGTACCACTTGCTTTTGCTCCTCGAGTGCCGCTCCCTAGCCCTTATCCGAGTGGACCTATGCCCGGTTATGTTCCATATCCTGCATCATCCACACATATGCCAAGACCGGTACCCGTTCCTCTCCCACATATGATTCCAAGAGTACCTCCACCGGCCCTGCCTCCTCACATAGGTGACTTGGCAGCGTTTGCTCAAACCATAGGTCGATCTATCGCGGAAAATATGCGTCACGCATCTGATAGAGAGCCTAGAAGTAAGGCAGTACAAATTGCCAAACTCACGCAAAAATTCAATGGGGACGAAGATGCTAGGAAACACATTGAAGTGTTTGAACAAGTATGTGATTCCTTAGGGGAACGCAACGAACTACATAAGTGCAATGCCTTAAGCTTGACATTAAGTGGGAAGGCTGGAGATTGGTATAGGACCCTAAGGGTGGACGAGAAAACAATCTACCCTACCCTTCGAAGGTTGTTTCTAAAGGAGTACATACGAGAAGGTGTGCTTTGGGGTGTAGCGTCTCAGCTACAGAAGGCCGAACGTAAGGAAGGAGAGTCAGTAAGGGACTTCATTAGTCGTCTAAAGCACTTAAACTCTCGCTCCCCTGTAAATGAGCGCTTCAACAATAACCAACTGCTTGATCGATTCATTCGAGGGTTGAGGAATGAAGAAATCTATAATGGACTAGTGATTAGAGGTATACAACCTGGGAAGATGTCACTGCCAATGCAATCCAATTAGAGGACAACTTGATGATAGCAAGCATGAGGGTGTCTAGTGACACGAGATCCACTAGCTCACAAGCCATTGAGTATGAACCCATGTCTGCAAAGCCCATTGCCAATGAGCCAAAGGTATTTGAGACATTCTTGACAGACCTCACCAAGGCAATCCAAGAGTCTCTTAAGGATAATCGACCCCCTCAAAATAGTCACATGTATCCAAGAAGGGAGCAACAATGGTGTTCCATTTGCTTAGGTCCACATAGCACTAGTGAGTGCCCTACGTTTAGAGTAAAATTTAATGGAACTTGCAACGCATGTGGTAGGTATGGTCACCAAGCTAAGGATTGTTTAATGATCAAACGTATGATGGCAAATAGACCACCTGTAGCCTGGACGGATGCGCCTCAAGCTCCTGTATTGATGCCTGCTCCACCTGTTGAGCAACTACCGCAACACATGGTCCCTAGATCTCAAAATGTTGTACAAGCTACACCGCTACCACCTCCTGTGCTAGGACCGCAGCCCCCGCATCCAAGAGTCGCCCCTATGAACCAAGTGGGTTGGAGCCATCAAATGCTTATGCAGATGGCTGTGAGGAGGAAATAGACACTAGTATTGCCTACGGACTTGATACATTGGAAGAGTGTCCTATATACTACATGGAAGATTGTTGGGGGCAAGTCAAGCCGGTTTATCAAGCTGCTGCTCTCGCATCCAGAGGTCAAAATATCAACACCCAGGCTAGGAGGCCACCTCTTCAATGCTACGAGTGTGGTGGACCACATCGAGCAGCGGAGTGCCCTATTAGGCTGCAAAAGAATGCTGCACAAATGCAAATGAATCAAGGGAGCACGTCTACAATGCCAATACTCACATGTAATCGTTGTGGCATAGATCACTTGATTGCCCAATGCCCCTATAACCCAAATGCGCCTAAAATCACACCCCTGAATTTGGTCGAAATTGCTAGTGTGACATCGCCAATACCACCCGTCGCACCCGCTTATGCGATTACACGGTCCATGCTTCAAGGGCCAGGCCATATCCTCGAAGAGAGAGATACCGCGTCAGTTATCCAAGCAAAGAAAAAGAAGACACGAAGGAAGAAGTCGCAGAATACGAAAAATTCAAAGCCAAGTTCCAAAACAAACATAGGAACATGAGATGACCCCGTGTATATGAATGACCTCGAGGATGATTCAGATTCAATCGAGACAATGGAGACTAGAACCAATACCACAAAGAGAAAGACCGACAAAGAAAACCGTAACATGGAACCAAATGAAAACCGAATAAGAGAAAACCATAAAGAGCCTCTGAAAACACCGCAAGTGTTTCCAAATCCAATCCAAGACCCCCAAGATAAACCGCAGGGGCAAAAAGGGAAGAATCGTAAAAAGAAGATTGGGACGTACCCAAACCCAGTAGACGAGATTGAGCAGGTGAAACATCTAAGAGGTTTAGTGGAGGAGACTCAAAGGAAACTAGAACCAGAACCCATGCATGTCAAAATTCATGACACAGTGTTTCCCACGCAAGTTCATCCATCCCACATGAACCATAGACCGTTAGCCATATCTAGTATCATCCAAGAAGGGAGTGAGGACGGGACATCAGAAAGTGAGCATACACCCTTCTTGTTGGAAAGGATGTTTAACGAAGGAATACCTGATCCCATTGAGGAATATGAGATTCCATCCTCACCAGTTCCTAGTCAAGGACCTACACCCTGCAAAACGCCAATGAATGTTGCCAAACTAGTGGACTTCATGTCTTCTGAGGTCCGAACCACGATCATAGCAAAGCTGTATGGAGATCCTGAGTTATTCCTTGCACTTCGAGCATTCCTTAACGGAGAGCTACGAACGGGATTACCGCAGTTTGCGCAACCAAATAGGCCTGACTCGATTATGATTGATGAGGAAAATCATGTGCAATCACTTGACTTAGATGGACACGAGTCTGTGATCGAGGTACCCATTAACGAATTAGGGCAGTATTTTGAAGGCGACGAGTCTAATGCGACCCTACCCATCACTACCAAGGGATTAACTATAAAGGGAATTCTTGATGGTGGTGCGGGAGTTAGCATCGTTACAAAAGATTTTGGGAATCCATGCGAAAACCCCGCCTCAGTGTTACTAACATTGTGGTAAAGATGGCAAATGGTACCATAGCCAAACCTATGGGGATGCTCAAGGATCTTAAGATCAAAGTTCTAGGACACAAGGTACGACATACGTTCATTGTAATGAATTTCTCTAAACACCTTATGTCATATGAAATGATTTTAGGACGACCATTCATGAGGGAAGCACAAATGGTTCATGATTGGTCTAAAAATCATGTCTATTTGCAATTCCAAGACTCTGTCCTTAGAGTGGATTTGGTGACTGGTAAGGTACACCCCTTAGGGAGTAAAACCATTATTGATCATCGCTCTGACACCACAGTTCACTCGGCCCCACTACAATATTGTTACACTTGTAAGAAGGATACAGACATTGGCCAAGATTCTCCTTACATGGATGTGTTACCGGGTATGACCGAGTCAGACAATGTGGATTGGGTCCACCTAGCATCAACCATAGACACTTGGGGAAATAGGGGGACAACCTGGGTAACACCTGAGGGGGATGAAATGCCTATACCCTTAAATATGCTACAAGCAATGCATATCGCTTCCGACAAGACTCATCCTAATGTAACGAAGAAAACATACAAGTGGGTCCCTAAAGCTTCTTTAGTGACCATAGCTAGTGCTAAAAAATAGAAGCCTTGTAAGAAACGTACCACTCACTCCAAGAAAAGTAAGAAAATGTTGCGATGGATCCCTAAACGACTATTGGAAGCCCAAGGCTACTATCAAGGAAATGATCAAATCTGGGTGCTAAAACGTAGATTGTGCTCTTACCTATCACCTGACCCAAGTGAGCCCAATCCCGTAGCTCCAAAACGAATCAATGATCGTGGAAAGAAAAAAATCACAGAATGCTACACACCTAGTCCAGAGCTAGTTTGGGTACCAAAGAAAGAACGATTTGTTCCACCTAGATCAGGAAGGGGGGAGTCCCATGAAGATTCTAGCTCCTCATGTAATACATCCATAGAGGTAAAAGCTTCTACACAGCCTCCATCTATAGTAGTGGACCTCCATGAAGCTACAAAAGAATCCACACCTCCCAGTGTTCAAGAATCACCTGATGAACCACTTCAAGTTCGATCCTGGGAGAGTACCTTACCACCCTTGCAGCTTGACGAGGCACCTAGGGTAATAGAAAACTACTGGCAAAAATCCTCACCTATTACCAACTGGAACAATTGGTTTCAAAGGGTGACAAGCTCATTTCAAATGGTATGATCTACCCAAGGAAGGGGGGAGTGTTTGCTGACAGTCCTCATTCATTTGTTTCCCTCTCAACCTTTTTCCCTGACCTCTCAATCACCGATCTTAGGGAATGTACATATAAAGCTTTATACTCACAAAAAAAAAAAAAAAGAGCAAGAGCAATTAGCAAACGAGTATGCACATTAAAAGTCAAAACATTGACTCAGACCTGCACATGTCACATCTGGTACAGTGAAACAGAAACTTATGCCATAAAACACCTTTGATCCTCATCACTTGAGTGATGGAGGGTAGGTAAGATTAGTACGATAGGAGTGTTTCTGTTTTAGAGTCGAGTGATTAGCGAAGTTCTCTTTTCCCACTAATGTGCCTCCTGGAGGTATTCCTTTTGTTTCCTAGTGTGTACAGGAGCGTGTTGCTATTGATAGGATTTGGACCTTCATGGAACCTTCAAATCAAGCGCGACCATCAACACAAACAGGTGTTTCTTGTCCATTAGCATTGCCCTTATCTTTTTTGCATCCATGTTTGTCTGCTTTGATTGTGATTGGTAGCATAATATTTAGCGCATTTTCTTAGTATCAAACATTTAATTCAATGTAATGTTTTGTCATAATCACTTGTCTAGGTTTAAAAATCAAGCAGTCCGACTAAGCTAGTTTGACCAAGCTAGGTATTAGAAATCTTCTCTTAATACCATGGGGAATGCCTTCCTAATAAGCAATGGTTACTTAGGTTCTTAATCCGATTTAGGCAGCATTGTATGAAATGTACTAGGGCTTTCTAGTGGGCTTAACCCTAGTGACCTTTAGCTTAAGTATTATAAAGGGAGTTTACTAATGTGATGAGCCTGGGGAGGGTAACAGTGTTATATGACCCCCCAAAGTTACAAAATTTAAATGCTGAAAATGAACAAGCAAAAAATCAAAGTGCCACAATGTATAATTTTAAGCTGGAAGAAAAATCTCAGCTTGATTTGGTACTTCACTCACATGTATTGCCTATGGTACTAGAGCCCTAGAGGTTCCCAGTGTGGGCGCTTTTCCTTGAAAAGCAAAAAACCCAAGGCATACAAAATAAGCACACACATCATAATTGAATCAATGTGAAAAGACCTTGGGGGGTCAACGAAAAGTAATCAGTCAGGCGATGATTTCATGAGAAATTCCTTTTATGGTAGCTTAACTACAAAGTTTTCTAGATATAGCCTCTAGTCAGCCCTCGAACATGAATACTTGGCTCTCGCGATTAAACAACTTAATTGACCACTGAAAATTAAGAAGCTTACCCCTGGTATTAATATTCGATCTCTAGTGCCTTTCGACCGTCAAATTAGCGACCCCGGACTTGTTTAATTTTTTACCTTTACATCTGTTTATGCATTTGATTACATTGCAATTTAAAATTCATTGCTAACAAATTGTTTGAAATTCTTTTACCAATCAATTTTTCTACCTAAAACTGCATATGCTTTTTAAGAGAATGCAATTACTGTGCCAATGTTGTTTGATTTTGCAGTGACTGAAGAAGGCTAAGGACATTCATCTCAAATGCTCTTCCACCTCGACGAACCAGCTTCAACTCAATAGCTTCCGAGGACGGAATCTACATCAGGAAGGGGGGCATGTTAACCCTCACGGCACACAGACACTGTAACCATATTATGTATTATTTAGAGTCAGGTACCGGGCTTGTCGGACCAATAGGGAAAGGTAGAGTGATCGTCGATGAGAGGCTCACTTTAACTTGGACATTCAAGGGATTAGTTGGTTAAGCATGGGCGCCCAAGTGTGAATGGGGTGAGCTCCTATAAAAGCCAACTAAACCTAATTTTTACTCATTCTCTCATTTGTGCAATAGAAGAGTGCTCTTGCTCCATCTCCATCTTCTTCTTCTTCACCTCCTTGTGTGTGTGTGTGTGTGAGAGAGAGAGAGAGAGAGAGGGAGAGTGTGTGTGCGATCGAGCATTACGAAGGCACGACGGCGGCGAAGCGGTTGAGCGCGGCACGACTGCAGCTTCTTCTTCATCGCGACGAGGAATCCACCACGAAGGCGAGCGTAGAGCGATGAGTGACACACCCTTTGCTCTCTTGAGCTTGCTAGTTTAGGCTTGTTGTGTGCTTGGAGCCATTTGTGGCTCGCACACGGTGTATCGGCAAGTCCCTTGCTTCGACAGTGCGGCAAGGAGCGCACAGCCCTCATTGCCTATCTCTCTCATTATAAGAGTTAGGTACTATAATATTATAAAGATTATATATATATATATATATATATATATATATAGAGAGAGAGAGAGAGAGAGAGAGAAAGAGAGAGAATATAGAAAAAAAATAGACATGGTCCCTATGTGGCATGCCCCACTCTACTGCATCCTTGACGTTGAGGATAGGGCTCAAACCGCACCACATAAAACAACATGGCCCATATCGTAAAAATATTCGCTCGGATTTTCGTTCGCTCAAAAAATATCGCTTGGTATATGGTAAGACTCACTAGGATGATAATCAAGATTGTAAAGGCCAATCCACTATAGTTTCAGAATCACCAAAGAAGTGTTAGCTACAAAAATGATAGTAAGCTTTATCCCTAATTTTACCAAGTCAAAATCAGCATTTAAGGTATCCCACAACTAAAGAATGCCAAACTCTACCTACAACAACTCATGATTTCTTAGATGCATAAAAATTAATGCGTGACTATGTAGGGAGCCACAAACAAAATTTAGAAATAGCATGAGTACGTGTGCTAGATTTTCAAAAAATAGTGGGAGAGGTGGAATCTAACCGGAATGATCGTGCTTTTGGTGAAGAAGTAGAGCTGAGCGAGGAGTGCACTGCATGTGGAAAGGGGGGGTGGGGCCATGTGGACGTGAGTGAACCACACTCTCTCTCTTTCTGGCGATCGGAACCTCCTCTCTCTCCCTCTCTCTAGCGACTTCCAGTTGGGGGCATGTGTGGCCCATGCTACTCCCCTCCTAACCGCCTCTCTCTCTCTCTCTCTCTCTCTCTCTCTCTCTCTCTCTCTCTCTCTCTCTCTCTCTCTCGCCTGTTTGCAGTGCTAGAGGCGTCTGCAGTGTCTTCTTCATTGAGTGTTGGATGCGATGGCAATGCTTTTGTCGTTTGCTGTAGTCCAAGCAGGGAACGTTTTGGGGGGGAGGTCAGCCGAGCCCAAGTCTGCTATGGTTAGTGTTCAAGAGGCGTCTCTCGCTGCAGCCAATTGTAGGAGTATGCAAGGGTTGAGGGGGAGGGGGGGAATGCACAGTCGGAGGCAGAGTTGGGAAAATAGATTGGAGGCCATGACAGCTTGCAGGACAGCAGTTGGGTATCGCGGGGAGATGATGGCGCTCAAAGTGCAGGGCTGAGGGGAGGGGAAAAGGGAACGCACAGCCGGAGGCGGAGTTGGGAAAATTGATTGGAGGCCATGACAGCTTGCAAGGCAGCGATCGAGTATCGCAGGGAGATGATGGTGCTCAGGGTGCAGGGCTGAGGGGAGGGGGAAAGGGAATCTATGAAAGAATCCCCAAAATATTTGGGTTTCTTTTAGAAGGAGAGAGTATGTACATATACTATAAAAAAACCTCTACTTGGCACTAAGAGACTTATATCTATGAAAACAACCTCTACTTGGGTGTAGCACTTCTCAACATAAAAATCTAGTGCTGCATACAAAAGTAATGAGAAAATAAATTTCACAGATATATGATACTTCATAGTCAATTGCTCAGAAAGATTATCTCTAGTAAACTTGTGGTTTGTTTAAAAAATGAATCTATATTTCATTAAAGGTCTAGAATTTTGTCCTTGGCTAACATGGCTCAACAATTTGGCAATTTAAATGCTAGTAAATATGATATTTACAAATCAAAATCTTGTAGCCTTGACTAAACAATAGTGGCTCATATGTACATTTGTAAAAATAAGAAATGTGTATGGATGCAAACAACGTGGCTATGCAAGGTCGTGAAATATGGCCCTATCATGCTTATGGAAGAGATGCATTGGCTAACAGGGTGATGTGCAAGATGTTGGTAATGAACCAATTGTTCAATGGTTCTTGCTAGTGAGGTTTCATTCATTTTGCGTTTTTCAAACAAAAGTCGTTGAAGATGAATTGCCCTCTCTTGAATGCTTGGTTTGGTGAATATTACTTTCTTGTTCAATAGTTTGTTTGGCTCGACTTTAGGGATCCATTTTAAGATGGTTTTGGGAGACTATGACAAGGGTTGACCGTTTGATGGTTTCTACCTCCATTTCCATGTTGTTGCTCTTTTCATCTTTGGTTGATCCAAGCTAGCTTTGGGAATCCATTTGTAGTTTGGTAAGCCTGTTGAAGCATGAAGTTGTTGTTTGAAGTTTTGCCATCGGCATGGTTTAGGATTTGATGTTCTGTCAATCAAGAAGCTGGACTTCATCGAGGGGAAAGATTAATTAGTAAGCAATGTTTTGGTTATCCATACCTTTTGCAGCTTTGATGCTATGATTGATTTTGTATCCAAACTTTGTTAACCCTTTTCATGCGATTGCTTGCAATTAATTGTTGTTGATATTTTGGCATATGCGCTCTTGAGTTCGACTTATGTGAATGTTGTTGTGCATCCCATATGTGATTTGTTTGTGGGAAGGGCGTAACATAATTTGTATCCTTGAGATATTAATTCAGTGTGTCATCTTGCCAATCTGGAACTGCCTTGTAAGTACGCACCCATGAAACTCCCACAATTATTTTCTCGTTGAGATCTGTATCTGCCATAATATGGAACCAATGTGGGCAGTGGTTACTATCTTTGTTAATTGAGACATTGGCTTGTCCCAAACTAACCATGGTTTCTATGTTAGCCACTTTTAGTTCAATCTTACTTGTTTCAATAATAGACTCTGATAGTTTCAGGTACGTTGAATACAACATAGCATTGACACATGCTCCACAAAGTGTCCATAGTGCTCTTTTTCTTGTGTCGTCGACTAGCTGGACATTGATTCGAACATCCATTCCGCATTTACTCTACTTGAATTGTTGTAATAGGAGGTAACAACTGATGTTGTTCCTTGTGCTTTAAAATCCACAACCGAGCTTGATCCTCCTATGCTTGAGATTTAATTGCTTGAGCCTTCTGCTTCTACTCCTTATAGCTAAATGTATCTTCTCTAACATTTTAGTAGTGAGAGGTTGATGATACTTCTTCAATCTACATCCATTTATCCAATTAGACATTACCTCTCCCTCCAATGTTGAAAGTTGGATGGCACCACTTGGTGATATTTCATTGATCACAAATGGCCCGTTATGCCATTTTTTTAGTTTCTTGGATCGTTGCTTAAGGGTGTAGAATAAGACGTAGTCACCCTTTTGGAATTCCTTGTTTATTATGTGTTGGTCATGGAATTGTTTCATTTGTGCATACATGAGTGCAATCGATTTCAGTCTTATTTTGTCCAACTATATTAGTTGGTCCAATCTATCAAACAGCTCATGTCCCATCCATCCTAAGTCTTGTGCCATGTGTCGTGTAGGAATCAAGAACTATACAGGTAGTATGGCATTTCTCACGAACACTAAATTGAAAGGTAATGTGTTTTGTGGCATTTTGTATGATACTCAATATGCCCATAAAGCTGAATGTAATTTCTAATTTCAATCCATTTTGGATTCACTGACAATTTTTGTGAGCACTGTGCATAAAGTTTTGTTTGTGCTCGTAGCTTGCCCATTTTTGTGAGGGTGGTATAAAGCTGATTTAAAATGAAGCACCATAAAATCATGCAATAGATTATTATTCATGTCATTGAGAAAATGAGTTCCTTGATCGCTCACAATTTCAATCAAAAGGTCATATCTCGTGAAAATGTTCTCATACAAGAACTTTGTTGTGGTTCTCACATCATTCTTTGTGTTTCCTTGGCCTCAAACCATTTGGTCAAATAATCTATGAACACTATAATGTATTGATAAGCATGCATTCGATATGATGGTGGCAAAATAGGCCCAACAAAGTCTATTCCCCATTTGGCAAAAACCCTTGCTCCTATCATTGGTGTTAATGGAATTTCATCACGTAGCATCGGTACTTTGGTTTGTTTTCAAACATCACATGTTTCACATAGTGCTTTGCATCCATTTAAAGAGTAGGCCACCATATTTCTACAAGGAGTATCACTTTTGTGGTTTTGTCAGTCAAAAAGTTTCCTCCAATCGGACCGGCATGTGCTTGTTCAAGTATCAGAAGGTACTCATGTTGTGATGCACAAATTCTCAAATTTTCATCTATACCTCCTTGATAAAGGTGATTTTCTACATTAACATAGTTTTTCACTTCTCGTTGGATTGAGCGTAGTTTGGCTCTGCTCAAGTTTGCTGACAAAACTCCTTGCATAATCCACAATGTACCTTCCCCACTTGGGTGCTTTTGCTATCCCAAACAATGTAACATGTTTGATTGGCTTCCGGATTGCACAAGCATCACATGAACTAACATAGTCATGGATACTTTTTTGCATGTGGGGCCAATACACCCCAAGTCACATCAATCTCTGATATGTCTGTGTTTTGATATTGTGAAGACTTTTACCATATACATGTGGTAGTCATGTGTGTGAACACACTAGGACTGTCGTGGCATTTTTTCCCTCTTTAGGAGGTTTTTTCCCCCGTGCATTCTATATACGCCCATCACTCTAGTGCTATCTATATTTCCATTGCACACTAAGTAAAACAATCCCTATTTTGTGCCTTGAGCTTCCTTTATCTTCTACAAGCTGTGTGTGTTTTCCTACAACCCTAATTCCAACAATTGGTATCAGAGGAGGTTGCATCCTCCCGAGCTTAGTTGTCAGCAGCTCAGATTTTTGATTCGGGCTCATTTCGGCCTCCGTTACCAATACAAGCAGTACTACACAAGCTATTGTCATTTTGTGCAGAATTTCTATCATTGCCATTTTTTGCATAGCACGTCCCTTACAATATTCTATGGTTTGTGCTATATAGCACGTGTTGTTCTTGCTTTCTTTATCTTCTTTTCGGGTAGTTTTCACATCAGGTGCAACATTTACCATGGCTGACAACAACAAAGATGTGTTCAAGATGTTTTCTGCTGAGGACAGATTGGATGAATACAATTACCCTATGTGGGCTTACATAATGCAACATGTTTTTGTCTCAAAGGGCGTTAGGAATATTGTGTAGGGCATTGATTATGTCCTTGTTCTGAGGATGTAGGCGTTGTTGAGGATGTTGCAGGTCTTCCTACAAGGATTGCTGCCGTTGGATTGTTTTTCCTATGGCAGAACAAGCTCGTTGGGATGTAAAGGATGCGCAAGTTCATGCGTTGATTGTGTTTTCTGTGAAGCACACCATTACTCCTCACATTCATTCAACAAAATTTGCAAAACAGGCTTGGGACATTCTGACGGGTCTTTATGCAAGCCACAATGAGGCAAAAATTTCTTTGTTGCATAAAGAGCTGGAATCAAAGATTAAGCATGAGGAAGATGATATGGACACATTCCTTGTTGGTGTTTAGGATATCAATGAGCAACTTATTTCAGCAGGTGAAGTTATTTCAGACAATTCCAATATGCAGACTGATCTTGATGCCTTGCCAGACTTTTGCTAGTACTCGGAGACTGATGGCCCAAGGAAATCCTAACGTTGTCAAGTTTGATGCATTGTGCACTTACTATTGCAAGAATAACTTTTCAAAAAAAAAAAGGGACTAGCCAGCGTGCAATTGAACAGGCTTTTATTGTTGCTCAAAGAAAGGGTGGTAACAACAATGCAGCCACTTCTTATGGTTCTTTTGTGAGTGAAAAATCACCTCTTCCTAATGCTTTTGCTGGCAGTAATTCGTTTGGAAATTTTAGTTATAAGGGCAAAAAGAAGATGTGTTGTCATTATTGTAAAGCTAATGATCGCTTCATCAAGCAATGTCCTAAGTTGAAGGCCAAAGAGGCTAAGAAGAAAGAGGGTGCCTCCACAGCAAATGTTGGTTCCACTACAAATGCAGCTATTCTTCTTTTGTGAAAGGAGACTATGATGATGTTGTTGATGTAGAACGGGGGTTTAGTGCAGAGTGTACCAATAATACTCATGTCCCTGATGCATGCATGTCAGTTTTGCTGCAGATTCACATGTGTGGTATTTTGCTAGTGGTGCTACAAAGCACATTACCTCACATCGTGATTTGTTCACCTCGTCCCTCATGGGAATTCAGTTACTTGTGCCAACAATGCCTCTTATCCGGTTCAAGGAGTTGGAAAGATTGTGCTTACTAATGCAAATGGCAGTTATTTCACGCTTGTTGATGCATTTTATGTACCTGGGATCAAGAATAATCTTTTGTTTTTATTTGCACTTGCTAGACTTGGTCTTGTAGTCAAATTTGTGGATGACAGATGTATTGTACATGATCTCAATTTCGATGATGAAATTGTTGCATCTAGAATCTTATGCTGTGGGCTGTATAAGCTCACTTTGTATGACAAGTGTGGACAAAATTTTGCAACTGCAATTTTGGATTCAAAAGCTATTTCAGATGCAAAATTTTGGCATGCACGTTTTGGTCATCTAAATTTTGCCAGTTTGCTGCGTTTGCAAAAATATGAAGTGGTTGCTTCTTTGATGCCTCTTAAAGCACCTGTCAAACACGTTTGTGAAGGTTGTATTTTGGGTAAGATGGAGCGTGTTCTAAGTCTCCAAAGGATGGTTCAGGAAGGGCCACATGCAGGTTGCAGCTTGTGCATAGTGATGTTTGTGGGCCCATGCAAACTCCATCCTTGGGAAATTACCTTTACTTCATACTTTCATTGATGATTACTCCAGGCATGCATGGGTATTTTCGCTTAAAGCAAAGTCAAAAGTATTTATGTGCTTCAAACAATTTCTGGCTATGGTTGAAAATGTCTCAAAATGTACTATGGGAACACTCCGTTCCGATCAAGGGGGGGAGTATATATCTCATGAATTTAATGAATTTTTGGCTAGTCATGGGATAAAACACCAATGTACAGTGCCTTATATGCCTAGCAAAATGGTGTTGCTAAGAGGAAAAACAAGTCACTTACAAAAATGGCACGATGTATGGTCAAAAGTCAAGCTTTGCCGCATTCGTTTTGGCTTGAGGACATCATGTGTGCCACTTATGTACTAGATAGGTATCCTACAAAAGCTTTGTACTCTATTACTCCATATGAAGCATGGCATGATAGAAATCCTTCTATTGAGAATATGTGTGTTTTTGGTTATTTGGCATATGCTTTGGTGCCACAAACATAGCACAAAAAGTTGGATGATAAGGCTGTCAAATGTATTTTTGTTATTATAGTGCTGAAAGCAAAGGTTACGGGTTGTATCATCCACAAGAAAAGTGTATTCTGGTTTCACGAGATATTGTGTTCATGGAGGATTTTGTTCAGCCCTTGTTGTCATGTACGAGAGAAAGTAATGTAAGCTCACAGGACATTTATGACACTTTGTTGCCTCTTTTTAGTGGTGGAAGTACGAATGTAAATTCCAATGAGGCAAATGTACAACCTATGGAGGTTTTAAAATATGTTACAAATCAGCCTATCACTAATGCAGATGTACTTGATGAGGAAAGGGTTGAGAACGAGCAAGCTAGAGGTATGCCTAAATGGCTGGTGCATACTTTTCATGACACTAAATTGGATGCACCTTTGTCTAGTCATACTCGTTCAGGTCCTCACCATGCATCTTATGCATTAGATTGTTATGATTTGGCTGTGTCTAGCTTACATGATATTGAGGAACCTTTGTCTTTTGATGAAGCAATAAATTCAAAAAATTGGATGGCTACCATGCAATCAAAATATGATACACTTATAGAAAATGACACATAGACTTTATGTGATTTACCTCCTGGAAAAAAGGCCATTGGTATGAAGTGCGTTTACAAGTTGAAATGCAAGCCGGATGGGGACGTTGATTGCCATAAGGCCCGACTTGTTGCAAAAGGCTATGTGCAGCAGAAAGGCATAGATTATGAAGAAACTTTTTCTCCCACTTGTTGTATGACTGCTGTTCATTTTCTATGTGCATTGGCAGCTCATTTTGGTTGGGATGTACATCAATCCGATATTGTTACTGTTTTCTTGAATGGTGACATTTTTTAGGAAGTCTATTTAAGTAGCCTCGCAGTTTTGTCAAGAAAGGACAAGAGGACAAAGTGTGTAGATGTAAGAAGGCTTTGTATGGGTTGAAGCAATCTCCTTGTGCTTGGTATGAGAAAGCTAACACTCATTTGCTCAAACGAGGCTTTTGTAACAGTCCAATAGAAAGCACATTGTATGCCAAGTGTGAGGGAAATGTACTTCTCATTGTTGTTCTTTATGTGGATGATTTGCTGATCATTTGTCCTAATGAGGCACATATTGCTAAATTTAAGGCTAATATGAATGCTACTTTCAAGATGAAAGATTTAGTGATGTTGCATCATTACTCGGGCATACGGTTTAAGCAGTGTGATGGTGGTATTTCCTTGTGTCAAAAAAGTTACATAAAGACATTGCTATGTAAGTTTGGACTTGGGGATTGCAAACCTATTTCCACTCCCATGGAAACAGGTTTGAAGTTGAGTCTACATGATGTTGATCTTGCTGATGTCACTCTTTACCAAATTTTTGTTGGCTGCCTCATTTATGTATTCAACACGAGGCCGGATATTCAGTTTGCAGTCTCATAGGTCATCAAATTTATGCATAGCCCCAGGTCTAAGCATTGGCACATTGTGTCACCCTTGTGTTGAAAATCATGTCTAGGATATCACTACCTCGATATGTAGACATATAAACCCAGTAATCCAAAGATCCCATTGATTTTGATTTAGAGAGATGTGGTCAACTGAAAGAGTCCTACATGATATTTCAGAGGACTCGCTCTTGTAGTTTTAAGTCTTGTTGTTTCAGAGACAGTAGGGGGATGCATGTTAGGGGTGGCATAGTACTGATGGAGCAGCCCCTAAAGCATGTATATCCCTCACACTCTTTGCAATCAACTGCCGTATACCTCCAACTATACTTGTTTAACATGATTATCTATGTATCTCTCTTCACTTCATATGCGAATACATACAAGCATTTTTGTTCTATCAACTCCCTTATATTGGTTTCCTCACACCTGTAATAGAGCATTTGGCCATCATTATCATACTTGTATAAAACCACATTTGTATTGTCTATATTGATGTAAGTAGCCACATTTACTCGCCTAAGTTTGGCATTAGGAATGTCCAACTTCGGCGGCTTCTCCTCAGGCTCTACATCAACCTTTTCTTTTGTGCCTATTAATCCCCAATTTTTCACAATAAAGAGATTAAGCATAGCTAAATAGACGTTTCCCTCTTCATTGAAAAATTGATAGCCAATATAATCCACGGGCACTACGAGTTTAAGCTCACTAGGTCTCTCCTTAAATTTAAAACAGTAATGATCAATACCAACTTTATAGATTTGAGCACCCTATTCATTTTCAAACTGGTATTGCAGGTACAAAAGTTTAGGCTTGGTGTAGGCTATGATGGCTCCGCTCCCATTTTGGTTTCTTCCATGAAACTCACACTGTTCGGATCCCTAAACCATATAGTTACATGATCTCTCTGAAGAAGTATCAGAAAGACTCTCCTCTCAAATTGGCTCTAAGGTTAGCAAGGTCCCTTGATTTATGCTTCCCTCTGTAAAATATGGCTTGACTGGTCTCTAATACTAGAGTTTCTATTCTGATAAAGCTTGCCTGATCGCAAATACATCAAGAAAATGATGCTTGCAAATCCGGACCTATTATCTCTTATGGTGCATTCAGACTCCCAATCAATATCAAATTGCGTTGCAACTCCAACTTCTACAATGTATAAGAGATTCACCTTGGTGGCTATAGCTTTACAACCGCTAGGTTCGTCAAAATATGTTAAAATCAAAATTTTATCACACTTTTGACACAAAATCCTATTTTGCTTGCAACATGCATAAATCAACTCCGATTTGAATTGCACAATGGATGTTTGTAGCATAGCTATTTGGCACTAACATAATGTCAATACTCAAGGAAATGACTCGGATGGGGCACAAAGACTCTTTGAGGGTCTCAACCTCAAGAAGTGAACCTATGAAACAATTATATCTATAGCACTAGCAAACCTATCACTCTTGGATCTGGAAACTTGCCTATGTCTTATGTCATCACAATCAGTCATCGCACCAATTTGACACTCAAATGAAGTCCAAATGTCACAAAACTTTGGGAGGAGGTCTAAGACACTTAGGGGCACTCCTACCAAGTTCGCTCGTAATTTGATGAGGTATCAAAAGTCATAATCCATCATGATCAAGGTCTTGGAAATTGCAATAGAACATACCAAAGGTCGCTATATGGTGTAGGAACACTCTCCCATGGTCGAAAAGTCAAAAAACAATCATTAACATACTCAAACATTAGATTTAGCTTACTAATGCATACTCGAAAACCACATCAAAATTGACAATGATTATACTTGAATGAAAGATCAGTAGACAAGGAACACATTTCAAGTTTTGAAATTGAAATGTGATTACCAAAGCTCAAGATATGTTGATTACAAAGCGCATGAGAGTAGCCACTCTCAGTCGTACGCTTCAAAACTCAAAACTAGTAATAATGATAAGTGTCCCTTTCCCACATTAAAAAAATGAGTTATATACCTAGGGATTACTCGGTCGGCTTTACAAGGCTCAAAGTCATTTACAAACTTTACAACTCGGATGTAGCACAGATAGACTCAAGGTGATTTGAATAGAATTAGAGACACTCATATAATTACAAAGCTTTTTGAAAAATAATGGACATCAAAATTTTGGGGCTCAAGTTGACTGCCAAAAAATGCTTTTGCTTCTTAGGTCAAAATTGGAAGCATTTGCCAGTATTTACTCTAGGTTATGTGTCTTCTGACTAGGGCTCGCCAGAAAACATTTTTCTTAACCAAAGAAAATAAGGGTACACTTAACACTCTTTTGGCTTTCATGTCAAAATTTGAAGCACTTATCATTTCTCGTAAAGCTTATAAATTATGACCAGGTTTTTTCAAGGTAACCTTCAAATCTAGCTTAGATTTTACAATTTTAGAAGCTTAAAATACATCAATTTCCCTATAAAATTGGGTGTGTGCAAAATTTTTGGGTTTTTTGTGGGCTGTGTCTGACCAAAACCATGTAATTTGAAATGGCTTGCTGTGGCCTGCTAGTCACCAATGAGAGAGAGAGAGAGAGAGAGAGAGAGAGAGAGAGAGAGAGAGAGAGAGAGAGAGAGAGAGAGAGAGAGAGAGAGAGAGAGAGGTCTTGGCAAGAGATACTCTCTTTCTCTCTCTATAAGAGAGAGGAGCTATGCTATAGCTCTTTCTTTCTCTTTGGTACATGATTACCCCCGACAAAATTGGGTGGGATACTAAACATCTCTAGTCCTTGCTATGACAAGCATTATGTGACCTTCAAATAATGTGATCCTCCATCTCTTGCCTCAACCAGCTTTCTTAAAACCTCAAAGACGTGCAAAATTATTGGTTTTTTGCGAGCTACATGTGACCAAAATCATGTAAATTTGAAATGGCTTGCCACAACCCACCAGTCATCACCAATGCGTGTGTGTGTGTGTGTGTGTGTGTGTGTGTGTGTGTTCCAATAACTATATAACATGTACACCAAAGAATCCTTTTGAATTACAAAAGACACTAGAAACTATGTCAATGAAAAGGTGGTATAATTCCTATTCATAATACAGAACACTCTTTATACACAAGTGCTGAAATCAAGGGCCTAAAGATATGATAGTCTCTCATCTTCAAGCCAAGTAACTTTGAAAACCATAGTTGAAAAAGTAACCCTCACCTACACCCATGGAAACAACACAACTTTCAGTTAGCATTGGCACCGTATGCAGTGATGCATGGGTATCCCACATGTTATAGATGTCACCCAACTAAATTGTTTTCAAAGATAAATAATAAGAAATGTGAAGCTACTCATATATTCAAATATGTTTTCATATACAAGGGAAAAAAAACCATTTGGAGCCCCTTTAGCTTTGCAAGCTCTCATGAGATAAGTCCAAACCATACAGGCCGTTGTTTAACGCCCCAGAAGTGTGTCAACCCCACTATATAGGGTCATACACCAGATATTTAGGCAAAACCTCCATCAATACACCCCTTTTTTTTTTAACGAACCGCCTTTCAAGGTCACGTTTAAGAAGATACAACCTATCAATGCTTCTTTACATGCTTATAACCAACCGTAGAAATGCATTGAAATATATCCCTAAACTCAAAATTGAATTTTAAACCAAATTCATAGACACTAAAAGGTTGTTCATGTACATGCATATGATAGGAAAAGGCAATTCCTAGCAAGGTGAGTATAAAACTAGTGTTGTAAATACAAAACATCTCAGCAGAACTTGCCATTAAAGTACCTCTACCATCATATGCATGAGAGTTTTCCCATACCAACATGTGAATCACAACCCATCAATTAGTTCAAATAGCAGTCCATTTCCATGCCAAAACATCACCTGAGATTGAGTCGGAGCATGCATCTCCACAATAGCTTGCTTATCCTTGCCCTTTGCCATAGATTTGACAATTAACATTACCTCTTGCAAGTAAAACCTTCATAGTTCTAATGTACAGACAACAACTCCCAAGAACACACACAACCAATGCTAAGTGAGCATGTAAAGCTCAGCTTTATATAGGGTTTGGAGCAGATAGTCATCGTCCTTCACAGCCATATGGCTAGCCCGGTTTCAAGAGGGGATGGTGCAACAGAACCACCTTTTACAGAGAGATAAGGGGAAAGGAGTGTGTGTGTTTGTGTGTGTGTGTGTGTGTGTGTGTGTGTGTGTGTGTGTGTGTGTGTGTGTGTGTGTGTGTGAGAGAGAGAGAGAGAGAGAGAGAGACCTAAGGGTGCAAAACCGTCGGGAGAGAGCCACCTCGCTATTAAGCAAAAGATGACATCATTTACATAGCCGGGTAGCCCACCCATAAACCCTTTAATAACTAAGGGTTAGTTACCATTAAGGTACCACCTAAAAAAATATTTTCTCATGAATTTAAGCGAGTTATTCACCAAAGGTACCCAAGCCAACAGTTCGAGCGAATTATACAAGGGAAATGGAAACACATAGAAACCAACCATGTGTGTGTGTGTGTGTGTGTGTGTGTGTGTGTGTGTGTGTGTGTGTGTGTGTGTACTAGTACCAGTACCAATACAACCAGTACAAGTATATCAACCAGTATAGTACACACACACACAATATCCAGCCATGCCTGTGTGTACCATATCCAGTATATATAGTACTAGTACAACCAATCAGTACGAGTACTGGTATAGCAATATAGTAGTGTCAGTATCAATAGTGTATAGTGCCATTACTGGTACATATATAGTCCAGTAGTACCAATCAGTACCAAAGGTACCCCAGGGCAACAGTTCCAACAAACTATACTAGGGAAATGGTAACAAGCAATAAGCAGCCACATGTGTGTATGTGTTTACCAGTACGAGTACCAATATAGTCCAATAGTATAAGTAAGTACCAATATTAGGACTAGTATATACAATATCGATACACTAAAACTATGAGTACTAGCATAGCAGTATCAGTATCAATAGTGTATAGTGCCAATACAAGTACCAGTATAATCCAGTAGTACTAGTCAGTACCTATACTAGTACTATACAATACCAAGTGAATTTAAGCGAGTTATTCACTAAAGGTACCCCCGATCACCAATTCCAGCAAAATTATACCAAGAAAATAGCAACACTCTATATTCATCCATATGTGCACGCGCGCGCGCGTGTGTGTGTGCACGCGTGCTTCAATAACAATACAACATATACACCAATGAATCCTTTCGAATTACAAAATACACTAGAAACTATGTCAATGAAAAGGTGGTATCATAGTACAGAACAGTCTTTATACACAAGTGCTGAAATCAAGGGCCAGAAGATATAATAGTCCGTCATCTTCAAGCCAAGGAGCTTTTAAAACCATAGTTGAGAAGGTGACCCTCACCTGCACCCATGGAAACAACACAACTTTCAGTTAGCATTGGAACCATATGCAGGTGATGCATGGGTATCCCACATGTTATAGATGTCACCCAACTAAATTGTTTTCAAAGATAAATAATAACAAATGTGAAGCTACTCATATATTGAGAGATGTTTTCATATACAAGGGGGGAAAAACCATTTGGAGCCCCTTTAGCTTTGCAAGCTCTCATGAGATAAGGCCATACCATACAGGCCATTGTTTTACGCACCATAGTTGTGTCAACTCCACTATATAGGGTCATACACCAGATATTAGGCAAAACCTCTATCAATACACCCCTTCTTCTTTTTAAAAGAACCACATTTCAAGGTCACATTTAAGAAGATACAACCTATCAATGCTTCTTTGCATGCTTATAACCAACAGTAGAAATGCATTCAAAAGTGAAATTTAAACCAAAGTCATAGACACCAAAAGGGTGTTCATATGCATGCATATGATAGGAAAAAGAAATTCCTAACTCACAAGGTGAGTAAAAAACCAGTGCTATAAATACAAAAACATCTCAGCAGAAGTTGCCATTAAAGTACCTCTACTGCCATATGCATGAGAGTTTTCCCATACCAACACATGAATCACAACCCATCAATTAGTTCTGACAACAATCCATTTCAATGCCAAAACGTCACCTGAGATTGAGTCGGAGCAGCTAGCTCCAGAATAGCTTTCTTATCCTTGCTCTTTGCCATAGATCCGACACTTAACATTACCTCTTGCAGGTAAAATCTTCACAGTTATAATGTATAGATAACCACTCCCAAGAACACACACAACCAATTCTAAGTGGGCATGTAAAGCTCACCTTTTTATAGGATTTGGAGTAGATAGCCACCGTCCTTCATAGTCGTATGGCAGGCCCGGTTTCAAGAGGGGATGGTGCAGCAACCAATTCTAAGTGGGCATGTGAAGCTCACCTTTTTATAGGATTTGGAGCAGATAGCCACCATCCTTCATAGTCGTATGGCAGGCCCGGTTCCAAGAGGGGATGGTGCAGCAGCGCCACCTTGTACACACACACACACACACACACACACACACACAGAGGGAAATGAGAGAGAGAGAGAGAGAAGGGCGCGGTACCCGTTGGGAGGAAGCCACCTCGCTATTAAGCAAAAGATGACATCATTTACATAGCTGGCTAGCCCGTCCGTAAACGCTTTAATAACTAAGGGCTAGCTACCATTAAGGTACCACCTAAAAAAACATTTTCTAGTGAATTTAAGCCAATTATTCAGCAAAGGTACCCAGGCCAACAGTTCCAGCGAATTATACCAAGGAAATGGAAACACATAAAAACCATCCATGTGTGTGTGTGTGTGTGTGTGTGTGTGTGTGTGTGTGTGTGTGTGTATCAATACCAATACCCGTACCAGTACCAGTACCAGTATAGTCCAATAGTATCAGTAAGTATCAGTACTAGTACAACCAGTACAAGTATAGCAGTATAGAGTATCATTATCACTAGTGTCACAGTGCCATTACCAGTATTAGTAAAGTCCAGTAGTACCAGTCAGTACCAAAGGTACCCCATGCCAACAGTTCTAGCGAATTATACGAGGGAAATGGAAACACGCAATAACCATCCATGTGTGTGTGTGTGTATCAGATCGAGTATATACAGTACCAGTACTAGTATAGTAATGTATTAGTATCAATATTAGTAGTGTATAGTGCCATTACCAGTACCAGTATAGTCCAGTAGTACAAGTCAGTACCAAAGGTACCCAGGCCAACAAAAATTCTAACGAATTATACCAAGAAAATGGAAACAAGAAATAACTAGCCACGTATGTGTATGTGTTTACCAGTACCAATACGAGTATAGTCCAGTAGTATTAGTAAGTATCATATCATTACTAGTATATACAGTACCAGTACACCATAACTACCAGTACTAGTATAGTAGTATCAGTATCGGTAGTGTATAGTGCTAGTACCAGTACCAATATAACCAATAGTACCAGTTAGTACCAATACTAGTACCAGTATATATAGTAGAATTTAAGTGAGATATTCACTAAAGGTACCCCAGGTCAACAGTTCCAGCAAAATTATACCAGGGAAATAGCAACATGCTACAATCAGCCATGTGTGTGTGTGTGTGTGTGTGTGTGACCCTTTCTTGCAATGATGATCTTTTACGTGATTTGAAGTAGGATTCCATCAAGAAATGGATTAGAGCACTCCACCAAGAAAAAAGAAGGTATGATTGAAATGTTACATTTTTTCTCCTCTCTTTCATCTTCACAAGATAGGTAAACATACAAACATAAAAACATGTAGGTATTCATACACACACATGTACATACCATAAACACAATTTGCATCGAAACACAAAATACTTGGTGCACGGTACCTTATTCAATGCCAACAAGCTAATTGGGAAAGGTCACCAAAGACGTGATATAGTGTGTGTGTGTGTGTGTGTGTGTGTGTGTGTGTGTGTGTGTGTGTGTGTGTGTGTGTGTGTGTGTGTGTGTGTGTGTGTGTGTGTGTGTGTGTGTGTGTGTGTGTGTGTGTGTGTGTGTGTGTGAGAGAGAGAGAGAGAGAGAGAGAGAGAGAGATTTCATTATCGTCCTTGGAGGTCAAATATGACATATGGGACCAAAGCTACATGTGATGTAGTATGTGTATGGCTGATGAGTGACTCTCGATGCTCCAAAATTGTGGTGATGAAAGTCGTTGTCATAAAATCTAATATCTAACCAACCCAAATGATTTTATCATATTAAACTAATCATTTAATGTGGGAGAATAACCCTGAACAAGGGTTAAGATATAGACATGTGCTTATAGATCTATCTCAACATGGGGCCAATGGTAAAGGGGCCCAAATGAGAGGGGTCCAATGATAATTTGGGATATTTAATTAATTGTCTTTGCATTTATCAAGTCCTCTCTCTCAAAGGGGAAAGGGGGACACTTGTCCCAAGGCTACCCTTGTTGCTTGTAATGTTGGCTAGGCCTGGAGGGTCCCAATGAGCTTCAAGCATGAGCTACAAGGGGGGATCGACCAAAGCAAGTTAGGGGGTATACTCTCCCACACACATTCACACACACTCTCATTATGTATTGTGCAAAGTGCAAGGGCTCCCTCTCCTTCTCTGAGCAAGTAGAGGTTGAGAGCCTACACCAACACTCTTGGCTATGGAGTGCAAATCCAACCAAGAGCCATGCTTCAATGCTTAAGCTTTCCCTCTTCTCCATCTTCATTACTATGCTATTATGTATGCTAGCAAGAAGAGTTATGATAAGGGAGGAACTAATTCTTTCTCCTATGGAATGTTTCTTCTTCATCTTCCCTACCCTCATTCCCTGCTAGCTCTCTCCACCTTCGAAGGTGTTTGAGGTCTTGGGACTGAGGCTTGGGATAGTTAAAGCTTTCTTCAAATTTTATGTTATGCTTGTGATGCATGAATCTTTCCATCTTCCTTGCATCACCTAGGTCACAAGGAACACAAAGATTGTATTGTAACAAGTCTCTCTTAATGGGAGAAATCATAATACAAATGCCTATTGGAGGAGGGACCGGCTCCACATAAATCCGGTCCTCAGCTGTTGTCGTGTTCTCTAAATTCTCTCTCTTGCAAAAGTATTGGTCATGCGAAGTTAGCTAATTGCTATGATTATGTTGTTATCTTCAACTATGTTCACCCGCTATGCTCACAAAGTAATTTCTTAAAAGTATTCTCATTAATTTCCGCTACTCTCAAGTTAATAGGCCAATTCCACTACAATCGCAATGGAGAGCCCACACTGTGACTGGGAGAGGAAAGTGTGTAGGTCTAAGTCATGGCTGAAAATGTGAGAGAAGAAAGTTCAAATGTGAACAAAAGCTGAGAACTCTAGTAGTGTGCGGTACTCAGATTCTTGAACTTGCAGTGAGAATAATGTGCACAATTGATTTGACTCTTCACCATTGACCCACCGCCCTCTCTCACATCAAAGGTAATGGGAGCTAAGTCGAATGGCTGCGATAGTGCGTATCATTGACAAGGGGATAGGCTCAAGCATGTAATTGTGAGTACCGTTTCCTCTTTCAACGAAGAACATGGTTTTGTAGTTGGGGTCAATATAGGTGGTGTAATGCATAAAGTGTGACCCACCAGATTTCTCCCAAGCCGTAATACATTGGCGTTGTAGAAAAGCTTCATTCACTTGGGAGTCAATTGCAGCATCAGGTAGCAAGTGTAATGCATCCCATCTCACAAACCACTTCTTTATGTCTTGAATCCATCTTGTGCTCAAGATCTTGCTTTTATGCATCTTTTAAATTTTTTGCTTTCTTCCCATGCAATTGTAGGAAGTCGATGTGAGGGGTTTTGATGCATCTTTATCATGTACTCCACAACCCTTTCCATGCCCATAACCTCAATCGGAAGAGATCCCGACTCAAGAAGTAGGAGCATACATGGTGTTTGTGTCTTAACTTGGAGAAAGTTTGTAAGAAAACGCTTTTGGACATTCTCAAACTCTTTCCAAGTAGACTTTGAGATGCTCCCACCCCACACTTCAACTCCATAAATAACCGGTGTCACCAATGCATCAAAAAGGTACTTCTGGAGAACCCAACAATTGATGTTTCTCGCATTATACATGTTCTCAAATCCATAATATGTTCTCTTTCCCGCTTCCAACGATGCATAGCACATTCATGCCACTTGTGATTGGACGGAACCTCAAGCCCAAGGTACTTAAAGCTCTCAACAACTTCAAGTGTCTCATTGTTGTACACAATGCATGGCTTCTCCTTATGGTTGGTTTTCACAAGCATAACCTTTGTTTTGGATTCATTCACAATCAACCCACTATGCAAGCAAAAGTTCTCAAGGACAACCATAAGCTTTTGTGCATCTTCTAAAGTGTGTGCTAGAAGCACTACATCATCCGCATACAAAAAAGCATGATTACCGCATTGCAAATAGTGACCTCTTCAATGCCTTCTTCTTGCATAAAGTCAAGTATCATTTGTTCCAATTTGATCGATGCATAGACCAAAGAGAGTTGGTGACAACGGACATCCTTGTTAACCCCAATAGTGCTTACAATTTTTTTTGAAATTTCTCTTCCCATTTGCAATTGACAAATCACTTTCTCATAGATTTGAGAAACCCGCAAGCATAAACTCACTTGGCACTTGGCGTTCTTCCATACTTCTCCACAAATTGTTATGTGAAATCATATCAAAGGCTTTCTTAAACTCCACAACAATCGCTTGCCTTTCAACCGGCTTTCCTCGATGAGAACATGAAGAGTGACAAGATGATCAATGATGCTATGGAATCGATGAAAACCCGCTTGTCCTTTTGCACGCTTGCCATTCTCTTCAGCCCAATCACTGAATTTCATATCCATTATACACCCAAACAAATTTTCCATAAGGGACCCAATCATTATAGTCCGGTAGTTGTTTACATTCTTTACATCCCCTCCTTTATGCAAAGGCTTAACCCAATTAGTACTCCAATCATAAAGCATACCATGTTGAAGTGCAAGGCTGAATATATCGCACATCCACTCATGGGTAAATCTCTCGTCCATTTGATCGTCTCCTGCTTGATACCTTGAAGATCTCCCGCTTTGCGAGTGGCCAACTTTTCAAACCCACCGCATACATCCTCAATAGAAAAGAGGGCATACATGGGAGTGAACCATAAAATGGAATTTTTTCAGCATTTGCTTGCTCATATAATTTCCTACAATGTGTGTACATATCCATAAGACTCAAGTTACCAAAATTCTTAACCTGCTTCCCTCTCAAATTTCTCCAAAATCTTCCACATGCATGTGCCTTTTCTTGGAATTGAAAAACTTGTTGCTTGACTTCCCATCTTCTTCTCTTCCTTTGAATCAATGCCTTGTATGTACGCAAATGACTTCAATAGTTGTCCTTGTCCAAAGTTGCATCAAGATTTATCAATGGCTTTTGAGCATCTTTACATTCTTTATCAAACCACCTTTTGAGTGATCTATCTTGGTTGATACCATGGGTATGCTTTATGGCAAAGCATTCTTTAGAACAAGAACAAATATATATATATATATATATATATATATATATATATATATATATATATATATATATATATATATATATATATATATATATATATATATATAGAGAGAGAGAGAGAGAGAGAGAGAGAGGGGGGGGGGGGGGGGGGGGGGGGGGGGGGGGAGATTGATTGTCAATACTACTATGAATATTGAGGTACTCAAGTGCTAGAAGGAGATTTGAAAAGAGGGGAAAAACAAAATGATTATTCAAAATATGGGGGTAAAATCATATGGATTTAAGCATGGTCCTAAGATCAAGCATCTTAGTAGGGCTTGTGGACCTAGAACATTATTTGCAATTTAACACATATGTGAGAGTGAACTTAAGCATGATATTAAGACTATCATTGCATGGACTTGGGACAATGCACACTAGTGACTTAGTGGGTTTTAAAACCAAACATGGAGGACCATGCTCACTTATGTATATTCATTCATGGTCTTGGTCCTAGAGATGGTAGCTTCATTGGTGGGACAATTGACACTTCATGAGTTCCAACAAGCTTTTAGGACCAAATTTTCCATGGGCCATGAGTTTAAGCATAGTCCTCATAACAAGTATTTTGGGCAGGGCTTATGGCCATGCTTAGTTTCTAAATTGAAGCATATATATTTGACTAAACATCAAGCCATTATTTCATGACTAATCAGCTTAATAGGTCCTCATATTTCTCCTACTATCAAATGATGGTCTTTCAATCTTCAAAAATAAACCATGGTCTTTGAGGCCAAGAAGTCATACTTGTATTGATCCCTAGCACGGTCTTGGGACCAAGCATACAAAGGTTCTATTGAAACCAAGCTACTAGATTTAGCTTTGGGACTATCCTAGACAGTTTTATAAACTATGCTTATATAGAATATTCAAGAAAAAAATACCAAAATATCCTTGAGATTTATGAAAATTCTCAAAATATTCTTCAAAATTTCACAAAATCTAAATATACTTCTCATGTTTGGTCAAAAATTCCCAAACTACCCTAAATGTTTTCCAAAACTCCCAAAATACCTCATCATTAATCTTGCAAAGTTCTTCAAAGATTGTTTTTGTTGCAACTATTCATAGAAAGATTGGTTCTCCCTTAGTATAAGATGATGGAACTAGGACTTTACATGGTGCATGACCACATCAAACACAATGAAACAACCGAGGATTTTGGGGAGGCCTTACAAATTCTTCACATGCAAGTATCCAAGCATGGCCACTTGAGCATCTTGAAATATTGTTGTGAGTAATCTCTTTTGCATGGTCCTTATATAAAGATTTATAGCATGGTTTTAAGGTAAAGAACAATTTTTCCTATGAAGCATGGTCTTATGACCATGCTCACTTGTATGTATTTAGATAAGGTATTGGCAACCAGCTGTTTGGTTGGGGCCAAAAATCCAAACTCATATTGATCCTTAGCACGATCTTGGACCAAGCATACAAAGATTACATTGAATTGAAGCATGTTGTATTTAGCTTTGGGACCATCCTAGAAAGTACTCTACATTATGATCATATAATATTCAAGAAAAATTTCCCAAAAGAGTTTTGAAATGTATAAAATTTTTCAAAATACCTTTAAAAGTTTCAAAAATTCCTAGTATACCTCTCATATTTGGCCAAAAAATCCTAAATTACCCTTCAATTTTTCCAAATTTCCCAGTATACCCTATTATTACCCTCACAAACATCTCCAAAGAAATTTCAATTTTGCAAATCTCCATGCACAAAGATGGGTTCTCCCTTGTAACAAGTTGACAAAACTAGGATTTGACATGGCACCATGATCACGTCAAAGCACAATCATAGAACCAAGCATTTTGGGGAGGCCTTATGAATTTTTTACATTCAATCATCTAAGCATGGGTACATGACCAAGCATCTTAACACAGTCTTGTTAGTAGTCACCCTTGCATGGCCATATTATATCAAGCTTTATAGCATGGTTTCAAGAGACGAAGAATACACTTTTCTATGAAGCATGGTCTTATGACCATGTTCAATTTGATGTATTTAGATAAGGTATTGATGACCAATATCTTGGTATTTGGGGCTAAAAATCCAAACTTGTAATGATCCCTAGTAGGGTCTTGGGACCAAGCATACAAAGATCTTTTGAAATCAAGCATAGATATAGATTTGGTCCTAGAAATTTCTTTGAACTATGATCATATAGAATACTGAAGAAAAACTTAACAAAATATTAATAAATTCTCAAAATACCCCTCAAAGTTTCAAATCTTCTCAATGAACCTCTCATATTTGGCTATAATTTATCAAACTACCCTTCAATTTTTTTCAAATTCCCACTGCAAACATCTCCGAAGACAATTTCTTTTTCAAGTATGCATAGTAGAAAGATTAATTATTCCTTAGGACATGATGATGTAACTAGGATTTTGCATGGTACCATGACAACATCAAGCACGGTCGTAGAACCAAGCATTTTAGGAAGGCCTTATGAATTCTTGCCACTCAAACATCCAACCATTTTGGCATGACCAAGCATCCTAGCATAGTCTTATTCGGAGTTTTCACCCTTGCATGGTCCTTATATCAAGCTTTATAGCATGGTTTCAAGGCAAAGAACGCATTTTTCAATAAAACATAGTCTTACGACCATGCTCACTTCTATGTACTAAGATAAGGGATTTTAACCAACTACCACGTATGGATTTAATCAACTACCACTAAAACATTGAACTTAGGACCGTGCTAACTTTGTAAACTTGGGATGGTCATGTGACCAAGCATGCTAACATAGTACCATGACCATGCTCACTTCTAGGTATTTAGATATGGTATGTACACTCAAAACCTAAGCATTTTAACATAGTCCCATAACCAAGAATGCTTTTGAAAAACTTCTAATACAAGGATGGTATTTGGACCATGCACACTTTGTGAATTTGGGGAAGGTAATGTGACCAAGCATACTAACATAGACCCATGACCAAGCTTGAGCACTTCAATGTATTTAGACATGGTATGTATAGTCAACACTTAAGCATTTATGCATGCTATTTCAACCATGATCTTTGCTTGGAAACCAAATCGTGGTCTTGGGATGAGTATTTAGGACTAAGAATGCATCTTGATATTGATTCATTGATGGTAGCATGGCCTTGTAGCCATGCTCAACTTTATCTAGTTCAAATAACATCTTGAGAGCTAGGTTCCAAGAATTTTGAACCATTTGGGAGCTCAAGCATCACCTCTAGACTTAGAAGATACACTCGGTGTTGATCTTTGGCATGGTAGCTTGGTCTTGCAACTATGTTAACTTATGCATGTTTAGACTCTTTATACCATCCAAGATTCAAGCATTAAGTTGTGATCCTTCTTGTTGTTTTGAAATTCAAGCATGGTCTTTGCACCAAGCATGGTAGAAAGGATGTAGGACCAAATAGAATGGATGTCTTGGGACCATGCTCACTTTTTGAGTTTGGTTTTGAGCCTTGTAATCCAATCACTCGCCAAGAGAAGCCCTAGGTATAAAACCCAGTTTTATAAGTTTGAACATAATCTATTATCAATGATTTGGAGATTAAAGCATACAATTGAGAGCGGCTACTGTCTTGTGCATTGTAATCCATTTTTCTCAAGCTCTGGTAATCTAAATTTATTTTTGATGATTGCACTGTGTTCATTGTCTACTCCTCCTTAATCTAAGTGTAATGATTCTCAATTTTTTTGTGGTTTGCAATGATCTATCTACCAGCTAAATCGACTATTCTAGGAGCATTAATGGTTGTTTTTTGATGTCTTGACCATAGGAGAGTATACCTAAACAGAGGGAGACCCCAGCTTCTGGACTTTTTGTTTCAATTTTCAGGACCTTGATCATGATGGATTGTGGTTTTGGTACCTTGTTGTATTGTGTTCAGACTTGGTAGGATAGTGTCCCTAGGTGTCTTAGACCTCCTCCTAAAGTTCATTGCATTTGGACTTCATTTGAGTGCCAAAATGGCGTGAAGACTAAGAGTGGTGAGATAGGACATAAATAGATTGCATGAATAAGAGACTGATAAATTTGCTAGTGCTAGAGATGGCTTCATTCCGTAGGTTTACTTCTTGAGGCTGACACCCTCAAAGAGTCTTCGTGCCCCATCCGAGTTGCTTCCTTACATATTGACATTATATTAGTGTCAAACAGCTATGCTACAGAAGTCCGTCGTGGCGACCCGCTAACATTGGCACCGTTGTTGGAGATAGTGATCCTTAGGTGGTGAGTGACCTAGTCGTAGCATTTACTTTTGAGACTTTTGATTTTGATTTCCATTCCGTTTATGCCTTAGCAGTCAAGCAACTAGACTCGAGGTTTAGTGCTTGGTAGAGGCTAGAAGTCAGAGACTTGCTAGAGCTACTCTTGAGGGGCATAGGGAGTTGTGAGTGAGATACTAAAAGCATTTCATTCAACATTTTTTTTTATGCTTTGAAAATATTGTTCCATCATCCTTTTTTCTTCCAGTTTTGTGTTGTTTGTTTGTTTTTGTTCCTAGGATTCATTTCAGCACTTAGGAGTAGGTTAGGTGATATCCAAAACCATCAAATTGGACTCAAAAGTTTAGGGGAAAAAATGTCAAAACCATATTTTGGTAAGAGAGACCATAAACTCTGAAAATTTGGAAAGTTAATGTTCATAACGCATAAGCTGATCTAAACCCAAAAATAAGTGCAAAATGGGGATAACCAAACCACAAAGTGTCAATCTGAAAAGTTTCATGCAATTTGGTGCAAGAACATGGATCGTGATCCATGTCTCCCTATGACAATTTGAGCAGAAATTGATACCATTGGATCCAGTGTGGTTTCACACCATTGAATATATAATTTTGGTGAGAAATTGACATTGAAAGCTCACCAAAAGCAAGAACCTTGGAAATTGATCAAAATTTGGGGATTTTCAACTTTTTGAGATCCAAATCCAAAAATAAGTGAAATCGTAATATCTATAGAGTGCAAGCATACAACTAACCAAATTCAATGTTCAAATGTTTTCAAACATGGAACTTGATCTATGTACCGTTTGAACATATTTGGGCCTGAGATTTGAGCAATACATAGATGATAGAATTTGGAACTACTTTTGCAAAGGGCACCATTGCAAAAAACCTTCAAAAGTTAACCAAATCATCAAAAAGCCAATTGCTAGTCAAAAATCATAGGGCAAACACAAAAACTTTCTTTTGATCTCATCAAAAAGTTTTCCAAATCCAAAAGTAAGTAGTGGAAATGACTAATTACATGGCAAGTAATTATCAAGCCAAATTTGGGGTCCAGATTCGATGGAACATGGATCACGTTCCATGTACCTTTTTTTTATTTTGTTGGATAGAGACTATACAAACTTGTAGCAAAGACCAATACAAACAAAATATCCAAATGCAAGATAGCCAAAAAAGCAACAAGAAGGGGTCAAAAGTCATTCAAAACCAAAAACCATCAAACATACCTAGGTTTTGACTTTTGGGTGACTTAAAGGGATCCAAATCACTTAAGAACAATATAGCAGGGATCGATCGACCAAGGGGAAGCTGTGTGCCAAGTTTCAATGCATTCTGACACAAAGGTATATGGATCACGATCCATGTTCCCCTGTCCACAGATTGAGTCTAGATTCATACGATACCTAGCTCTAGTCCTTAGAATCATAGTGGTATTTTTAAAACTCAATTTGGATTTGAATTGTGAAATTACAAGGAAAACAAGAAATTTTGCCAAAAGTGCGATAAAATTTTGTTGGTTTCATATTTTGATTAACAAAGCGGTTGTAAATTCATAGCCACCAAGTAATTTATATATAGATTGCAAGATCTAGGGTGTGTGGCTGAAAGTGCTTTCAATTGGAGGATACGAATGCATCGTAAGAGGTACCAAGTTAGGGTTTTGCAGAGTGCATTCTTGATGTATTTGCAATTAGGTAGATCATACCAGAGTAAAAACCTTACTATTAGAGACCAAGTTAGTTGTATTTCAACCAAAGAGAATGTCAATCAAGGGCCGTTGCCGACCTTAGAGCCAATCATAGAGGAGAGTCTTTACGATACCTTGTTAGAGGGATCCTATATGGCTAAGGGATCCAAGAGTGTGAGTTTCAAGGAGGAAACCAATATGGGAGTGGGACCATCACAAACAACACCAAGCATGAAACTTTTGCACCTACAATACCAGTTTGGAAATGAACAGGGTGCTAAAATCTACAAAGGTGTGTATGGATCGTTCTGTGTGAAAATAAAAGAGAGTCCGAGTGAGGTCAAGCTCATAGTGCCCGTAGATTATAGTGGCAATTGATACTTTTGTGAGAAAGGAAAAATGTATTTAGTTGTGTAGAATCCCTTTATTGTGGGCCATTTTGGATTGACGGGCACCAAAGATAAAGTTGATTTCGAGCCTGAGGAAAACCCACCAAAGCTGTTCATTCCTAATACAAAGCTTAAGCAAGTGATGTGGCTACTCACATCAACACGGACAACATGCATATGAGTTTGTACAAATACAATAACGGAGAGAAAATGATCTACTACATACGTGATGTACCCATGTGATGAACCCAATGTGAGAGAGTTAGCAAAGCAAAAATGTTTAGATGTATTCACGTACAAAGTGGAGAGAGATACTCAGGTAATCATGATGGTGGATAAGTATGGTTGGTGTGCGTGTATGTTGCACATGTCAATGCAAGGAACTTGCCGATACACCGTGTGCGAGCCACAAATGGCTCCAAGCACACAACAAGCCTAAACTAGTAAGCTCAAAGATGGCGATGGTGTGTCACTCACCGCTCTACGCTTCTTGTCGTGAAGGATTCCTCGCCGCGAAGAAGAGGGAGACACCGCTATGCCATGCTCAACCGCCTCATTGATGTCGTGCCGTTGTTGCAATGCTCGATCACTCTCTCTCTCTCTCTCTCTCTCTCTCTCTCTCTCTCTCTCTCTCTCTCTCTCTCTCTCTCTCTCTCTCATGCATACACACACACACACACAAGGAGATGAAGAAGAAGAAGATGGAGACGGAGCAAGAGCACTCTTCAATTGCACAAACGAGAGAATGAGTGAATTTTAGGTTTAGTTGACTTTTATATGAACTCGCCCCATTCACACTTGGGCACCCATTCTTAGCCAACTAATCCCTTGAATGTTCCAGTTAGAGTGCACCTCTCATCGCCGATCACTCTTACCCTTTTCCTATTGGACTGACAAGCCCGGTACCTGACTCTACCAAGTAAATAATACAACGTCCGTCGTAGGTGATAGGGTGTCCGTCAGTCGTGAGGGTTAACATTTCCCCCTTCTTGATGTAGATTCCGTCCTCGGAAGCTATTGAGTTGAAGCTCGTTCATCGAGGTGGAAGAGCATTTGAGATGAATGTCCTTAGCCTTCTTCAGTCTCACTGCAAAATCAAACAACATTGGCATAGTAATTGCATTCTCATATACAATTAAAAAGCATATGCAATTTTAGGCAGACAAGTTGATTGGTAGCATAATTCTAAACCATTTGTCAACAATAAACATTAAATTGCAATATAATCAAACGCATAAACAGTTGGGAAGGTAAAAAACTAAACAAGTTCGGGGTCGCTAATTCAACGGTCGAAAGGCACTAAAGATCGACTATTAATACCATGGGTAAGCTTCTTAATTTTCTCTGGTCAATTAGGTCGTTTAATCGCGAGAGCCAAGTATTTCATGTCCGAGAGCTGACTAGAGGCTATACCTAGAAGACCTTGTAGTTAAGCTATGATAAAAGGAATTTCTCACGAATCATCGCCTGCCTGATTACCTTTTCTTTCACCCCCCAAAGTCTTTTCACAATGATTCAATTTGATGTGTGTGCTTATTTTGTATGCCTTGGGTTTTTTGCTTTTCAAGGAAAAGCGCCCACACTGGGAACCTCTAGGGCTCTAGTACCATAGGCAATACATGTGAGTGGAGTACCAAATCAAGCTGAGATTTATCTTCCAGCTTAAGATTTTACATTGTGGCACTTTGATTTTTAGTTTGTTCGTTTTCAGCATTTTAACTTTGTAACTTTGGGGGGTCATATAACACTATTACCCTCCCCAGGCTCATCACACTAGTAAACTCCCTTTATAATACTTAAGCCAAAGGTCAATAGGGACTAAGCCCACTAGAAAGCCCTAGTACATTTCACACAATGCTGCCTAAATCGGATTAAGAACCTAAGTAACCATTGTTTATTAGGAAGGCATTCCCCATGGTATTAAGAGAAGATCTCTAACACCTAGCTTGGTTAAACTAGCTTAGTCAGACAGCTAGATTTTTAAGCCTAGACAAGTGATTATGACAAAAAATTACATTGAATTTAATGTTTGATACTAAGAAAATGTGTTGAATATTATGCTACCAATCACAATTAAAGCAGACAAACATGGATGCAAAAATATAAGGGGCACTGCTAATGGTCAAGAAACACCTGTTTGTGTTGATGATCGTGCTTGATCTGAAGTGTGAACGAGAGAAAGATTCCATGAAGGTCCAAATCCTAACAACAGCAACACGTTCCTGTACACACTAGGAAACACAAAGAATACCTCTAGGAGGCACATCAGTGGGAAAAAGAACTTTTCTAATCACTCAAATCTAAAACAAAAACACTCCTATTGTACTAATCTTACCTACCCTCCATCACTCAAGTGATAAGGATCAAAGGTGTTTGATGACATAGGTTTCTGTTTCAGTGTACCGGATGTGAATGTGTAGGTTTGGTCAATGTTTTGACTTTTATTGTGCATACTCGTTTGCTAATTGCTCTTGCTCTTTATTATTTTTGTTTTTTGTGAGTATAAGGCTTTATATATACATTCCCTAAGATTGGGAGATTGAGATGTCAGGGAAAAAGGTTGAGAGGGAAGCAAGTGAATGATGGATGTCAGCAAATACTCCCCCCTTCCTTCGGTTGATCATACCGTTTGAAATATGCTCATCACCCTTTGAAACCAATTGTTCCAGTTGGTAATAGGTGAGGATTTTTTCCATTAGTTTTCTATTACCTTAGGTGCCTCGTCGAGTTGCAAGGGTGGTAAGGTACTCTCCCAAGATCGAACTTGAAGTGGTTCATCAGGTGATTCTTGAACACTGGGAGATGTGGATTGCTTTGTAGATTCATGGAGGTCCACTATTGTAGGTGGAGGCTGTGGAGAAGCTTTTACCTCTATGGATGCATTATATGAGGAGCTAGAAGCTTCATGGGACTCCCCCCTTCCTGAGCTAGGTGGAACAAATCGTTCTTTCTTTGGTACCCAAACTAGCTCTGGAGCAGGTGTGTAGCATTCTGTGATTTTTTTCTTTTCGCGATCGTCAATTCCTTTTGGAGCTGCGGGGTTGGGTGCAAATGGGTCACGTGACAGGTAAGAACACACTCTACGTTTTGGCACCCATATTTGATCATTTCCTTGATAGTATCCTTGGGCTTCCAATAGTCATTTAGGAATCCAACGCCACTTTTTCTTACATTTCTTGCAGCAACGAGTGGGACATTTCTTACAAGGCTTCTGTGTTTTAGCGCTAGCTATGGTCACTAAAGAAGCTTTAGGGACCCACTTGTATATTTTCTTTGTTATATGAGGATGATTCTTGTCAGAAGCTGTATGAATTTCTTGTAGCATATTTAAGGGTACGGGCATTTCATCTCCCTCAGGTGTTACCCAGGTCGTCCCCCTGTTTCCCCAAGTGTCTATGGTTGCTGCTAGGTGGACCCAATCCACATTGTCCGACTCAGTCATCCCAGGTAGTACATCCATATAAGGAGAATCTTCCCCAACATCAGTGTCCGCTTTACATGTGTAACAATACTGCAATGGGGCCGAGTGAACTGTGGTGTCAGATCTATGTTCAATTATAAACCTGTTTCGTAGAGGATGTTCCACTCAAATGACAAAATCTTGGAACTACAAGTAGACATGGTCTTTAGACCAGTCATGCACCATTTTTGCTTCCCTCATGAAAGGAAGTCCTAAGATCATCTCTGATGCCATAGTGTGTTTGGAGAAATCCATAACAATGAAGGTAATCCTTATTTTATGTCCAAAGACCTTGATCTTGAGATCTTCTAGCATCCCAATAGGTTTAACAATAGACCCATTGGCCATCTTCACTCCTATGGTTGTGGTCACAAGGTGAGGTCTTCCCATAGTTTCCCATCAATTTTTAGTCACAATGCTAACCCCAGTGCCACCATCAAGGATTTCCTTCAAAGTTAATCCCTTGGTAGTGATTGGTATGGTTGCATTGGATTTGTCTCCCTCAAAGTATTGTCCCAACTTGTTAACAGTTATTTCTATAACAAGGTTATAATCTAGGTTGGGTTGTGGATCTAAGTGTTCCTCCTCTATTGGCATCTCCCCAGCTCCATCCATCTGTGAAAATTGTGGTAGCCCAAACTTTAGTTCTCCATTGAGGAAGGCTCAAAGAGCTGAGACTAGCTCAGGGTCTTTATATAGTTTGGACATGATGGTGGTTCTAACTTCTGAAGACATGAAATCCATCAATTTGGCAATGTTTAACGGCACCTTTTGGCCTTGAGTCCCTTTATGTGGGGAAGATGGGATCTCCATTTCTTCGATAGGATCAAGTAGTCCCTCTATAAACATTCTTTCCATCAAGAAGTGAGTACGCCCACTTTCCCATGACTTTAAGTCACTTTCTTCTTGGATGACACTAGCCATGGCGAAGGGTCTATGGACTTGGTGAGGTTGTTGTTGCGTAGGGACATGGTGTCTGTAATCTGGATCTGCCTAGGTGCTGGTTCTAGATCCCTTTGGGTATCTTCTACCAAACTCCTTAATTGCTTGACTCGCTCAACCTCCTCTGTAGGGTTTGGATAAGTTCCTATCTTCTTCTTGGATCCTGGCCATTGTGGCTCATGAAGGTCTTCCTTGTTGGTTTCTATCTTAGTGGACGTTTTGGTCTCCATGGTTTCACCTGAATCAGAATCTTCTTCAGTGTCGTTCATATATACGAGGTCCTCACCAGTCCCTATGTTGGTCTTTGAACTGGGGTCTTACTTCGCTACTTTTTGCGATCTCTTCCTTCGTGTTTTCTTCTTTTTTTGAGATTGGGCAATTGATGCCGTGTCTCTTTCCTAAAGAATATAATTTTTCTTTTGGAGCATTGATCGTGTGATGGCTGTCAAGGCTAGGGACTTGCTACGCGCCGTGTGCGAGCCACAAAGGCTCCTAGCACACAGTCATACAACAGACAAGCTCACAAGGAAGAATGGTGTGTCACTCACCTTCCTGCGTTGTTGCAAATGAAGGATTCCCGCGCCGCGAAGAAGAGGGAGACGCCGCTATGCCGCGCTCAACCGCCTCGCCGCCGCAGCGCTCGATCACACACACTCTCTCACACTCTCTCTCTCTCTCTCGCACACGTACACACACACACACACACAAGGAGATGGTGAAGGAGAAGGTGGAGATGGAGCAAGAGCAGCTTCTATTTCACAATGAGAGAATGAGTAAAAATTAGGTTTAGTGGATTTTATATGAGTTCACCCCATTCACACTTGGGCACCCATACTTAGCCAACTAACTCCTTGAATATTCCAGTTAGAGTGCGCCTGTCATCGGCGATCACCCTTACCCTGTTCCTATTGGTCCGACAAGCCCGATACCTGACTCTAAATAATACAAAGTTTATAGATCATAGGGTGTCCGTGTGCCGTGAGGGTTAACATGCCCCCCTTTCTGATGTAGATTCCGTCCTCGGAAGCTATCCAGTTGAAGCTCGTTCGTTGAGATGGAAGAGCAGTCGACATGGATGTGCGTAGCCTTCTTCAATCACTGCAAAATCAAACAACATTGCCACCGTAATTGCATTCTCATATACAATTAAAAATAATATGCAATAGACAGACAAAGTGATTGGTAACAGAATTTTAGACAATTTGTCAGCAATAAACATTAAATTGCAATATAATCAAATGCATAAACAGATGCACAGGTAAAAAATTAAACAAGCCCGGGGTCGCTAATTTAACGGTCAAAAGGCACTAGAGCTCGACTATTAATACCATGGGTAACTTCTCAATTTTTTCTGGTCAATTAAGTTGTTTAATCGCGAGAGCCAAGTATTTGATGTTCGAGGGCTGACTAGAGGCTATACCTAGAAGACCTTGTAGTTAAGCTACGATAAAAGGAATTTCTCATGAAATCATCGCCTGGCTGATTGCCTTTTCTTTGACCCCCCAAAGTCTTTTCACATTGATTCAATTTTGATGTGTGTGCTTATTTTGTATGCCTTGGGTTTTTTGCTTTTCAAGGAAAAGCGCCCACACTGGGAACCTCTAGGGCTCTAGTACCATAGGCGATACATGTGAGTGAAGTACCAATTTAAGCAGGTATTTATCTTCCAGCTTAAAATTTTACATTATGGCACTTTGATTTTTTGTTTGTTCATTATCAGCATTTTAATTTTGTAATTTTGGGGGGTCATATAACACTGTTACCCTCCCCAGGCTCATCACATTAGTAAACTCCCTTTATAATACTTAACCTAAAGGTCAATAGGGTTAAGCCCACTAGAAAGCCCTAGTACATTTCACACAATGCTGCCTAAATCGGATTAAGAACCTAAGTAACCATTGCTTATTAGGAAGGCATTCCCCATGGTATTAAGAGAAGATTTCTAATACCTAGCTTGGTCAAACTAGCTTAGTCGGACTGCTTGATTTTTAAACCTAGACAAGTGATTATGACAAAACATTACATTGAATGAAATGTTTGATACTAAGCAAATGCGCTGAATATTATGCTACCAATCACAATCAAAGCAGACAAACATGGATGCAAAAAGATAAGGGCAATGCTAATGGACATAAAACACCTGTTTGTGTTGATGGTCGCGCTTGATTTGAAGTGTGAACGAGAGAAAGGTTCCATGAAGGTCCAAATCCTATCAATAGCAACACGCTCCTGTACACACTAGGAAACAAAAGGAATACCTCCAGAAGGCACATTAGTGGGAAAAGGTACCAACACTTATTGAACACAACAAAAAACATAAGGAACCCTAACCTAATTATTTGCACTCCCCCTAAAGATTCAAGGGAATAGGATATTGTAGAGGTTGGGGGGAAACCCTAAAGCTAAACCCCTATCCTCGTCGTCGAGATAAACAAAGTCATCATCCATGAGACCATATGTGCCATTTGTGTAGTCATGTAAATTTTCTTCTTCATCATAGGTGCCCATGTTTACTAAAAAGGTCACTAGACGCCTATAGTCATCTTGGTCAAAAGGGTAGGCTTGTGCAATGGGAGAAACGCTCTCTACTAAGTATGGATCAGACGTGGTCAAGAGACGTATCAGCCATTCTAACTCCTCAAAATTCCTCTCACATGCTAGCGTACCTATCAAATCCCATTTACATGCAAGCACTGGAAAGACCATGTGAAATATTTGTGAAAAGTAACGAGGGTACCTCTCACCCAAGGCAGGAGTGGATGACTCTAGCGTACTAGCCATATCTGTACACGCAAATAGATGATGGTTAGAGTGCAAATATTACAAGGGTCGTGTTTTGGTGCATAATTTGTTTTTATGATTTGTGTGATGGCTCTTGCTCTTTTACTTTTTTATCTTGTTTTTGTGAGTATAAGGCTTTATATATACATTCCCTAAGATCGGAGATTAAGAGGTCAGGGAGAAAGGTTGAGAGGGAAGCAAGTGAATGATGGATGTCCACAAACACTCCCCCCTTCCTTGGGTAGATCATACCGTTTGAAATGAGCTTGTCACCCTTTGAAACCAATTGTTCCAATTGGTAATAGGTGAGGATTTTTGCCAGTAGTTTTCTATTACCCTAGGTGCCTCGTCAAGTTGCAAGGGTGGTAAGGTACTCTCCCAGGATCGAACTTGAAGTGGTTTATCAGGTGATTCTTGAACACTGGGAGGTGTGGATTCTTTTGTAGCTTCATTGAGGTCCATTACTATAGATGGAGGCTGTGTAGAAACTTTTACCTCTATGGATGTATTACATGAGGAGCTAGAAGCTTCATGGAACTCCCCCCTTCCTGAGCTAGGTGGAATAAATTAGGTTTGCCTTGGAGCCCAAACTAGCTCTGGACTAGGTGTGTAGCATTCTGTGATCTTTCCCTTCCCACGGTCTGCCATTGGCTTTAGTGTTACACTGTTTGACTCATATGGGTTTGTTGTCGATAGGGAAGGACACATTTTACGTTTAGGTACCCAAATTTTCTCATTTCCATCATAGTATCCTTGGGCTTTTAATAGTCGTTTAGGAATCCAGCACCACGTTTTCTTACATTTCTTGGAGCGAGTGGGACGTTTCTTACGAGGTTTCCGTTTTTTAGCATCAGCCATGGTTACGAAAGAAGCTTTAGGGACCCACTTGTATGCTTTCTTTGTTATATTAGGATGGTTCTTGTGTGTCTCAAGCTTTCTTTCAACTACATCAGTTGAAGATCTAGAGAGTTGGGCTATGGGGACGTATGGTTCAACCTCCTGGACATGCAATGTCTTGGGTTTTATTTCCTTAGGCAATATCTCAGGGACTATGGCTTGAGTGGTAGGGATAAGAGTTGGTTTTTGCGTTGTGACACCCCCAGTCCCCCAATCAATAGTGCATTTGGTGGCTATCATCCACGTGCGTCCTAGGTTTATATTACCCTCCATAGTTCCAGTAGGCATGACCAAAAAGTATTGAGCTACAATTCCATTTTCATAGCTGACAGAAGTGTGCCAGATTCCAAAAACCGTAGTTTTTTTCTTGTTGACACCCTTGACTTGGATAATACTCTCAGATAGAGGTGGCTTCCCTAACTGACACCACACCCCATAGGATAGCAGATTATATTTAGCACCCGTGTCCAATAAGGCGTTATATAGCACTTTTCCATAGGCACTATTTAACTCAATAGGGTATCGTAGAGGTGTGTCAGAGTCCAACCAATCCTCTTCGATTTCCACGTGGAATGCATTTGTGACTCCAAGGTTAGCCTCTCGTTTTTGTCTTATACGTTGTTGTCGCTCCTTAGCCTCAGCTTGAGCTTGTATCTTGTTTAACTCGGTTTGTGATTTGGTGGCCTTCTTTTGATGAATGGCCCGTAGTTCTTCTTGGCTTAAAGGATGATAATATCTTTTGAATTTACTCCCATTGAGGAATCCAATAGTTTCAACTCCATCAAGAGTTTCCACATGAAGGGTACCTTGTGGGGTAATTTCACATACTCTATATGGTCCTTTACCAGCATATTTCAACTTTTTCTTCTCTTTACGTACTCCATACATAAGGACTTTATCACCAACTTTGATGTCCTTGTCCTTCACATGGCGATCAAACCACTTCTTTCTCCTATCCTTTTCCACAAGAGCATTTTGCACAGCCAACTGTCTCTCTTCGTCTAGTTTTTCTAAGATATACAAACGCTCGGTTAAGGGGTTACCATTCCATCCTTCTTGCGAAGCTACCCTAATACTAGGAATGACAAACTCCCAAGGCATAACCGCTTCTTGGCCGTATACCATTTTGAATGGCGTACAATTAATAGCCACTTTATAAGCAGTACGATAAGCCCATAGAGCAGATGTCAACTTCAAATCCCAATCAGTGCGATGAGCTTCTACCGTCTTGGTTAAAATAGAGATTAGAGTCTTGTTGGTGCTCTCGGCTTGTCCATTAGCTTGCGGATAATAAGGTGTAGACTTATGGTGGGAAATCATAAAGGTCGTGGTAAGCTCTCTTATTACCTCATTTATAAAATGGGTACCATTATCACTAACAATTTCAAAAGGGCAACCAAATCTTGTGATAATGTTCTCAAAAAGAAACTTAGCTGTTGTCCTCACGTCAGCTTTTTGTGAAGCCTTAGCTTCAGCCCACTTTGTTACATAGTCCGTAGCAACTAGAATATATCAAGATTGAGTGTTACAAGCTGCGGGACTAATTGGACCTACAAAGTCTAAGCCCCATTTTTCAAATGGTTGGGTTACTTTAATAGGATGTAAGGGCATTCTGTCTTTGCGCTGTGTGGTCTTGTAACGTTGGCACTCATCACACCCTTTTGTAAAAAGTGATGCATCCTTAAATAAATTTGTCCACCAATAGCCTGATTGCAGCACCTTTCTAGCAGTCAGGTCTCCTGAAAAATGTCCTCCTGCTATGCCCATATGTGCTTCTTGCAAGATATACAAATATTCATCCTCGCGGGCACAACGCCTAAGAATATCGTCCTTGCCTAGTCTATACAGAGTTCCGGCAATCAAACAATAGGGTTCACATTCTTTTACTAGCCTTCGAGCGATATCCTTACGAAGTTCCTTGGGTGGAAAACCATTAACTAAAAAGTTAACAATGTTCTCACTCCATTCAGGCATAGTCTCAACTATGAATAGGGAAGTATCGGGTAATTCATCATCAACTCCTGTAGGGGCTTCACCATTGGGTATGCGAGACAAATGATCAGCCATGACGTGCCTTTCACAGGGTCTCACTACAATCGTGAAATCAAACTCCAGAAGAATTAACAACCATCGTGTGATTCTTCCTGTGGAGCATGGCTTGTTTACCAGATACAGCAACGCTTGATGATCCACATAAAATACAAACTTGTTTGCCAGAAGGTAGTAGCGAAATTTCTTTACTGCATAAACCATTGCTAAACCTTCTCGCTCTGTTGTGGTGTAGTTCCTTTCAGCATCGTTCAATTGACGTCTTGCAAAGATAATGGGATAGTCCAATTTATGTTCTCCTGGTTGAGTGAGAACACACCCAATAGCAAAGTTTGATGCATCAATATGCACATGGAAAATGACATCCCAATTAGGTGTCCTTAAAATCGGAGCACTTGCTAGTGTTTTCTTCAATTGTTCATAGGCCTGGTCACACTCTTCAGTCCATTTAAATTCAATGAGAAGCTTGTACAAAGGACGTGCTATCTCAGCGAAAAATAAAATAAACCGTCGATAATAACCCACGTGTCCCATGAACCTTTGAACTCCCTTGTAATTGGTTGGTGGTGGTAACTCTAGAATCACTTTAATTTTTCTCTCATCGGTTGAGATACCATTCTTAGATACTATATGTCCTAAAATAACTCCATGCTTGACCCAAAATTGGCATTTGAACGGGTTCAATGAGATACGATATAACCTACACTTTTCAAACACCTTCCGCAAACATGATAGATGTTCTTTCCAAGAAGAGTAAACACAAAGGTCCTCTAAGAAAGCTTCACAAAACTCTCTCAAATATTCTTTAAAAACAGTGTTTATTAATCGTTGGAATGTAGCAGGGGCATTTGTTAAGCCAAAATCCATCACACGAAATGCAAACACGCCAAATTCTGTGATGAAGGCAGTTTTAGCTTGGTCCTCTAGCGCTATCGTGATTTGGTTGTAGCCTGAGTACCCATCTAGAAAGCTATAAGCTTCCTTGCCTGCAACTCTTTCAAGTACATGTTCGGAATATGGTAGGGGGTAATGGTCTCTTCTAGTAGCTGCATTAACTTTTTTGAGGTCCACACACACCCTGAGTTTCCCATTCTTTTTTGGCACGATAACTATTGGAGACACCCATTCAGAGTGTTCAATAGGATATATGAACCCACATTTGATAAGCTTTTCTAGTTCTTCTTGAATGATCCTTGAGTACTTAGGATTCATCGGGTAGGGTCTTTGTTGTACGAGCTTCGCAGTGCTAATCATAGGGATTGTATGTTGGACCACAGAAGGTGGAACACCTTTCATATCATGGTATGTCCAAGAGAATATGTCCTTGAATTCCTTGAGAAGCTCTTTGAGGACCGCCTCTTCAACTTCTGTGAGGTCTTGGGCAATAAAAACAGGTTTTGATTCTTCACCGGGGTCGGCTAATTCTATTTCTTTAACTATTGCCGGACCATCATAGATTCCATTATTCCCATCGATAGGTATTCTTTGGGCTTTTGTGTACACAACCTTTGCTTCCCCTGTGGTGTAAGATTTGAAATGTTCTGGTGAAGGATGCAAGTCTGTGGATTCTGGTTGTGCTTTGGTCTATGCTTCCATTTCTGCTTTCTTGTGTTGTCGAGCTAACTCTTGGTTTTGACGCCTCCTTGCAGTGCGGCTCAACTTTGGCTTGTCTATGATCTCTAATTGGGCTATGTCATGGGGTCGTGGTCTACACTACATAACATTTTGGAGATATTCACCCCAATTGTCTACCAATTTTCGATGAGCATCACATGCTCCTATATAACTGAGCCATTCTGTTGAGGATCTCTTCTTTTTTATCCTAGCACGTACATTGGCTCGATATCGACGCCTCTTAAAGTTTTTCTTTTTCTTATTTGAGACCTGCTTTTGATTTGCATTTAGATCTGGCTCACTAAAGGAATCCTCGTTGGTGTCCTCTTCACTCTCGGAGAAGCTATCATCGGTTGATGTGCTCGGTCCTTCCGAATGTTTTGACTCTGAACTTGCTCCACTCTCTAATTCATGAGATTCAGAATCCGTTTCACTCTGGGAGTCCGTGTCTGAGTCGTGTTGGTCAAAGTCTTCTATTGAGCTATCGGTGTCACTGTCAGATTGGTCTACAACTGCCTTGCCCTTAGAAGATGCATGTATGGCACTTATCATGTTCAGAGGTGCAATTTGTGGTACCTCTTCCCCCTCTGGTGTGACCCAAGTGGTTCCTCTATTTCCCCAGGTATCTATGGTTGCAGCTAGGTGTACCCAGTCTACGTTGTCTGATTCCGTCATACCCGGTAACACATCCATGTAAGGAAAATCTTGGCCAATGTCTGTATCCTTCTTACAAGTGTAACAATATTGTAGTGGGCCCGAGTGAACTATGGTGTCAGAGCGATGATCAATAATGGTTTTACTCCCTAAGGGGTGTACCTTACCAGTCACCAAATCCACTCTAAGGACAGAGTCTTGGAATTGCAAATAGACATGATTTTTAGACCAATCATGAACCATTTGTGCTTCCCTCATGAATGGTCGTCCTAAAATCATTTCATATGACATAAGGTGTTTAAAGAAATCCATTACAATGAACGTATGTCGTACCTTGTGTCCTAGAACTTTGATCCTAAGATCCTTGAGCATCCCCATAGGTTTGGCTATGGTACCATTTGCCATCTTTACCACAATGTTAGTAACACTGAGGCGGGGTTTTCCCATGGATTCCCAACAATCTTTTGTAACGATGCTAACTCCCGCACCACCATCAAGAATTCCCTTTATAGTTAATCCCTTGGTAGTGATGGGTAGGGTCGCATTAGACTCGTCGCCTTCAAAATACTGCCCTAATTTGTTAATGGGTACCTCGATCACAGACTCGTGTCCGTCTAAGTCAAGTGATTGCACATGATTTTCCTCATCAATCATAATCGAGTCAGGCCTATTTGGTTGCGCAAACTGCGGTAATCCCGTTCGTAGCTCTCCGTTAAGGAATGCTCGAAGTGCAAGGAATAACTCAGGATCTCCATACAGCTTTGCTATGATCGTGGTTCGGACCTAAGAAGACATGAAGTCCACTAGTTTGGCAACATTCATTGGCATTTTGCAGGGTGTAGGTCCTTGACTAGGAACTGGTGAGGATGGAATCTCATATTCCTCAATGGGATCAGGTATTCCTTCGTTAAACATCCTTTCCAACAAGAAAGGTGTATGCTCACTTTCTGATGTCTCGTCCTCACTCCCTTCTTGGATGATACTAGATATGGCTAACAGTCTATGGTTCATGTGGGGTGGATGAACTTGCGTGGGAAACACTGTGTCATGAATTTTGACATGCATGGGTTCTGGTTCTAGTTTCCTTTGAGTCTCCTCCACTAAACCTCTTAGATGTTTCACCTGCTCAATCTCGTCTACTGGGTTTGGGTACGTCCCAATTTTCTTTTTACGATTCTTCCCTTTTTGCCCCTGCGGTTTATCTTGGGGGTCTTGGATTGGATTTGGAAACACTTGTAGTGTTTTCAGAGGCTCTTTATGGTTTTCTCTTATTCGGTTTTCATTTGGTTCCATGTTACGGTTTTCTTTGTCGGTCTTTCCCTTTGTGGTATTGGTTCTAGTCTCCATTTTCTCGATTGAATCTGAATCATCCTCGAGGTCATTCAAATACACGAGGTCATCTCCTGTTCCTATGTTTGTTTTGGAACTTGGCTTTGAATTTCCCGTATTCTGCGACCTCTTCCTTCGTGTCTTCTTTTTCTTTGCTTGGATAACTGACGCGGTATCTCTCTTCGAGGATATGGCCTGACCCTTGAAGCATGGACCGTGTAATCGCATAAGCGGGTGCGACGGGTGGTATTGGCGATGTCACACTAGCAATTTCGTTCAAATTTAGGGGTGTGATTTTAGGCGCATTTGGGTTATAGGGGCATTGGGCAATCAAGTGATCTATGCCACAACGATTACATGTGAGTATTGGCATTGCAGACGTGCTCCCTTGATTCATTTGCATCTGTCCAGCATTCTTTTGCAGCCTAATAGGGCACTTCGCTGCCCGATGTGGTCCACCACACTCGTAGCATTGAAGAGGTGGCCTCCTAGCCTGGGTGTTGATATTTTGACCTCTGGATGCGAGAGCAGCAGCTTGATAAACCGGCTTGACTTGCCCCCAACAATCTTCCATGTAGTATATAGGACACTCTTCCAATATATCAAGTCCGTAGGCAATACTAGTGTCTATTTCCTCCTCACAGCCATCTGTATAAGCATTAGATGGCTCGCAACCCACTTGGTTCATAGGGGCGACTCTTGGATGCGGGGGCTGTGGTCCTAGCACAGGAGGTGGTAGCGGTGTAGCTTGTACAACATTTTGAGATCTAGGGACCATGTGTTGCGGTAGTTGCTCAACAGGTGGAGCAGGCATCAATACAGGAGCTCGAGGTGCATCCGTCCAAGCTACAGGTGGTCTATTTGCCATCATACGTTTGATCATTAAACAATCCTTAGCTTGGTGACCATACCTACCACATGCGTTGCAAGTTCCATTAAATTTTACTCTAAACGTAGGGCACTCACTAGTGCTATGTGGACCTAAGAAAATGGAACACCATTGTTGCTCCCTTCTTGAATACATGTGACTATTTTGAGGGGGTCGATTATCCTTAAGAGACTCTTGGATTGCCTTGGTGAGGTCTGTCAAGAATGTCTCAAATACCTTTGGCTCATTGGCAATGGGCTTTGCAGTCATGGGTTCATACTCAATGGCTTGTGAGCTAGTGGATCTCGTGTCACTAGACACCCTCATGCCTACTATCATCAAGTTGTCCTCTAATTGGATTGCATTGGCAGTGACATCTTCCCAGGTTGTGATACCTCTAATCACTAGTCCATTATAGATTCCTTCATTCCTCAACCCTCGAATGAATCGATCAAGCAGTTGGTTATTGTTGAAGCGCTCATTTACAGGGCAGCGAGAGTTTAAGTGCTTTAGACGACTAATGAAGTCCCTTACTGACTCTCCTTCCTTACGTTCGGCCTTCTGTAGCTGAGATGCTACACCCCAAATCACACCTTCTCGTATGTACTCCTTTAGAAAAAACCTTCGAAGGGTAGGGTAGATTGTTTTCTCATCCACCCTTAGGGTTCTATACCAATCTCCAGCCTTCCCACTTAATGTCAAGCTTAAGGAATTGCACTTATGTAGTTCGTTGCGTTCCCCTAAGGAATCACATACTTGTTCAAACACTTCAATGTGTTTTCTAGCATCTTCGTCCCCATTGAATTTTTGCGTGAGTTTGGCAATTTGTACTGCCTTACTTCTAGGCTCTCTATCAGATGCATGATGCATATTTTCCGCGATAGATCGACCTATGGTTTGAGCAAACGCTGCCAAGTCACCTATGTGAGGAGGCAGGGCCGGTGGAGGTACTCTTGGAATCATATGTGGGAGAGGGACGGGTACCGGTCTTGGCATATGTGTGGATGATGCAGGATATGGAACATAACCGTGCATAGGTCCACTCGGATAAGGGCTAGGGAGCGGCACTCGAGGAGCATAAACAAGTGGTACAATTGGAGGTGTGGGGGCCATGTGTGCATAAGGGGCTAGAGGCACATATGGTCGAGGCCCCACATTAGGTACTACGACACTAGGTAGTGGCACTGCGCTAACCGTAGATGTCATCGGTACATTCTCTGTCAAGCCTATCCCTGGAGTGAGCACTGTGTTTTCCTTAATAGACGGTTGAGCCAAGTTAGGGAAGCTAAAGTTGTCGCTCGAAGGCTCAGATTGCATAGAGACCCCAGGTGAAATGACGTAAGATGGGTCCATGGGACTCATTAGAGAAGTCTCCATTTGTGATAGAGTAGGCTGTTGAGCCTTGCTCGTATCCAGAAATCTCATGGGGCCAGTTGAGAGTATATTTACCCCTCGGTTTTGCCTTTCTGATTGAATAATGCCATGGATAACATTACAGATCATTTTCTGTTGATCTTCGATGCTCGTGGCACTAGAGGTGGATTGTACAATCTCTATCCATCCTACATGGTAGGCGTGGCCAGAGTGTAGATCCGTCAACACCTCAGTGTGGAGGTCGTATGTCTAATGATCATTAATGAACAATCCTTCTAGAGTCGACGTGTTAATGGTTTCTTGTGAGGTAGAAGCAATGTTGCTCCCCGTGGTTTTACTTGTCACCAACGGTACTCTAGAGGGAACTTCTGAAGGAGGCAGCTCAACAGGGCCTTCTTGGTAAGAAGTTGGCAGGATATCCACATGGACACTCTTTGGGGGTGTGGGGTCCACGTGCGATGTGAAAGGAGAGTCCACTTCCCCACCCCCTTCGTGTGCTTCATTTGCATCAGGTTCCGAGCGAGTAGCTCTACCTAATGTTTCCATGAAACGGCTAAACATACTAGTACTAGGCTGTGGAGCTTCAGGAGGTGCATGGCCTTCTCTCTCAGTGTTTTGGGTAGGGTATGCTTCCATGATTTCTGAGTCGGAGGAGGAATCACTAGCGGTTATTTTAGGGTCTTGGGTGGTGCTACCTTGTGTCCCCGCTGAGGGTCTAGAGCCTATCGTGGATGGGTAATGGGTGTCCGTATGAACAGAGGCACCCTCAATATGCTCGTGTTCTAGCACCCGCCCAGAGCGTAAGTGCATGTGCTTTTGATACCCTAAGGTGTCAAAAAGCTGCTCTAGGAGGCCTTGTGACTAGTTTTTTGCGTGTTTTTTGTTTGTTTTTTTGCTAGATTTTTTAGAGCGTGTCGTGGAATGGGCCGTGTGATAGCTCGAAACGAACGTATCGCTAGGAGGGACGCGCTGTGCTTTACAGCCCACCGTTTGGTTCTATTTTGCTCCAGAAAAGCCCGAAATAGTCTTTTCCTAGCTGGGGAACTAGGCTCCAAATAGCAAGTCTAAGGGTGCAAGTGGGAAGAGAAGGGAGGAGAGTGGAGGACTTGTCCCACATGCTCTCATTCCCTCTTGAGGGGATAGGGTATATATATAAGAGTGAGTCTAATATATATCATAGGACTGAGGCCTGGGCTTGGGCTTGGGCTTGGGGAAACGATCCCGATCAAAACTTTAGTGATCCCCCCAGTCACTCACGCTTAAATATTTTCGATTTTTTTATAACCTCCCCCTCACTCACGCTTTTATTTTTCGATTTTTTTTTCCGAATTTTTTTTTTTAATTTTGTTTTTATATTTTATTTTATTTTATTTTTTACTTTTTTTTTTTGATATTATTTGGTACGCGTTTTGGTGTGCGTTGACCTCACCTAACTATTTACTGTCCCACCTACCTACTGACCTGCTAATCAGTGGTTCACCTAATTACTAACCTGCTTAATTAACTAACTGTGCGCCTAACTGCGCACAAACCAGAAAATGCAGAAAATTGAAACTTGACAGAACTGTGCAGTGCAAACCAGAAAATGCAGAAAACGCAGAAACGCAAGAAATGCTAACTATGTAAGCTGAAATCTGAGCTTAATAGAACTAGCAAAACAGAGCTTAACAGAACACAGAAAACTTGAATGCAGTCAACAACATTCTATCTTTCTCTACTGTTTTTGCATAACAACAATAATCAAACTTAAGCCGCGCCTTTCCTACATAAAAAATAGCTTCAATACAATTTACAGGTCGCCATTGGAGCTTCACGCGCAGCAGCTCCCCGGCAGCGGTGCCAAAAATGTCAAGGCTAGGGACTTGCTACGCGCCGTGTGCGAGCCACAAAGGCTCCTAGCACAAAGTCATACAACAGACAAGCTCACAAGGAAGAATGGTGTGTCACTCACCTTCCTGCGTAGTTGCGAATGAAGGATTCCCGCGCCGCGAAGAAGAGGGAGACACCGCTACGCCGCGCTCAACCTCCTCGCCGCCGTCGTGCCGCCACAGCGCTCGATCACACACACACTCTCACTCTCTCTCTCACTCTCTCTCTCTCTCTCTCTCTCACACGTACACACACACACACACACACACACACACACACACAAGGAGATGGTGAAGGAGAAGGTGGAGATGGAGCAAGAGCAGCTTCTATTGCACAATGAGAGAATGAGTAAAAATTAGGTTTAGTGGCTTTTATATGAGCTCACCCCATTCACACTTGGGCGCCCATACTTAGCCAACTAACTCCTTGAATATTCGAGTTAGAGTGCGCCTGTCATCGGCGATCACCCTTACCCTGTTCCTATTGGTCCAACAAGCCCGGTACCTGACTCTAAATAATACAACGTTTATAGATCATAGGGTGTCCGTGTGCCGTGAGGGTTAACAATGGCTCCTCGGTAACTTCAATCAAGTTTAATGGCGTGATCTTCGGTGCATTTGGATTATTTGGACATTGGGCAATCAAATGATCTATGCCACATTGATTACACATGAGTATCGGCATTGTAGACGTGCTCGCTTGATTGGTTTGCATTAGTGTGGCGTTCTTTTGTAGCCTAATAGGACACTCGGCTACACGATGTGGACCTCCACACTCATAGCATTGAAGAGGTGCTCTCTTAGCAATGTAATTGATATTTTGGCCTCTTGCCGCAAGAGCAGCTACTTGATAGACAGGTTTGACTTGTCCCCAATAGTCCTTCATGTAGTATTGTGGACTTTCTTCAAGCACATCCATCCCATAGGCAATATTGGGATCTATATCTTCCTCACAGCCTTCCAAACAAGCAATAGATGACTCACAACCCACTTGATTCATAGAAGTGATTCTCAGATGTGGTGGTTGTGGTCCAAGTACTGGAGGTGGTAAGAGTGTTGTTTGAACAACATTTTGGGCCCTAGGCACCATGTGTTGTGCTGGTTGTTCAACAGGTGAGGACGGCATCAATGCAGGCACTCGAGGTGTGTCTGTCCATGCTAAGGTTGGTCTATTGGCCATCGCACGCTTAAATACTATGCAATCCTTAGCTTGATGACCATACCTCCCACAGGCATTGCAGTTCCCATTGAATTTTACTCTAAAAGTAGGGCATTCACTGGTAGTATGCGGTCCATAGCATACTGAGAACCATTGTTGCTCCCTTCTTGGATACATATGATTGTTTTGCGGAGCACGATTATCTCTAAGACTCTCTTGAATGGCCTTGGTGAGATCTGCTAAAGTCATCTCAGATATCTTTGGCTCCTTAGAAATAGGCTTTAGGGTCATTGGCTGATGCCCTGATGCTTGCAAGCTAATAGATTTAGGCTCAATAGACACTCTTTCTCCTTGAATCATTAAATTATCCTCCAATTGGATCGCATTGGTGGTGACTGCTTCCCAAGTGGTGATACCTCTAATGACTAAGCCATTGTAGATATCCTCATGTCGTAATCCCCTAATGAATCTATCAAGCAATTGGTTATTATTGAAGCGCTCATTTGGATTACAATGAGAATTCAAATGCTTTAAGCGACTAATAAAGTCTCTCAACGACTCTCCTTCCTCTCATTGGGCTTTTTGGAGCTGAAAGGCTACACCCCAAAGCACTCCCTCTCGTATATATTCTTTCAAGAACAATCTCCTAAGAGTAGGGTAAATCGTTTTTTCTTCCACCCTTAGGGTTCTATACCAATCCCCTGCCTTCCCACTTAAGGTTAGTCTTAAAGCATTACTCTTGTGTAGGTCATTGTGTTCTCCTAGAGAATCGCATATTTATTCGAACCAATAGCTTCAGCAAATGTTGCCAAGTCACCTAAGTGAGCAGGCACCATGGGTGGAGGTGCTCCAGAGACTACATGTGGAGTAGGTATTGCATCGGGCTTGGCGCATAGGAAGCCCTTGGATTCCACATTGGGTACGATGTTGTGCCATGGGGTGGCCCAAAGTTCATATGTGTGGCTCTAGGCATAGCAGACGTCGGATGTGACATGCTAATGCTAGCCGATATAGTTCCATGGAAATAAGAACTTGGGTGTTGTGGTTGTGGAGCATAGGTTTTTGAAACAATGGGAGGAGTAGGGACTACATGAGTACGAGGACCCATGGGTGTACACGATTGGTACACACTTGTAGGTACTATTGCAGGCATTGAGCTACCATGTAGTGGTGCTTTACTAACAAATGAGGTCCATGGCGTCTTTCTTGGCATGCCCATCATTGGGATAGGCATGGTAGTCGTGGTGTCATCAAGGGAAAGATGTGCTAGACTTGGAAAGGTAAAGCTATCACTTGTGGGCTCAGATTGCACTGAGACCCCTGGCAAAACAACACATGGGGGATCCATCGAACTTACTGAGGGAGTCTCCATTTGCGATAATGTCGGTTGTTTAGCCTTTCCTGTATCCAAGAATCTCATGAGACACGTTGAAGGCATGTTGATCCCCTTTTTTGTCTGTTCAACTCAATGACCCTATGGATGACCTCACAAACTCTTTTTTGTTGATCCTCCACACTAGTAGTGCCCATTGTGAATTGTAGGACATCTAACCAACCCACGTGATAGGTGTGACCTGTGTATGGGTCGATTAGAGTTTCCATTTGTAGTTTGTACTCCCAATTCTCATTTAAGAACGCTCCATCTAGGATTGAGGTGCTAGGGGTGTCCTTTGAACTAGATGAAATGTTTCTTTCTAGGGGTTGGCCCTTAGCGGTTGCTAAGTCAGGAGCACTCGATTGCTCTCTTAGCAAGGATATTGACATAGGGGCTTTCGCTTTTAACTCTCTTCGTTGCTCCACCTTGCGTAAGCTCTCAATTTTCTTTTCCCTCGCTGCAAGGATATATCGCTTAACCTCTTGCACTTCGACAAGGCTTCTACCATCGGGTAATATGACCTCGGAGGGAAATAACTCTGTAGAGTCAAGAGGTGCAGTGAATGAAGTATTCATGTGCACATTCTCTAAGGGCATAGGGTCTACATTGGTCATGAATGGAGAATTTACTTCCCCCCACCCCCCTCATTTACATCATTAACTCCATGTTCGGAGCAATCAGTGGCTCTACTAAAGGTTTCCTTCAAGCGGCTAAGCACGCTCGGCCCGGACCGTGGGCCCATGGCATGCATGTCTTGTCTTAAGCTATCGAGATTAGGCATTGGGAAACCCTCCATGATGTCGTAGTCAGAGAAAGAGTCACTAGCCGCTATGTTTGGGTCTTGGTTTGGACTACCTTGGGTTCCCGCCGAGGGCTCGGAACCTAAGGTAGGTGGCTATTGAGAACTCGTGTAAGTCAAAATTCTCTCTAGTTGCTCCGTCTCTAGCACACGACCAGAGCACAGACGCATGTGACTTTGGCACCCTACAAGCGTCCGTTTAGGCGTCCGTTTTCACTCGTTTTCTTATGTTTTTTAATATTTTGAATGATCGGTTTTTTTATTAAAGTGTGTGATAGCTCAAAACAAGTGTATCACTTAGAGGGTCGCGGTGTGCTTTACAGCACAATGTTAGGTCACCTAAAGCTCCATTGGTCCTCAAAAAAACCTTTTTAGCTACGTGTGAAGCTAAAATACGTAATTTTAAGGGACAGTTGAGGCCTAAGCCTGAGTGTGAGCTTGGGCTTGGGTCTGGGTTTGGGTTTGGGTTTGGGAGATATTCCCGATCTTTGTCTTACCTTTATTTTTTATTTTTTTTATTTTTTTGGGATAAGGTCGCCGCAGCCTGCGCGCACGAGCACACATACACTCTACCTACCTACTTACAACTAATACACCTACTGTTACACACTAACACACTTCATTAGCTCTCACAAATCTACTTCCTACTTACTGTACATTACATTACACAGGACTAACAAATTTAATACTAACACCTTACACAAAGAAAACACAGTAACCTTTCAAAACTTCATTTAACAAAAACAAATACACATTAGTAACACAAAATCCTTCTTCTCAACACACATCTTCCTTCCTTACCCTTCCTAAAATTGAAATTGCACCATAAAAGAAGCATAGAGTGCCATTCAAGCTTAGTGTATGGCATTCTCCGGCAACGGCGCCAAAAATATGCGTGTATGTCGCACGTGTCAATGCAAGGAACTTGCTGATACACCGTGTGCAAGCCACAAATGGCTCCAAACACACAACAATCCTAAACTAATAAGCTCAAAGATGGTGATGGTGTGTCACTCACCGCTCTACGCTTCCTGTCGTGGAGGATTCCTTGCCGCAAAGAAGAGGGACATGCCGCTATGCCGCGCTCAACCACCTCAACGTCGTCATGTCGTCGTTGCAAAGCTCGATCGCACACACTTTCTCTCTCCCTCTCTCTCTCTCTCTCTCTCTCTCTCTCTCTCTCTCTCTCTCTCTCTCTCTCGCACACACACACAGACAAGGAGATGAAGAAGAAGAAGATGGAGTGGAGCAAGAGCACTCTTCAATTGCACAAATGAGAGAATGAGTGAATTTTAGGTTTAGTTGACTTTTATATGAGCTCGCCCCGTTCACACTTGGGCACCCATGCTTAGCCAGCTAATCCCTTGAATGTTCCAGTTAGAGTGCACCTCTCATCGGCAATCACTCTTACCCTTTTCCTATTGGACCGACAAGCCCGGTACCTGACTCTACAAGTAAATAATACAACGTCCGTCGTAGGTGATAGGGTGTCCGTGAGCCATGAGGGTTAACAGTCGGAGGTACTCTCCAGTAGATTGCAAGGATCTTGAGGGATATACATACTTTGGAGGGCCACTCCACCAGTATTATGTCACCTCTAGCACGCATAGATCAATTGTCTCTGAAATGAGGCTAAAAACCACAAAAATGAGTCCTGTGTGAACAAGAGTGGGAGCTTCATTTAGTCACCCATATTTTTCTGAACCTAGATTGACAAGATCCTTGAGTTTAAGAATTCCAGTGACCATGCATCAAGGAAATGAGACTCCAAAAAATATCTACACTACAAAGGTGTCAGAGACCAAACTGAGGGTAGTAATTGACCAAACTCCCTCTAGAGCATCCATCAATGGGTATGAGTTGAGAGATGTTATAATAGGGGAGCCTAGAATGATTAGAATGGTAGCTAAATTGTGATGAATGTAACCATCTCAAGTGGAAAAGTGTGTGCCCAAAATGTACAATGGATCGGGAGATCCCTATGCACATATTTCACTCTTCAAGCAAGTCTTAAGAGTGAAACAAGTCATCGATTTCCATACGTAGTATTAAGAATTTGGTTTGACCTTGAAAGGAAGGTGTTGGCATGGTTCCAACCATTGAACAGTAGAGATTTTCTAAATATTGATCAACTCTTGCGAGAGTTTGCTAAGGAATTCTCCAAAAGAGGAATCAAGCACAATATGGTTTTCCAAATCTATGCTTTTAAGCAAAAGGAAAACAAAAAGGTGAAGGAAGCTTCACTTTTCTTCATATATTATATTGAGATATGTGTACAAGTGAGTGTTCTTACAACCAAAATTATGTGAGGGAAAGGTTGTATGAACCTCCAACAGTGCAACAATTACCACCACCTCCGAGGTACCAAATAGAATGCAACAATGCAATAGAAGGAGGAGACAAATTGCAACATGTATTGGGCCAATAGCCACCTTTGCTCAAGAAAATCAAGCCATTGTTTGATAGATATAGGTGGTGAAGCCACTCATGAGTACGTCCATGATGCCACCAATAGTTTATTACTACAAGGGGCCTATAGAAATTCATGTGAAAGAGCCTGAGGATGTAGCATATACTACTAAAGATAGTCCATTTTGGGCAATTACAAATGAAGCTACAAAACCTTCTTATGTGGCTCAAACAGCAAAAAACCAATTCACGACGAACAAAAATACACTCATGTTCATAGCAAATCAAAATTACAAGCTTAGAGGATATCCTCCTAGGACAGGACAGCCAATGGGAGCACCACAAGCTACCCAATCGGAAGGGCCATGCTATGAATGTGGAGGTGACCATTGGGCTTGAGTTTGTCCAAACAAAGACCAGTGAACAAAAATCTTTGGAATCCATGACGCATGTGCAATAGATCACCTCATCCAACATTGTGCTAAGTATCCAAACAACAAGAGAAAGGCAACTATGAATGTCATTGGAGTTTTACCTTGTTTGAGAAAATTTGAGTTAGAGCCCATAGTTCCCTTCAAAGTAGTGACTAGAGCTCAACCTCAAGAAGAAACCATATATAATCCAGTGGCGAACGCGCTAAAACTTCTAGAACAAACCAAGTTTGAATGTGGGCTAGTGAGAAATCAACAAAAAATGTGGAAAACAAAACAAGGTAGAATGGAAGTGAAGAGGATCAAGGAAAAGACGGCCTTGGAGACTGAACTAAACCAAATGAGGGAAAAACTCAAACGTGAACAAGAAAACAAAGAAAAGACCAAGGAAGAAGAAGTGCCAAAAACAATATCAAGAGGTTCAGTCTTAGTTGAAAAAGTGAACGAGCACTTAGATTCCATGCTGCAAGCCTACGAGAAAAGGCTAAAGAACAACCAAACTCTGAAACAAAGATTGTTGACGTGTCCGCATCCTGGAATCAAAACCAAAGAAATGGAAATGTGCCAAAGGCTCATAGAGACAACTCAAGCTCTAATACAACCTAAAACATTGAAAATCATTAAGCAAGTTGTGCCTGTACAAGAAAAGGAAAATGCAAGCACCTTAAAAGAACACAAAATCGGTAAACCAACTAGACCAAACGAGAGATATTGGATGAAAGGGCGGTTACAAACACAACGGGTGAGGCAAAATCCCATGGATGCCACCAATTCCTGAAGTGAATGAGTTGTGGCCACAATCCTTGTGGGAGATAATCAGAAACAAAAAAGACAGTAGTGCCATGCTACAGTCAACACATATCCAAAGATCAATATGGACCATGACATTTATCTTGGGGATATACAGTCATTGTACACAGATTCAGGGATGGAAGTATCCTTGGAGAGTAAACCAACAAGCTTAATGACTTTACCTTCCTTTGTAGGGGACCACAAGACAAAATCCAAAGTGAGGGTTGTTCCATCTCAATGGAATCCAATTCCACAGATGAAAGACACAAAAAATCCTACACAATCTGATGTCGTCCTCTATAAGATGCATCATTAATCTTGTAGAACTTTTGAAGCTTAGACCACATTTATGAGGACAAATGAGAAAAAAAATATGGGGTTGTAGATCCCACGACATAATAAACTTGTAGATGAAATCATGGAAACAATACAGCAAGAGAAACCAAAAGCAAAGCATGTACCTGTGAATAAGGTAGGTGACTATTGCAAAGGAGAAGAGGAACATACCACCGTTCCACTTGATTACAATGGAGTTGAAACAATAGCAATACTAGATAGCGGGGCTAGGGTAGCCATTGCTACAAAGGAAATCTATGAGAAGTGGGGAAGACCAGCTCTCAAAAAAACGTGTATGAAGTTGCAAGTAGCAAACGGATTTGTAGAGAGACTCTTGAGGATGCTAGAACAAATTATTGTATCTTCTTGTGGAATTGAGTCCAAGCACAATTTTGTTGTAGTTTACTTCAAAAAAAGCAACAACTTTGAGGTTATTTTGGGACAAATATTTATGCATCAACTCAAAATGGTTCAAGATTGGGGCTATGACTATCTCTACTTATAGCATAAGGGTGTAACAACAAGGGTCGGCACAAGGTACCATAGTTACCGAGATGTATATCAAACCCAACTGGAAGATTTTGGTGTAACTATGGATTCCGAAACACAATTTCCTACTTGGTTGATGAAGGAAGTGCATGTTTGCATGTGTGGAGCATCAGAGTGTGAAAGCCTAAAAAAGGAAAATTGTATCTTAGAGCACTCGACAGAAGACAAGTACTATATAAAAGATCCATTTCCAAAGGAGTTATTTGAACCCTTTGACTGGGAATAGATACTAGAGACTCTAGATGTTTGTGTAAACAATGTAACCCCCACAACATTTTGCGATAAATATGGTCATGACATTATGCCCTTCCAGATAGCGAATGCTATCTTGGAACCAAAAGAGGAGACCAAAACAATGGGAACTAACAAACAATTGATTGCAAACGAATAGTTGATGAAGTTTCTATTCAAGATATTAGTGACGATGATGAGGAAGAGTTTCATGATTCGTGGAGTGACGACTTGGGGAATGATGTTGAAGACAAGCTCTCAAGCAACTCAAAAAATAAAAACACACAAAAACAAGATGACCCAATCTTCTACTTGTTTCTTAAAACCAAAAATTGAGGAGACAAAAGAGATATTAAATGAGACGAGCAAGAAAACAATGAAACCAATTTGAAAAACCAATGCCTAGCTTAATGACCAAACATACAGTATCTCATGCTTGTGGGGCATATGATTGTGTTTGAGACAAAATCACCAAAAAACCATTGAAATTAATGACTTTTTGAGAAAATCCATAGAGGTAGAGTAAAAAGAAACCCAAGGACACAACCAAAACATCAACCTAAAAGTCCAAAATGGAACAAAAAAGCAAATACCAAAAGCTGAAAAGAATACTGAAAGTGGTTTGGACAACTCAGATGGAAAGTGGAGAGGATTCCAACACGGAGAACTTTGATGCACACCCTCTCTGTAAAAAGTATACTATCCAAGATCAACAAATCATGATTCAACAACCAATGAGGAAAGTCAAAGAACCAGGTACATTGTACGTTGGGGCCTAAGAATGAAAAGACAATTGACCTAGCTGAACCAAAAAAGAACCAAGACCAACTTACATAGCCACGGATCTCACAAAAGAGGAAGAGCAGCTTCTGATAGCTACTCTCAAAAGCAATCTAGAGATGTGTTTACCTGATCATACAAAGATCTTAAGGGAGTAGACCCAAGGATATGCCAACATACGATACTCATTAAGAGTGATTGTAAGCTACACAAAAAACATTCCTATACTTATAATGAAACATTTATGAAGAAAATCAAAGAAGAGATAAACAATCTTTCAAAGGTGGAGTTTATCTATGAGATAGAGCACACAAAGTGGGTGTCACCAATCATGGTAGTACCCAAAAAGGACAGTAAATTACAAGTGTGCATGAATCTCACACAGGTAAACATTTCCATGATAAGAGACAAGTATCCCTTACCCATCACAAATCATGTGATTGAGAGAGTTGTGGACAAGGAAGCTTACAGCTTTCTTGATGCATTTTTGGGATACAATCAGCTCACAATAAATCCTGAGGACCAGCACAAGATGACCTTTGCAAGAGAATGGGGCATATTTGCTTCTAAGGTGATGTCATTTGGCTTCACCAATGCATTTGCCACATTTCAATGATTGATGAGTCATGCATTCAAGGAATATTTGAGACAATTCTTAGAGATTTATATGGATGCCCTTTGTGTGCATTCTCTACAAAGATATGAACATGTTGATCACTTGAAGAAGATCTATGAGAAGTGCAAAACTTATTGAATTTAGCTAAACCCAAAAAAGTGTGTCTTCATAGTAAGACAATGTAAAATTTTAGGGCACATAGTGTCTAAAAATGACATTTACACAGATCTTGAAAAGATATAAGTGATTGTTGCTCTTCCAAGACCCACCAAAGTTAGAGAGGTACAAGACTTTATGGCCGTTGTGGCCATTATTGAAGGTTTATTTACATATATCTATTTTTTGCTAAACCTCTCTATGCTCTCATTACAAAATTCAAGTGGAATGAAGAATGTGAAAAAGTGTTTCAACAACTGAAGCTCCAATTTTGAAACCTTTTGATTAGAATAATATCTTTCACATTTATGCAGATTCTTCGGCATACGCGATGTATCTTAGCACACCCTGGAGAGAAACAAGCTAAAAAAATTGTTCCTATCCACCAAACACCATCAAGAGAAACAATGCCACAATGATAGACCTACCCCCAGTAGATCTGCCGAATACATCTATTGAGGGAGGAGTACATGATTTTGAAGATACAAAGAAGCACATGGTGCTAGAGAGGAGATCAGGCACTAGATTGCAAACAAAAATTTCCAGATCCCTCTCCTAAAGAATACATGCAGTATGAGCTCAAGGTATTGGAATCGTGGCCTTATTGATGATCAAGCCAGACAAAGTTGTACAGAATTTTGGCCATGAAATAACTCTCTTACCTCTCATGAAGCAAGAGGCCATCCTATGAAAAAGAAATCTAATGTAGGATCTTGACCTAAACAAGAGAGGAGAATACAGAGATGTTCCTACAACAACAAAGCATGTTCCAACTATTTTAGAGAATCAACCTTGCACAAGAATTGGTTTGAAAAGAGACCACAAGATAAAACCCTCTACTGCAATGCACCACAACATCTTCAGATTGACCCAACCTTTTGTCCAATTCCAAGAAGGCGATACTGGTATAGCTACTATTCCTAGTAGAGCAAAAGACCATCAGTGTTGATGTTTGGTGGATACGAGTGAACAGGCGTATGCACACCAAACCCGACGGATACTCTATTTTTTTGGAAAAAACCCAGTAATTCAGCTTAAGATAAGTTGTAATCATGATGAGGTTAGACCATACTCTTTTTTATTTCTTTGAGTCTACCCCTTGTAAGAGGCCGGATGGTCATGGGAAAGTCCCCCTAACTTTTAAAGTCAAAACCCTTAGTTTTGAAGGGAGGATTATCATTAGCTGGGAGAAGAAAATGTGCATTGTAAAGGCTTCTTGTGACTACAATTTCTAATCATCATTACTCCTTAACGGGTAATCAAAATTCTATTCCGAATAGTACATTGTGTTCCTTGTCTCTGCTCTTCAATCTAGCTGTAATCATTTCCAATTCTGTTGTGGTTTGCGACGAGTCGTTTGTGAGCTAAATGCATTAATTTGGGAGTTAAATGGTTGTTTTTTGATGTTTTGACCATGGATAAGTGTTTCTATGCTTAAGGTGAATCTTTCCAAGTACTTCTGTTTCAGTTTTTTGCACATTTTTTGTGATGGATCGTGATTTATGTACCCTCCCAGATGGTGATAGAACTTGGTAGTATTGAGCCCATAAGTGTTGTGATACCTCTCCTTAAGTTTCGTGACATTCTGTATTCATTTGGATACCAAAACGGTGTGATTATGTTGAGTGTTGAGAATGGACGCATATTGATTGTCTGACCTAGGAAGTGATTGATTTGCTTTTGTTGTAAGAACGAGTAGTCCTCCAGTTCACTTTGGTGAGATTGACACTCTCATTAAGTCTCTGTGCCCCACCTCGAGTCGCTTCCTTGCATATTGAAATTATGTTAGTACAAAAGAGCTATGCTGCAGACGTCCCTCGTAGTGACCCGCTAACATTGGCTCCACTGCCGGGGAAACCGATCCTTAGGTGGTGAGTGAATCAGTGTACAAAAAACAAAAATACAAAAATCTCTCCCTTCAAGCTTTTGATACCCATTCCGTTTACCCATAGACAATGAAGCAGCTAGACGTAGGTTTAGTGCTTAATAGCGACTGGAGTCCAAGACTAGCCAGTGCTATTCCTTAAGAGCAAAGAAAGCTGTGAGTGAAGTACAAGATGGTATTTTGTTCTTTGATTTTTCACATGCTTGGAAAGGGCTGTACCACCAAACACATTGTTGTTATTTCTGTATTGTTAAGTTCAGTTATGTTTGCATATTCATTTCAGTTGTAGGAGTAGGTTAGGTAACAAATTACACCATCATTTGTGACCAAAAGGATCGAGGGAAAAACTGTCAAAAACCTTATTTTGGTGTTGAGCACCATAACTCGGAAAAATTGAAAAGGTGATGGGCAAAGCTTCAAAACTGGACCAAACCCAGTAAAACTTTCAAGAAGGGGATAAACACACTTGTTGAAAAAGACTGTGCAAAAACCTGTCAAAAATCTTGCCAACATGGATCTAGCGATCCATGTATCTTTTTGGCAAAATGTGCTAAAATTATTTCCTTTGCTTAGAACAGGCTCTCAGCATTAGAACATTGAGTTTGGTGATAAAAAGAGGGCTAGAAGATCATAAAAATCAAGATTGGGGTGAGCAAACCAAAAACCTTGGGAAAAGGGGGGGAAACAAGGAAAAACTGAACCTTTAATTGCCCAAATCCAAAAAGAGATGAGAATTGGGACCGACTAGAAGCAAGGAATCCACAGAACCAAATTTCATGCCCAGGTGCTTCCCAACATGGATCACGATCCATGTTCCAGGTAGACATCTGACATTAAGATTTGACCAGTGTACTCCTGATTACCAGTAGAACAACTTTTCCAAAAGGAGCCATAGACAAAAAGTAAAAAAAGCTGGTCAAAATACCAAAAAGAGAGTGGTTTCCAAAAAAACGCAAAACAGACACAAAACTTTGCTTTTCACTTGGAAAAAACTAACCAAATCCAAAAAGACTTGGGGAATAGCATCATCATACCTTGTGTGATCATCTCACAAAGTGTCAGTCCAAAATCATGCCAAACATGGATCGCGATCCATGTACCTTTTTGAAAGTTTGAGCTGATAAAAGGCAAGCAGGGAATTGATAACAGTTGGAGCACTTTCTCCTAAAGGACCCTTATCAAGAAATTTCAAAAAGTGGGCAAAAGGTGGAAAAAATCAGGTCAAGGGGGGAAACCACTGACATAAACCCTAGAACTGACTTTTTTTGTCTTGCAAAGCTTTAAAGCATTCAAAAACCATATAGGCAGCATCACTAGGCCAAGGACTAGCTATGGGACAAAATTTAGTGTATTTTGACACAAAGGAACAGCTCAAAATGGTCCAAGATTGGGGTTATGACTATATCTATCTTAGAAACAAGGATGTCACTACGAAAATTAGTGTCACGGATCATAGCTATAAAGACGTAGACAGAGCCCCAACAGAAGACCTGCATTCCACAACTGACCAGGAAGGAGGAATACCGACCTCGCTCCAAAACAAAGCTTACCAATGGACAGGAGAAGCTTCGGATTCTGGAAGTCTAAAAAAGGAAGACTGCATTCTTGATAGGACTGCACAAGATGAAGCATACATACCAGAGCCTTTTCGAGAGGAGATGTTCGAACCGTTTGGATGGCAACAAATACTAGCTACTCTTGATGTTTGTGTCAATGAAGTGACCCTAACCAAATTTTGTGACAAGGAAGGGTATGATATCATTCCATTCCAGATGATGAATATTCGCCTAACACCGAACACTGAGGAAGACGTACCTGACAAGGGAGGGGTGGTCGAGTGCCAACGCATAGTGGACGAAATCTTTGTAAGGGACCTTGTCCAAACAATTGACGAAGAAGATTTTCAAGACTCGACTGATGAGACACTAGAGGATAATGCGGATGATGAGCTGTCTAGTAGCTCGAGCCAGAGCATCAAACGGAAGGATTGCCAAGTGATCTACTATGATTTCCCAAACCAAAACCCCTGAACACAACGCAGGTATCGAGATAAACGCAGAAACAACCACGAGGACTCCGTACCTCTGTTAACTGACAAAACGCAGTACTTGAGATTAGTCGAAGTGACTGACTGCCTCAAGGACAGGATCTCCAAGTGATATATGAAACATGACTCAACCAAAACAACATCAAAACATAAACCAAAAAAAGAGAAAAATGCCAAAAAAACCGTCTAAGTTGTCCAAGATAGAACGCAAAGTCAAATACAATGATTTAAAACGGGCATTGAAAGAAGTTTGGACAACCGAAATGGAAACTGACAAGGAATCAAATGAGGACAAATTGGATGCACCATCCCACTATAGGAAGTATACCATTCAGGATAGGAAGATAGTGGTGCAAAAACCCAAATGAGATCCCAAAGAGCCACAAACTTCATATGATGGGTCCGAAAACACGAAAAGCATCAACTTAGCAGAACTCAAAGAGGAGCCTAAATCGGCCTATATTTCCATGGACCTTACTGAAGAGGATAGAGCAACTTCTAGTCGATCGCTCAGGCAATATAAAGATGTCTTTGCATGGTCTTACAAAGATCTAAAGGGATAGATCCGGAGATATGTCAACACACGATTCTCCTTAAGAGTGATGCCAGACCACGCAGACAACTTCCTTATACGTACAATAAAACTTTTGCACAGAAAATCAAGGAGAAAATAGACAAATTAAAGGACGCCAAGTTTATCTACAAGATTGAGCACACAGAGTGGGTGTCCCGGATTGTGGTGGTACCCAAAAAGAATGGCAAACAGCATGTTTGTGTAGATCTCGAGCAAGTAAATGCAGCCACCATTAGGGATAACTATCCACTGCCAATAACTCATCATGTTATTGAGAGGGTAGCAGGGAAAGAGGCCTATAGTTTCTTGGATGGGTTCTCAGGCTATAACCAGTTGACGATTAAGGAGGAAGATCAACATAAGATAGCTTTTGCAATAGAGTGGAATATATTTGCATATAGGGTAATGCCTTTTGGATTGACCAATGTCCCGGCCTCATTTCAAAGACTAATGACCCACGCATTCAAAGAATATCTCAGAAAATGTCTGGAAATCTACATGGATGATCTTTGTGTTCATTCACATCGATGAAGTGACCACATCACTCATCTGAGTAAATTCTTTGAAAAGTGCAAAACATATCGTATTTGCTCAAACCCGGAAAAATGTGCCTTCATGGTGAGACAGGGTAGAATTCTGGGCCACATAGTGTCAAAAAACGGCATTTCAACTGATCAAGAAAAGGTGCAGACAATTGCGGAACTACTGAGACCAACGAAGATAAAAGAAGTGCAATCATTTATGATGCATTGCGGATACTACCGGCATTTCATATATATCTATGTTGTAATAGCTAAGCCATTGTACGCCCTCATAACTAAGTTTGAATGGACGGAGGAATGTGAGCAGGCTTTCCAAAAATTAAAGCAACATTTGATTTCAGCTCCAATTTTGCAAGCCCCTGATTGGAGCACAATCTTCCATGTCCATGTGGATGCGTCAGCCTATGCCATTGGGTGCATATTAGCCCAGCCAGGAGAGAAGAAAATGGATTTTCCCATTTGCTACTCCAGTCGGCAACTAAACAACACAAAGCGAACTTATACCACTATGGAAAGAGAGGGCCTAGGAATGATCTATGTTTTCAAGAAATTTAGACACTACCTTCTAGCAAACAAGTTTGTCTTCTTCGTAGATCATCAAGCACTGCTATATCTAGTAAACAAACCTTATAAAACTGGAAGAATTGTTCGCTGGTTTATATTGTTGCTTGAGTTTGACTTCACGGTGGTTGTAAAAAAGGGGACCACACACCAGAGAGCAGATCATTTTTCACGACTATTTCATGGGGAAGCACCTGCGGGTGTTGATGATGAACTTCCTGATTCATATCTGTTTAACATGAAATGGTGCCGTGATGGAGTGAAGAGGTCATGCAAGTACTCACAATGTCATAAAATCTAATATCTAATATCTAACCAACCCAAATGATTTTCTCATATTAAATTGATCACTTAATGTGGGAGAATAAACGGGAACAAGTGTTAAGATATAGACATGTGCTTATAGATCTATCTCAACACGCGGCGAATGGTAAAGGGGCCCAAATGAGAGATGGTCTATCAAAGAGCAAGGCTAACAAATGGAGCATAAGACCTTAGGGTTAGCTTCATTGAAGACCTCCAATAATGTGTGTAATAGGCCTTTGACCTTAGGTAAGCTAGGGCTGAGCTTGAGGCGCGGGAACCCGACCCAGCTCGAGGTGCTTGTCTTGCTTGTCATGCTTGATGACTAAGGTGCTTGAGGTGCTTGATTATTGAGGTGCTTGAGATTCTTGAGGTGCTTAATTATTGATATTCTTGAGGTGCTTGACATGCTTGAGATGCTAGGGTTGCACTTGAGGTGAGAACCCCCAAGCTTAAAGTGCTTATGAGCCAAGCTTGTGGTGGGAACTGGGCCTATGCATAAGGGGCTTGAGGTGTCAAAAAGTCAAATATTCAATCCCTACAAGGAGGGGGCGAGCCCTACATGAGGGGGAGGTGAGAGAGAACACCCACACACTCACACAAGGCATGCATGATACAAAGAAATCAAAAGGGACACTTGTCAAGATCCGCCTCATGTTGCCCTCATGGTGTGCCTGAAGCCTATTGGTTGGCCACCCAAGGGGTCCAATAATAATTTAAGAGATTTAATTAATTGATTTAGCATTTATCTATCCCTCTCTCTCAAAGGGGAAAGGGGGACACTTGTCTCAAGGCTACCCTTGCTGCTTGTAATGCCTCCTGCTTGTGATTGGCTAGGCTTGGAGGGGTCCAATGAGCTTTAAGCATGAGCTACAAGGGGGGTCGACCCAAGAAAGCTAGGGGGTTGCTTAGGGGGTATACTCACCCACACACACTCACAAACACTCTCATTGTGTGCTATGCAAAGTGCAAGAGCTCCTTCTCCTTCTCCAAGCAAGTAGAGGTTGAGAGCCTACACCAACACTCTTGGATATGGAGTGCAAATCCAACCAAGAGCCATGCTTCAATTCTTAAGCTTTCCATCTCCTTCTTCTTCATTACTATGCTATTATGTATGCTAGCAACAAGGGTTATGATAAGTGAGGAACTAATTCTTTCTCCTACGAAATGTTTCTTCTTCCTCTTCCCTACCCTCATTCCCTGCTAGCTCTCTCCACCTTCGAAGGTGTTTGAGGTCTTGGGACTGAGGCTTGGGATAGTTAAATCTTTCTTCAAGTTTATGTTATGTTTGTGATGCATGAAGCTTTCCATCTTCATTGCATCACCTAGGTCACAAGGAACACAAAGATTGTACTGTAACAAGTCTCTCTTAATGGGAGAAATCATAATACAAATGCCTATTGGAGGGGGGACCGGCTCCACATAAATCCGGTCCTCAACTGTTGTCATGTTCTCTAAATTCTCTCTCTTGCAAAAGTATTGTTCATGCCAAGTTAACTTATTGCTATGATTATGTTGCTATCTTCAATTTGTTCACCCGCTATGCTCACAAAGTCATTTCTCAAAAGTACTCTCATTAATTTCCGCTACTCTCAAATTAAATAGGCCAATTTCATTTCATTGGTATCAGAGCATTTGGTTTCTCTTTTCTTGCTTAAGAAGAGAGGTCCTTAAGTAGCCTATAAATGGTTGATGTTGTTAATTATATTAGGGTAAGTGGAACTGGGATCTATTATGGGTTTTGTTGAGCGCACTATGTGGGGGATGGTGCACACCTCGGGAGCTTTGGACTTAATAATGGAGTCTTTTTAGACTTGCCTACGGCTTTACCATTATTGAGCCATAAGAAGTCCGAAAGGAGCTAGCCCTTGGAAACACTGCTATGTTAGACCTACTCCTCTACTCTCTGTAATTAACCACTTCTAGCCGTGGGTGTAGATACTTAAGAGCCAATTTTCAAAGGCTAAGAGGAGTGGCAACTAAGCTTTTGAATTGCCAAAGTATACACTAAGTACATACATAAATTTTGTTAACATGGCTAACAATAATCAAGAGAGTAGAATGAACATTGATAGCTTTGATGTTGCACATGAAGGTGCTAATGATGATGCTCCCATGTTTGTGAATTATCTCATCAATAGGTTGCAGCAAGCTATCGGCAACCCTGCTTTGCAAGCCGAAGCTACTCAACAACTTCGTGCTTATGGAATTTCCCTTCCTCTCCAAGAGGAGAGAGAGCTTAGGAGTCCTCTTGAAGAGACCCCCAAAAGAAGACTCTCTCCCATTCGAGAGGAGGAATCCAAAGAGCAAGAAAGCAATGAAATTTTAAGTTCCTCTAAAGATGTGGCTCCACGAAGACGGCGATCTAGACGATCGCCCACTCCTCCCAAGAGGACAAGATCAACACATAGTCCTTCTCCTCATCACTCTGAAAGGCAAGAGAGGAAACAAAGGAAGAAAAGGGCTAGGAAGAGGTCACCCTCTTCTCCTTCTTCTTCACCTTCCTCCTCTTCTGACAAAAGTTATGGTTATTCTCCTAGAGAATACAAGAGGGGAGGACATCACAAATCATTTCCTGCATGGCAAAGGTCACAAAAGCTAAAGAAGTCCAAGGAGGGAGGAAAGAGTATCTCTTTTCTCACCTATGATGGCACCTTCGGTGCTACCGACAAAGTGTTGGTCTTCATCCAACAATTTGATCCGGCCTTTGGAGATGAGGGCTTCACCGAATCCTCTAAGCTATGCCATGTAGCTATGCACTTCCAAAAATCAGCTCGTCAATGGTGGGCTAGCCTTCGTGGAAATGATGAAGCCCCAAAGAACTGGAAAACTCTACGAGTTTCCATCATGAAGCAATTCCTTGCAAGCGATGCAAAGGACAAAGTGCTAACCGAATGGCGCAGCTTGAAGCTCCTCTCCCATGAGTCTATCCACAAATATGTAGACAAGTTTTGGGATTTACATCTCAAGGCTACTGTCTTTCAAAAGATAGACTTTGTCGAGCAAAGGAAGCAATTCTGTGCGGGATTACCTGAAGAGATGGCCGAATACATCAACTCTCAACGGCCTGGTACTATTAGCGCAGTAATCCATCACACCATGGTTGTTTCACGCAGCAATTTCCATCAAGGGGCTAGACGTAATGTCAAGCCCATGGAAAACAAAGACAAAAATGATGCAAAGGGGAAAACCAATGTTCAAAATACTTCCCAAGTCAATTCCAACAACAACAACAATCAGTCCAAGGAGAAGGGAGTTTACAAAGGTAAAAACAAACTCTCTCCTGAAGAGCTTGACGCTTTTCACAAGGACCATAAGTGTTTCAAGTGTGGGGAGCAAGGACATGGCTATCGTTCTTGCCCCAAGAAGAATACTCGCAATGAGACTCCTAGGGCTTTCACCATCGAAGCTCCAAAAGAGGATGCTCATTGCAAAGGATCATCACTTTCCTATGCTTGTGGAAAGGTAAGAGAGCATGATGCCTTCATCTTGTTTGACCATGACTCTACTCTTAAATTCATATCAATGGAGTTGGCCACCAAGTTGGGCATTCAAGCTTTTGAGATGGGAGATATAGTAGTGGCTGATGCAGCTTTCAAGGGACAACAAGCCTCCGTTACTCCCTTGATTGGGAAGTTGAGGCTTCATGTCCAAAGCTATGTCGACAAGGAAGACTTCTTCATCTCTCCTCTCCAACATGAGGATGTTATCCTAGGGGCACCATGGTTTGATCGCATGGCTGCCAACATGAAGTTCCCTGAAAGGAGAATCTACTTCACCTACAGGGGAAAGAGCATGTATATAGATGCTAGTGAGCGTGGTCACACTGTTCCACTTGTAAATCCTCTTGCTTTTGATAAGTCAATGAAGAGCTCAGTTTTTGCGTACATGATTTTTGTCAAAGAGTCTCTAAAAGATACTAATGTTTCATCAAATGTAAATGGTAGGAATCAAGAAGAGTTAGACTTGTCTAATTTTCTAAAAAGATTCCAAGATGTGTTCATCGATGATATCCCTATGGACTTACCTCCAAAACGAGGGGATGATGACCATCGTATTGAGCTCCTTCCTGGAAGCTCACCAAAGCCTCCTTATCGAGTCTCACAAGCTCAACAAGAGGAGATCATGAGGCAAGTACAAGAGCTGGTAGACAAAGGGATGGTGAGGCCTAGTTCCTCTCCCTTTTGTTCTCCAGTCCTTTTAGTGCAAAAGAAAGATGGTACATACCGTATGTGTGTGGACTATCGAGCACTAAACCATATCACTATCAAAAATAGATTTCCCGTACCTCGGGTAGAAGATCTATTTGATAAGCTACAAGGCTTGACCTACTTCAGTGGGATTGACCTTAAGAGTGGCTATCATCAAATAAGGATAGTGGATGAAGATATCTTAAAGACCGCGTTTCGCACAACGTTTGGTCTTTATGAATATCTAGTCATGCCTTTTGGCTTGACTAATGCACTAGCTACGTTCAATCGTTTGATGGAGAAAATTTTTAGACCATACCGCAAATTCACCGGAGTGTTCTTTGATGATGTCATCATCTACTCCAAGTCTTTGGAGGAACATAAGCAACATCTCCAAGTGATTTTTCAAGCATTGAGGGAGAACAAGATTTTTCTCAACCAAAAGAAAAGCGAATTCTTCCTTCAAGAGATTCAATACCTAGGTCATGTTATCTCTAAAGATGGTATCCAAATGGATCCATCAAAGTTAGAGGTAATAAAAGCATGGCCTAACCCAAGAAATCTACATGAGCTAAGAAGCTTTGTTGGTATGTGCGCATACTATAGACGCTTCATAGCAAAATTCTCTCAAGTAGCAGGACCACTACACGACTTAACTAAGAAGAACGTTAAGTTTGTATGGACTGCTAAGGAGAAAAATGCTTTTGAAAAGCTCAAAGAGAAGCTTACTTCCCGACCAATCCTCGTGCTTCCGGATCTCTCAAAGCCATTTGAGGTTCAATGTGATGCTTGTGGTGATTGCCTTGGAGCAGTTTTGCTTCAAGAAGGCAATGCCATAGCATATGAGAGCCGAAGGCTCAATATTGACGAACGAGTCTTGGGAATTTATGAGAAAGAGCTTTTAGCTATTCTACATGCCCTAGACACATGGAAGCACTACCTATTGGGGACTCCATTTATCCTACGAACCGACCACCAAAGTCTCAAGTATTTCATGATGCAAACCAAGCTTTCCAACAAACAAATGAGGTGGGCAAATTTTCTTTCGCAATTTAATTTCCATATTGCTCACATATCTGGTAAGCACAATCAAGTGGCCGATGCACTTTCACGACGACCCAAAGTTAGTGCGGGGTCTATAGCTACTCACAATGATCTATCCTCTATGATAGATGAGTATGCTACTGACCCTGACTTTAGAGACATAATGTCAGCCCTTGCTTTGGGGAAGAAAGAGGAACCATTCACCTTGCAGGATGGTTATCTTCTCCACGGCAATAGGCTATGTGTTACCCATTCCCTTCGTAAGAAATTTATGTATGAATCCCATGCTCCTCCATATACGGGGCATAGAGGTATTCAACCTACTCTCCAAGGAGTAGAGACGTACTTCTATTGGCCTACCATGAAAGTGGACATACAAGAGTATGTTTCAAAATGTGTAGTATGCCAAAAGACCAAGTATGATAGAGGGAAGAAACCTGGATTACTCCATCCATTTCCTATCCCAAATTCACCATGGGAGAGTATATCCATGGATTTCATCTTTGGATTACCCAAGTCTATCCATGGGAATATAGGAATATGGACAATAGTTGACAGGTTTAGCAAGCAAGCACATTTTATTCCTGTCAAAAAGACTATTAAAGCACATCAAATGGCAACTCTCTTCATATCTCAGATTTTCAAGCACCATGGATTACCCACATCCATCGTGTCAGATAGAGATCCTAGAATGACCAGTAATTTCTGGAAAGGTCTCTTTGAAAATCTAGGAACAAGATTGAATTTCTCTTCGGCCTATCACCCACAAACGGATGGCCAAAGTGAGATAGCCAATCTTACGATACTCGATCTACTCAAGACTTATGTTACTGAAGTAGATCAACGCTCACAATGGGAAAAGTACTTACCTCTTGTAGAGTATGCCTACAATAATACTGTACATACTTCTATGGGAAAAGCACCTTTTGAGATCATTGAGGGAAGACCTAAAAGTCCATTTCTACTCAAAGTACATGGGAAGATCTTCGCCGCCGATGAGTATAGCCGTGACCTACAAGAATCTTTTCAAAAGATTAAGGAGGCTATATCCATCTCTCAACAAAGGCAAAAACTGATGCTGATAAGCACAGAAGAGCCTTAATGTTCAAAGGAAATGATTGGGTCTTACTCAAGTTTCCTAAGGCTCGATTAAGACAAATGACGGGCAAAAATCCTACAGGCCATCAAAAGTATTATGCCAAACTAGCAAAAAGATACTATGGTCCTTTCCAAATTTTGAAACCCATCAATGAGACGGCTTATCAACTCAAGTTTCCCAACCATTGGCTCATACACAATGCCTTTCATGTAAGCCTACATAAGGCCTACAAAGGAGAGCCACCAACTGAACCAATTATTGAAGACCCTCCCGAAGTTGAAGACCAAGAAGAGGTGCTACAACCCGAAGCTGTTCTTCGGCATGAAGACAAGGTACTATGACATGGTAAGATTATCCGACGGTATCTTATTAAGTTCAAACATTATCCTTTTGAAGATACTAGATGGATGCAAGGAATACAGCTTAAGGATAGTATGAACCTTGTCAATGCTACATTAGAGTAAGCAAATGTACAAATTTCTTTTAAATGACTCATATTTTTGTCTTATAAGACTATTCATCTTTTTAATTGTGCACAAATTCAATTAGTATGCATGCTTAGAATCATGTTTGTGATGACGACGTCTCTCAAACACCAAGTAGAATTTGTCACTCTACTTTGGGAGAATGAAATGGACTAAAGAGTAAACATGCTTGCGGCAGCTTTGTCTCCCAAGCACCAAATGGATTAGTCATCCATCTTGGAAAGATGTCGTAGGGTAAAAAGGGATCCTCTACCCACTAAGTAAAATTGACTAATGACTAAGGCTTTCTCTCTTCTACCTCATAGTCGACGACGACTATGATTTCAAGAGAGAGGTAATGTCATAAAATCTAATATCTAATATGTAACCAACCCAAATTATTTTCTCATATTAAATTGATCACTTAATGTGGGAGAATAAACGGGAACAAGTGTTAAGATATAGACATGTGCTTATAGATCTATCTCAACACGCGGCCAATGGTAAAGGGGCCCAAATGAGAGATGGTCTATCAAAGAGCAAGGCTAACAAATGGAGCATAAGACCTTAGGGTTAGCTTCATTGAAGACCTCCAATAATGTGTGTAAAAGGCCTATGACCTTAGGTAAGCCAGGGATGAGCTTGAGGCGTAGGAACCCGACCCAGCTCGAGGTGCTTGTCCTCCTTGTCATGCTTGATGACTAAGGTTCTTGAGGTTCTTGATTATTGAGGTGCTTGAGATACTTGAGGTGCTTAATTATTGAGATGCTTGAGGTGCTTGACATGCTTGAGATGCTAGGGTTGCACTTCAGGTGAGAACCCAGCCCAAGCTTAAAGTGCTTATGAGCCAAGCTTGTGGTGGGAACTAGGCCTATGCATAAGGGGCTTGAGGTGTCAAAAAGTCAAATATTCAATCCCTACAAGGAGGGGGCGAGCCCTACATGAGGGGGAGATGAGAGAGAACACCCACACACTCACACAAGGCATGCATAGTACAAAGAAAGCAAAAGGGACACTTGTCAAGTTCCTCCTCATGTTGCCCTCATGGTGTGCCTGAAGCCTATTGGTTGGCCACCCAAGGGGTCCAATAATAATTTAAGAGATTTAATTAATTGATTTAGCATTTATCTATCCCTCTCTCTCAAAGGGGAAAGGGGGACACTTGTCTCAAGGCTACCCTTGCTGCTTGTAATGCCTCCTGCTTGTGATTGGCTAGGCCTGGAGGGGTCCAATGAGCTTTAAGCATGAGCTACAAGGGGGGTCGACCCAAGAAAGCTAGGGGGTTGCTTAGGGGGTATACTCACCCACACACACTCACAAACACTCTCATTGTGTGCTATGCAAAGTGCAAGAGCTCCTTCTCCTTCTCCAAGCAAGTAGAGGTTGAGAGCCTACACCAACACTCTTGGATATGGAGTGCAAATCCACCCAAGAGCCATGATTCAATGCTTAAGCTTTCCATCTCCTTCTTCTTCATTACTATGCTATTATGTATGCTAGCAACAAGGGTTATGATAAGTGAGGAACTAATTCTTTCTCCTACGAAATGTTTCTTCTTCCTCTTCCCTACCCTCATTCCCTGCTAGCTCTCTCCACCTTCGAAGGTGTTTGAGGTCTTGGGACTGAGGCTTGGGATAGTTAAATCTTTCTTCAAGTTTATGTTATGTTTGTGATGCATGAAGCTTTCCATCTTCATTGCATCACCTAGGTCACAAGGAACACAAAGATTGTACTGTAACAAGTCTCTCTTAATGGGAGAAATCATAATACAAATGCCTATTGGAGGGGGGACCGGCTCCACATAAATCCGGTCCTCAACTGTTGTCATGTTCTCTAAATTCTCTCTCTTGCAAAAGTATTGTTCATGCCAAGTTAACTAATTGCTATGATTATGTTGCTATCTTCAATTATGTTCACCCGCTATGCTCACAAAGTCATTTCTCAAAAGTACTCTCATTAATTTCCGCTACTCTCAAATTAAATAGGCCAATTTCATTACACACAATCAGCTCTTTGCAGATAGAAAGACAACCATCAATCATCCATCAAACATGGAATCTCATCCTTTTAGCAGGACGGCTGTACAAACACGATAAGGATGGAATACTGAGACTATGTGTACAGCATGAAGATACCACCTACTACCTCAAACAAGCTCGTATACAAAATACAAGATTTCACACTGGTGAAATATAGACAGGCCGACGGTTACAAGACTGGCCGTCTACTGGACAAACATGGAATACAATGTCCATAAATATGTAAAATCCTCCGATAAATGTATAATACATCCCACAGTGGAACACGCCACAATGGTTCGGGTAGTACAAGCACCTAAATGGAGTGCCCACATCATTGAGTTCTTAAAAAACAAAACCTTTCCAGAGGAATGGGACAAATCAAAAAGGAAAATTGTCAAGGAAGAGGCCAAACACTATCTGCTCATTGCCAACCAACTGTATAGGCGGGGAAAAGACAAACAATTACGGCTATGTGCTACAGAAAGCAAATATTACGTCATCCTAGATCACGCACACGTGGGACAACCCGGAGGACACTTCTCCGCTGATAAAACGGCAAAGCTAGTTCTAAACTCAGGTATATGGTGGTCGACCCTATTAATGGATGCAACCACATACGTCAAATGATGTGACGAATGTCAATGTCCTTTAGCTTTTTCATGGATTTTACATGTGCTTCTGTCCATTTAAACTTTTGATTCTTTCTAAGCAGCTGATAAAGAGGATCAGCTACATGTGCATAATGTGGAATCCAAATAACATAGAAGACACATGCTCCCAGAAACCTTCTAACCTCAGTGATGCTAGTGCATGTTTCTTTCATTCTTTGGATGGCATCTACCTTTGATGGACAAGGTTTCCTACCATATGGCCCGCACATGTGCCCCACAATGAGCACTTCATTGACACCAAACATAGACTTTTTCCCTGACAATGTAAGATTCACTTCTTCCAACCTAGACCAAATTTTATCACAATCATTTATGTGATTTACCACAAACCTGCGACATCCCTTGAGATCCAAAGCTTCATCTTTGTCACTTTTTTCACATCCTTTGATAGGCAAATCATCAATGAAAGGCATTGTGATTTGAGGAATAAAGTCACGTAAGACCTTATTCATCCCATTCATCATATGTGCAACCGAGTTGGTTGCTCCCTGTGGCAAGGTACACATCCTTACCAAACCCAAAGGTGTCCTCATGGTTGTCAAGTCTCTGCTCTCGATTGCAAGCTGAAATTGATCATACCCTGAGTAGAGATCCCCCATTGAGTAGATTGCTCTCCCTGCAAACGCCTCTGCAAATTCATCCACAATTGGACCTGTACCTACATTTCTAATTGTCACCTTGTTCACTGGTTGCATATCTTGGATGAAGCGTAGAGAACCATTCTTCTTTGGAACTGTGAACCACCTGTTTGAGTATGGAGCACAAGAAGGCTCCAAGATTCCCATTTTGATTTTCTCATTCAGTAGCTCTACTAACTTTGGCAAATGAGCCTTTGGAACCGGAATAGGCCGCAGATTCCAAGGCACATGAGGTATTGTGAAAATTACCATAGGAGCTACAATATAAGGATCAACACATCCTATCTCATGTGGCTCAAATGCAAAAGCCTTACCATGCTTTGAAAGAATTTCTTTGAAGCACTTTGTCTCCTCCTGTGTTAGAAACTCCTCGCAACCAATCTGCAACTCTTGAAAAGACTCCTTTGTGAAGGTATGCCAGATCTTTTTAGGATTCCGCAAACTTGGTTGTAAAGAAGCCTGTTCAATCTTTTCCCTATTGTTGGGTGGTAAGGGTGAAGCTACTGGTTTCACCTTCTTTGCTACACTCTTGTATTTAGTTTCAACATGGACTTCTGGGCCTACTGTTTGGCTTTCTTTAAAGGCTTCTATTACTTGATACATTTCCATAGAGCAAACTTCCACAACTTCATTTTCAAGATGCAAACTAGACCTCATTATAGCATCAAGCTCACCCATAGTATCTACAAAAGAAACTTGTTCACACAAACCCAAAACATTTTCAGTAGGCTCTAGCAACCCACTCTTTTTCATGCCTATTTGTACATTATGCACATATTGCTTCTCACATCTCTTCAAATCTTCAGGTTTTGTAAAACATACTGATCCATTCCTTGTTACCAAGGAGCTCATCGAGAAAGTTTCACCTATTTTTGGATCAGGCGAGACCCTTTTTCTTTCTGTACCATTGCAATCCCGCTTTACAATGGTACTTGGCCAAAACCTATCATTTCTCTATGATCATGAAACTCTTTGCTTACCTTTGGTAGAGGATGTTCTCTGAGGTTGTCACGATTTCTTTCATGGTTTACACAAACTGTGAGGAATTGGACAGCACGTTTACCATCTTTGCTACGTATCCTAGCATATGCTGAACCATCGTCCATTACCTTTGTTTCCATTCGAACTCCCACAATGTAGGGTTGTCCAAGGATGAGATGATATGAAGATGTATCCTGTACAAAGAAGTTTTGGTCAATCTTTACATCACCTATTGTCACCTTCACACCTGGACATGCTGCATACAATTCACCGGATGAATTGTTTGCCACTTTTACCATCCAACCATGATCTGTGTCCATTGGCCATTTGCACTTGTTGTAGAGACTCTTTGACATTATGTTTATTTCTGAACCATGGTCAATCAAGGCAACAAATGGCTCTTCAAGATCACCTACCTTGACCAAAGTTTCTGTAGTAGCCCTTGCCCAATGACTTCGTGAATAGTAACTCCTAGGAATATCTTCAACTTCTTCATCATCATTTGAGAAATACACTTGCTTCACTCTCCCACTAGATTGGTAGCATCCTACCACAGCTCCATCATTCTCCTTATTTTGCAGTTGCATCCCTTGTGTCTTTGAGGTTTCCCCTTCAACTTGTGGACGAGAAACTTCAGCAAGGGTTTGCCTCTTTCTCTTGATGATGTCAATGATCTCCTCATGGAATTCACGCTTTGCAATGCCAAGAACTTCTCCCAGAGTAAACTCAATCTTACTATTCAAGATCCTTTCCTTCAAGACTTTCTTTAAATCTGTAGCAACCTCAATATCAGATTGTAGTTTATAAGTTGGGCCTTTTGTCTTACCTTTCATTGGCTCTTTCTTCTTTCCTGTTGTAGACTCCTCCATGAGTACTTCAGGTGGAGATTCTCCTTGTGTTGAGGGTGTTTGAGAAGGCATTGAGTCGCTTCTTCCCCCACTTCTAGAAGCTCTTTTTGATGGTCCTTCATCAGCATTCTCACGTCTGCGCTTCTCTTCTACAATTGCCTCATTTTGTTGGCATTTTGTAATGTAGGCATGCACTGACAATGAGTCCACTGGATCATTCCATCCTGTTTCTAGACGTATGCAATCACCTGCTTCATGTAGAATCTCTTTTGTAAGCTTTCCCTTTTTAGCTAACTGCATGACATTTGGCCAAATTTGACCATGATGGTCACTCACCTCTTCATCACAAAAATGTTCAACTTTTACTCCATAAGTAGCTGCCTCAACTGAAGAGGTGGCATGCTTGGTTGCCATATCTTCAACTAAGGTTTGCATTCCCCCCTTCCCAAAGTTAGTTCTCAAGGGTAGACCTGTCTCTCTTAAGTGGATTTTACCATCCTTAAAAAAGACAACATCTTTTGACAAAGCATCAATAAAATCATTACAATCCCTTCTTACATGGTCTGTACTATCACACCAAATACATCTATTAACAAACCCTTCGTTGGGCTGTTGTCTTTGCCTAGGAAGTGCCCCTGATGGTTGGCCTTTTTCTTCAAGCTTTGCAAACTTCACCTTCAAGTCACGCATTCCCTTCACAAGCTCATCTAGCATGGACTCATCAAACTTAGGAGCGATAAAAGTAGGCTTTACCATTTTGTCAGAAGTTGAGGTGGAAGGACTTGTAGTGTTTACTACCATCTTGTCCCTTCTTCTTTGTCGTTTGGCAAGCAGTGAGACAGCACCTTCAACCTCATTCCAGTCGGTCTTTAGTCCTTGCTCAGCATCTTTATCTTCAAGAAGAAGCTCCAAATTTTCTTGAAACTCTTTACCTGCAGCTTGTAAGAAAAGATCTGTCTTCTCTGCATCTAGTGTGGCCCTTTCTGTCCTAGTGAGTTGTGCATAGCGCCGCTCAAATTCTCTAAGTAGCTCTGTTATTGATAGTCCTTGCTTTGGCTTGACTACCCATTCTAAGAATGTCCTTTTGGTCACTCTCTCAGAGTCCTCCATGAAATATTCCTCCTTTAAAGCTACTTTGAGTTCTTCCCAATTTCTCCCATGCCCATCTTTAATTGCCCTAACATGCTCCCTAATTTCTGGAGCAACAACTAGCTCAAAGCTTTGAATCATCTCACCTTCTGACACGCGATGCAGCTCCATCTCCTTCACATAATCTCGTAAGTACTTGGTTACATCTTTGCCATTGAATTGATCCATTCTATTGACGACCGCTTGTATGGCCTTCGTTGCTGAAATCTCCCTTCTTTCAGTAGCATGTTGTTGTTGCATGAACATTGCAAATGCTTGAAACATTTGCATTGTTGCTGGGTCAAAATGCATACCCTGTTGCTCAACATGATCACCCATGGTTACCCACAAACTCTCACCCTAGCAGATTCGCGTCGGGTTCACCAAAAATGTGTCGAGAAATTTGCGGTCTTGCCAGGAAAGCACCGGGCTTATGGCTGTGAGAGTTTGTGAGAGAACTCAACAAAAACTATATGAAGGAGTTAAACCATAGATGCCATGAAGACTAGGGTTTGGAAAGAAGTGCAATCAAAGAAGACTCGCTCTTTCTCTCTTGCACTCACACACACAAAGAAAGAACGCAAAAGAGAATGTCAAAACAATACGAAGATGAAAACATCAAGGCTATGGTCATATCGTATCATGGGTAATATGAAAGGGTTAATGGATGAGTTAATGGCATTCAATCTTGGCTGACCAAATAGGCTACGAATTGTTCTTTGGAATTGTAGTTTTGTGCTTACCATAATATATATATTTTGTCTAGTGATTGGGATTAATATTGTGTACAAATCCTCTTGGTTCCTAGCAAGATAACTACGCTTACATCAAAAGAAAAATTATAGTCTATGAGAGGTAGTATGATGGGATCCGGTGATAGAAGTATTTCATTGAGCCTTTCAGGGCCGAAGAGAAACACTATACGTTGTTGAAAGTGTATTTTACGGCTAATCCATACGTTAATTCTAATAGATCGTACAGAGTGAAAGCGATAGAAATGATCATCATGTGGGTTATTCATCTAGGATAGTATGTGAGAAATGTAGATATGAGAGAAGTGAAGAGATGAGAAGTTTCCCTCCCAAGCCCTATTCTTGCCCGTAGGCAATAAGGATACTGCGGGGAGAGATGTACCTGTAGCAAAGAGAACCTAGAGAGGATGAATGAATGAGAGAGATAGGTTTGGTTAAGGAGATGAGATTAGATACATATATATATGTTGGATTAGAGATGAAAATGAAAACAACAAGAAATCAAGAAAACATCAATGTAGAACACATCTTACTTGAAACCCTTCGGCACCATTATTGATGGAGAGAGAAGAAGAGTGGATAATTCCACTTTGATTGATATGCCAAGTACAACACCTTCTTTGATTAGAGTTGATCCTCCAAGGATGGCGTACAAGAATGGCTAGTTTTCCTCTAGGAGAAAGTGTAGGCTTGGGCTTATGTTAATGGGGCTAAGTACAATTAGGCATTACTACTCACTCCCTCAAGAATTCCTCTCATCAATGGCTTGAATGCTTGAGTTCCTTCCAAGGAAGAAGAGGTCCCCTTTTATAGGTGAAGGGGACCCACAAGGGTTTACACAAGAAGAGAGGAGCCAGTGTGAACAGGAATTGGAAAAGTTGGAAATGAGCTGTCCCTGCATGATGTGGGCAGACTGGGGTTTAGTATTTTGATCATATCTCCTCAACCGTAGCTCCAAATAAAAAAATACAAATATGGGCAGAAACTTCAGCTCATTAGCTACGATTTTCATTTTAAAATCATTCTCCAATTCGGATTGGAACCTTGTGTAAAAAATTCATCAAAATAGGGTCCATTTATGGCAGCAAAAGTCTTCATGTGGTCTCCTTAGCCTTGACTTTCATTTAATTCCCAAGGACACCTCATGCCATATGAAAGCATGACATTTCTCCTTGACAAAGTTTTGTAACCATGCTTGCAATAATGCATTAAAATAAGTGTATCTTTGAAATCATGCCACCCAGTGTCCCACTAGGATTTGATTGTCTCCTAGTAGCTATTTAAAAAGAAATATAAGAAAAGTATAAAAAATATATAGAATATATATATATTGGAGTTTACCCTAGATATAGGATCTAGCTAGGGTGTGAGATGATAATGAAATAGTAAAAATAAAGAATCAATGCTTTTTGTCCCAAGTTAAAGAGGCGGAGCTATTGACACTTTTCCCATAGTATTTTTTGATGGTAAAGTAAGAATACATTACCCTTGAGATAAATAATAAGATGAGATAGAAAGCTTATTTTTATACTTACATATGCATATGTACATTATAGGAAATATAATTATGTATCTAAAAAGTTACAAGATATCTCTTGTAGCATGTGTTCCCACTATGTACATGTCACAGCACGACAACGCCATTCGTACAAACAAACTATGAATGGAAACCTCTACCTTCGCCCCATGCGCCAGCTCAACAATCATCCACCACCATGGTTACGAAAATATGGGTTAAGAAATCAATCATGGAAACCAATCCCAGGCAATTGTGGATACCTAAACGCCAAATTAGAACACGTAAACCTACATTGCCTACAAAAAAATTACACCATCACAAATTGCCCACCGTTGTTGTCAAACGTCTTAAATCGATGGACCACTCTCTTCGACATCCAACCATACTCAAAAGGGTATGGCAACCGAAACAACATCGCCTTCACGATGCCTCTTCTAGTGGATCCACACATAGGGAATTTTGATGGCAACCCAAAAAATGCCAACAACCGACACCATCAGCAACATCAAAACTTTTGCAATTCACAGTCAAACACAGAGCACGCCTACTACAATTACTATTGTTCGGACCACGCAGCTTCCAAGGGACCTCGCCACCAACAGCCACTAAACATATTGTTCAGCACCTATCTCTTGCACAGCAATTTGTTTTCCCATGCATATCCTCCATGAGCATCATAGAGCCACACTATACGGCTATGCATAGACACATGCTTTATTCCCATGCACTCAGACACATGCTCATCGCGGACGACTCACTTTAGGAAGGGGGGGAAAGCGGTTGTAATACCACTTGTATATACCATTATTATCATCCTATTTCTTTTCGTTTCTTTTGTTTCCTTTCTTTCCCGTTCTCTTAAAAAACACAAGTTTTTCGGAGCCTGACAGACTCTTAGTTGGCATAATCATTAGCCATACCGTCACGATCTAATACCAAAATAAGAGTATGTATATAAGGGAGGTGACACTAATATTGGCTAATTTTTGGCCGACTAATAATCATTGTAAATAATTTTCTTTTACAAAAACGCAAAAAATGACAGGTAATCAACAAAAAATTGATAAGTCGAGCCAGGAAAGTCAGAATGAACTTTTGAAAGCAAACGCCAAAACTTCAAAGCAAGGACTACAAACATGGCAAATATGGAAAAATTCAACACAAAATGGATTTTGGACCAACTTTTGAAGAATCAAAACTGCAGATTGAACGCCATTGTAAACCGAGTGTCAGAATGACGAGCGGTTCGAACTGCAAGTGATGTGCCCAACAAGATATGAGCAATGAAGGTAAGTATAAATGGGGCATTCCGGGTAGACTGGGATCATATAGTCAAAAAAGGCAACAGAAGCTCATTTGCATTCACAGAGAGAGAGAGAGAGAGAGAGAGAGAGAGAGAGAGAGAGAGAGAGAGAGAGAGAGCCACAGGAGCATAGGGTTTTTGGAATTTCTTCTGCCTGCTGCAACCACCTCGGTGGATCTCACTACACCAGATTTGACAGGTATGATCATTAACCTTGCAAGAGCATGTGTGTGTGACCCATACTGCAACAATAGTACCAAAACAACAAATCAAAGCAGTACAAGGTCAAAAAATCGGCAAACTCACAGGGCCAATGTGGGAGTCCAAAACCCATCAAAAATAAGAAAAAGTTCATCAGCCAAGCTAAGAACAGTAGGAAAAGGTGTTGGAACATGGATCGCGATCCATGTTCCCAAAACCCTAAAATCAAGGAAACTTCTATAGGAGCAGCTATAGAGGCCCAAGAACAAAACCCCATGACAATTGTTGTCTATCAACAAGCAATTGTAACCTAAGAATGGTGATGGGATCAAAACCAAGCAAAAGTATACTTGCAAAATGGTAAAACTTGCAAGATTCAGTTTGCCTTCCCAAAAGAATTCAAAGTCTCGGGAAACTTGCCAAGGAACCAAGCAAAGCTATGAACTACAGACCTCAACCATCAAAAATCAATGCAAGGAGAGATTTCAGGCAAAACATGACTTCAAAAGTGGTGTGGCCAGAAACAGATTTGGTCAAAATGAAAAAAAAAAAAGCCATAAACTAAGAAATGGGGCAAACTATGAAAAAACATGTCCAAAGTTGAAAACATTTCACCACTGTACTAGGAAAACCTATAGGAACCAATGTGCACAAGAACTGTATTCAAATGCTTCCCAACATGGATCACGATCCATGTACCTTTTTGGCCAAAATAAGTAAGATCCATGCCATTTGATTCAGTATGATCAAGAAAGCCAAGCCATGAAGTGTCAAGCCATTTGAATCACAAAAATCCACTTCCAAAAGCCAAAATATTTGAATCTATACATGATTTCCAAAATTTAGCCCAGGTGTTAAACCATTGATCCAAATCCCAAATTTTTTGGACCAAGTCATAATCAAGATAAACCCTACCAGATGGTATCAGCAAGTTTCCAAAATATTGCCCAACAATTTCTGGCTATGGCTGAAAATCTCTCGAAATGTACTATGGACACCCTCCATTCCGATCGAGGGGGGGAGTATATGTCTCATGAATTTAATGCATTTCTGGCTAGTCGTGGGATAAAACACCAATGTACAGTGCCTTATACACCTCAGCAAAATGGTGTTGCTGAGAGGAAAAACAGGTCACTGACGGAAATGGCACGATGTATGGTCAAAAGTCAAGCTTTACCGCATTCTTTTTGGCTTGAGGCCATCATGTGTGCCACTTATGTACTAAACAGGTGTCCTACAAAATCTTTGCAGTCTATTACTCCATATGAAGCATGGCATGATAGAAAGCCTTCTATTGAGCACATGCGTGTTTTTGGTTGTTTGGCATATGCTTTGGTGCCATGTACCTTTAGCTCTAAATCCAGAGAAAATTGTTCAGTAGCATCCCCTTATGCCCAGGGACAACTTCCCAAAGTTAGAATTTTAAAATGCAACATGGATCGCGATCCATGGTCCTTTTGCCAAAATCTATATGTTTCATTACAGTTTTGTGCCTATAGTAATCCTAGGTGCTATGGTGAAATTTGGTCAGATTTGGAGTAGTTTTGGCAGAGTTAAGCTCACTTTTTTATTTTATGGTCAAGTTTACACTTTCCGACAATGATCAATGGCTAAAACCAAATTTCACTTGCAAATCGACAACAGGATGCCTCAAAGGAAAGCACAGAGGGAGTGGCATGTGGCACCCTATGAGATAACCAATATCTCATCCAATGAGAAAGCTCACCTCACCAAACAAGTACTTGAAGCAATTCCGGCAAACATTTTCATTGGAAAGTTCGAAGCCGTAGACGGAGAAATTGTAAAGGCCACCATCTTTCCCCAGGAAATGTGAACTTTGCACGAGAAACCAAAAGTGCAAGCAGGGGTCAGGTGTTTACAGCTTGACAATTTCTTACGACTGTCTCCTTGGGGAACAGATTTTAGACGGTCTCACTAGCTCATAAGCACAATTCAGTACAATGGGGAAGCAACTCTGACAGACAAGGACGGGGTATTCGTTAAGGTAAAAATTACAGTTGAAATCATCAATGAAGCCCTCCATCTGCCGCAAGGGATGCACAACCTCTTGCAGAAAATGAAGGCAATCGACAATGATGAGGCCTTTTTAAAGCAACGCGGTCACAAGCTGACATATGAGGACCTTATCTACTCAGAACTACATTCTTGACACAATTGTGGAAGCAAACCTAAAGGGCGGTCAAAGAAGTAAAGCTTACATGAACGGAGGACCCATGCTCACACGAATAGCCTATCAAGCATTGGGCATGATTGATGATCTACCACCTACCCAAGCGTAGATAGACCTAATCCACAGGTCCAAAAGAGTTGTGAGAGCAGTGGTTGGCAGGACCTTCTACAAGACCGAATCCTGGAGTCAAACAAACTAGGCAAAGTGCACCTCTAAGGGATTCGAACACTGAGAAAACATAGTCGGATGCTCGGAGTAGCCAGGAGGAGGGATCCCACCCACGAGATACTCCTTCTGAGTACCAGTCTTCGGAGGAAGAGAAGGATACCCCATACACCCTGGGATATACTAGATTAAAGAAAAAGGCTACACATTTGGCAGAAGCTATCCCCATCACTCATGCCAAGAGGACAATGGAAGAGGCACAGGCATTTAGGGAAAAGCTCCGCCAAGAAAAGAAAGATCACCAACAAACCCAAGAGACAGAAGCGGATGACAAGAAAGAAGATGATGCAGTCGAGGATACTCCACTGATACGCAAGCAAGCAGAGGCCTTGGAAAGGATCAAGCAACAAAAGAGGAAGGAAGCTGAAGAGAAATGGGAAACTGCCAGCACCATGCAGCAAAAAATTCACAATGAGCTCAAGCAAAAGATGGAGCAGAGGCAGCAAGAAGAATCAAAGAAGCAATGCGTCGATGAGTTAGAATCATCTGACGAATTTGAGAAAAATAAAAAGGAGAAAAGTCTCTCGCAAGGAGAGGGACAACACGAGACACAAGAACGACAAGACCAAGACCTCGGTTCGCCAAAGGATGCTAAGACAGTTTCAAAGAGGTCAGAACAAGAGAGAGGGGAAAGTGCAGGAAAGTCGGAGCAAAGAGTCGATGAAAAGCAGACGGAACAACGGATGGATCAACAAATGGAATCATAGACAAAGCCTGCCTGCCACGAACCCTGACGCAATAGAGGGTTTGAAACAAAAGGAAAAGTGGTTGAGAAATCAAATTAGCATGGGCCAAGAACGCAACGACACAAGCGGCCATAAAAGAAGGAGCGGAGATGGTTAACTCCTTTGATATTGACAGTCACCTAGAGCATATCAAACTGCAATTCTAATGTCAAAGAGCTCTTTATAACCTCAAGGAGTCGGAATTAGAAGATAACAAAAAGGAGGTATCGAGAGCAGCAGAATCGGGGAAATTGAAGAAACAAATAGAGGCAATGAAGAACGCACAAGTCCATGCGCAATCAAAGTTGCAAAGAGAACGAGAGAATGCAACCTACTATTATAAAGAAGTGCAACAATTCAATGAGGTGAACTCAACTTTACAGATCGAACAGCAACGCCTCAAGGAGGAGCTAACCAGAGAAAAGGAACAGAATGAGAAGCTACAAGGCTCGTATGCCATTGTTAGCGGGTCTCTCACTCAGCTCCTAGCCATACAGGAGACACCCTCCTCTTCGACTATGACTGCATGCTCTACTTCCTTAAGCCAGGAAATCAAAGAGTTAAAGGAAGCCCTAAAAAAAGAAAAATATGATAGACAGATCATGACAGCAGGTCATAGGGCCCTACAACAGGCAAAGGATGAGGAAATTGAAGACTTGAAAAAGAAACTCACTGAGGCAAGGAAGGAAGTAGAGGCTCTAAAAGAATATCAAACAAAGGATCAGCAGGACACATGAGAATTTGAGCAGGGAGAAATATTCACACACTCAGAGTTTGAAACTCAACAAACAAAGATGGCAACTACCATTGGAAAAGGCACGCAAGAGTCTGCAGATCCAACCACGACATCCACCTCGGAGTCGACAAAAGATGAAATTCAATGTTGGATCTCAAAAGTCAAAGACCCATCACACGAGGCATATATGCAATATGAATTAAAAGTACTGGAATCAACTGCCCTCCTCATGATCGCTCCAGATGAGGTTGCAAAAAATTATGGGCACAAAATGATTGCACTACCGTTGATGCGGCAAGAAGTTAGATTATGGCAGCAAAAAATGCTCCCAGAAATTGAACCAAATAGTAGAGGGGACTACATAGAAGTTCCAATGACGGCCCTTCAGATTGAAACTATCCTTGACAATCAACCACTTTGGAGAAATAAATGGTTTGATCAACAACCGATTGACGAAACATATTACAGGAATGCACCCCAACATCTCAGGATCGAACCCACTTACTATCCCATCCACATGCGGTGATCCTGGGCCAGCTTTTACAGTTGGAAAAGCAAAAGACCAGCAGTGCTGAACTACCCTGTAATAACCAAGCCGATCAATAACAACCCCCCATCAGATCGTTACATGGTGCAAACTCTGAAAGGAGTCATCAATATGATGAAGGAGATCCCAAATCTTGCTTGCCAAATGCTGGTAAAGATTTCCAAAATGCTCATCACGTGCATTACAGCCTTCAGAGACATTGAAGCGGCAAAGCATCCATGGCAGGTGTTTGTCGAGGGCACGCGGGGTATCTGATGAAATATGGAGATTGAAATCCCCAGCAGAAATATTATCATGGGATTATATGCAAGAGTCATGTTTCTGCCATCTCAATACATGCAGACCTTCGAAGAAGCTTTCATGACAGGTTTCTTCGAAGTGGACTCTTCCATATTCAATCCAATGACAAAAGATCTGCCAGCTCGCCACATCCCCTATAAGAGTACCATCGTGAATAATCCCTTCAGAGAACTTGCTACCAAATTCAAGATCGAAGCCAGAGCGCAAAAGATTAGAAATCTCACTGCAACACTCGAAAGAAGGCACTAAAGTGACCTCCCTCAGATACAGCTTGCACAAGGGCGCGCAATGAATAAGAAGGGGGGAATGTTTGGTGGATACGCGTGAACAGGCGTATGCACACCAAACCCGGTGGATACTCTATTTTTTCGAAAAAAACCCTGTAATTCATCCTAAGATGAGTTGTAATCATGATCAGGTTAGACCATACTCTTTTTTATTTCTCTAAGTCTACCCCTTGTAAGAGGCCGAATGGTCATGGGAAAGTCCCCCTAACTTTTAAAGTCAAAACCCTTAGTTTTGAAGGGAGAATCATCATTAGCTGGGAGAAGAAAACGTGCACTGTAAAGGCTTCTTGTGACTACAATTTGTAATCATCATTTCTCCTGAATGGGTAATCAGAATTCTATTCCAAATAGTACATTGTGTTCCTTGTCTCTTACTCTTCAATCTAAGTGTAATCATTTCCAATTCTGTTGTGGTTCATGAGTCTTTTGTGAGCTAAATGCATTGATTTGGGAGTTAAAATGGTTGTTTTTTGATGTTTTTTCCATGGATAAGTGTTTCTATGCTTAAGGTGGATCTTTCCAAGTACTTCTGTTTCAGTTTTTTACACATTTTTTGTGATGGATCGTGATTTAGTTACCTTCCCAGATGGTGACAAAACTTTGTAGGATTGAGCCCATAAGTTTTGTGATACCTCTCCTTAAGTTTCGTGACATTCCGGATTCGTTTGGATAATGAAATGGCGTGATTACATTGAGTGTTGATAATAGATGCATATTGATTGTCTGACTAGGAAGTGGTTGATTTGCTTTTGTTGTAAGAACGAGTAGTCCTCGAGTTCACTTTGGTGAGATTGACACTCTCATTATATAACATTTAATGGCCTAAAAACTTGTGTGTAGCGGAAATTAGCATGAACATAGTGGGCGTTTCATTAGAATAGATTCCTAATGAGAATTACTAGAATGCTTGGGTGGAGAGAGCAACAAAAAGCATAACACCTAGTTAGATAGCATGAACAATACTTTCAAAAGAGAGAGAAATTAATCTATTGACAACAGTTGAGGACCGGATTTACATGGAGCCGGTCCCCCCTCCAAAAGGCTTTGTATTATGGTTTCTCCCATCAAGATTTACATGGAGCCGGTCCCCCCTCCAAAAGGCTTTGTATTATGGTTTCTCCCATCAAGATAGACATTGTACAATACAATTCTTTGTGTTCCTTCAAGACTAGCTAGTGCAATGAAAATGAAAGCTTCATGCACTAAGAAAAACACTTATCAAACACAACATCAATTATCTCCGGTCTCAGACACAAGACCTCACACACCTTCGAAGATGGTGAGAGCTAGCAGGGTATGAGAGTAGATTGAGAGGAAGAAGGAGTAGTCTTATGAGAAAGATGTACATCTCCTCACATAATCACTCATATTAGCATAGCTTAGCTTAGTAATTATCATGGTAGAGGAGATGAGCATGCATTGAATCTTGGCTCTTGGTTGTATTTGCATCACAAAGCCAAGAGTTGCTGGCATAGGCATCCCTTCTCACAAGTTTGGAGTAGGTGGTAAGCTTTCCATTAAAGCTTGAGAAGGACAGAGAGTCTTCTTTACTTCACACATGAGATTGTGTGAGTGTGTGTGTGATAATGCCTTGCAAAAATCAGCCCCCTCTCTCTCTTGGTCGACCCCTCTTGCTATTTGCTCATGCTACCCTCTCATTGGACCTCCCTAGGGCTAGCCAATGACCATTAAGCAGCATAAGTGATAGCCTTCTGACACGTGTCCCCCTTTCCCCTTTTGTGAGAGCTTTAGGTAATTTAATTATTCAACTAAACTCTCATTGGACCCCTTTGCCTCCTGGCCAATAGGAATCAGGCAAGCCATATTTAGGCTGCTGAATTCTCATTGGACCCATTGGGAGACTTTCCAATAGTCTTCTAAGGTCTTAATTCTCATTGGTTCTTTTATTAAGTGTTTTTAAATTAATTAAACTAAATTTACTCTAGCCTATAATTCTCATTGGTCCACCTCCAAGGCCATCCAATAGGAATTGGACACACCTTGTGGGCATCTGGGCTAGGGAGCTGACATGTGTCCCTCATTCCCTTTGTGTAAAGGGAGCTTGTGTGTGTGTGTGTGTGTGTGTGTGTGTGTGTGTGTGTGTGTGTGTGTGTGTGTGTGTGTGTGTGTGTGTAACTTTCTCTCTCATCCCCTACAAGCAAGGCTCGTCCCCTCCTATGTACGAATTGCTAAAGACTTTTGGGGCACACACAAAGCATCCAATTTTCCCAAAGTTTGACCTTTGGACACAACCTTTGAATTTTGGAACCTTAGAATTTTGGACACAACCTTAGAATTTTGGAAGTCTTAATGGGTTGAACCTTAGGGTCTTTTAAGCCCATTATTGCACGTGGATCTTTTGGAGATGGCCCCCCCCTTTGGATCCCTAATGTGGCCGATCTGCTAGCTTAACCAATATTCTAGCTTTTTCTCCCCTGGCACTTCCCCATATTAAATGATCAGTTTAACATGATAAAATCATTTAGGAGAATTAGATATTGATTATTATAACATTACCTCTCTCTTGAAATCATAGTTGTCCTCGACTATGGGGTAGAGAAGATAAAGCATATTCATTAGTCCTTTTCTTAGCGGGTAGAGGATCCCTATGTTACCCAACGACATCATTCCACAATGGATGACTAGTCCATTTGGCGCTTGAGAGCCTGAGTCTACCGCAAGCATGTCTGCACATTAGTCCTATAAATCTTCCATAGTAGAGTGACAAGCTCTACTTGGTGTTTGGGAGACGTCGTCTCCGCAAACTTGATCTAAGCATGCATACTACTTCATTTTTGTGCACAATAAAGAAAAAGAGAGTCTTATAAGACAAAAACTTTGTTCATTTTTAACATTTTGTACATTTGCTTACTCTTGGGAAGCATTGTAAGCATTGACAAGGTTTAGGTTATCCTTTAATTGTATGCCTTGCATCCATCTAGCATCTTCAAAAGGATAATTCTTAAACTTAATAAGATATCATCGGATAGTCTTACCGCCTCTTAGTACCCTGTCTTCATGTCGGAGAATGGACTCGGGCTACAGCACCTCCTCTTGGTCCTCGATCTCTGGTGGGTCTTTAGTAGTTGGTTCTTGAGGTGGCTCTCCTTTGTAAAGCTTTAATAGGCTCACATGGAAAGCATTGTGTATGAGCCAATGATTGGGCAACTTGAGTTGATAGGCCATCTCATTGATTGGCCTAAGAATCTAGAAGGGACCATAGTACCTTTTTGTTAGTTTAGCATAGTACTTTTGGTGTCCCGTAGGATTCTTGCCCTTCGTGTGCCTTAATTGAACCTTGGGAATTTTTAATAAGACCAATCATTTTCTTTAAAGGCTTGGGCTCTTCTATGCTTGTCAGCAGACAGCAGCCTTTTGCCGTTGCTGTGAGATAGAGATAGCATCCTTAATCTTTTGAAAAGATTCTTGTAGGTCTCAGCTATACTCATCTGCAGCGAAGATCTTCCCATGTACCTTAAGTAGCAAGGAACTTTTTGATCTCCCCTCAATTACCTCGAAAGGTACTTTTCCCGTGGAAGTATGTACAGTGTTATTGTAAGCATACTCCACTAAGGGTAAGTACTTCTCCCATTGGGATCTTTGATCTACTTCCATTACATAGGCTTTTAGTAGATCGAGAATTGTTAGGTTAGCTATTTCACTTTGGCCATCCGTTTGTGGATGATAGGCCGAAGAGAAGTTTAGCCTTGTCCCTAAATTCTCAAAGAGACCAAAAATTACTGGTCATTCTAGGATCTCTATCCGACACTATGGACATTGGCAAGCCATGGTACTTGAAAATTTGTGAAATGAAGAGGGTTGCCATTTGATGGGCTTTGATAGTCTTTTTGACAGGTATAAAATGAGCTTGTTTACTTAACCTGTCAACTATCATCCATATTCCTGTATTCCGATGGATAGACTTAGGCAATCCAAGGATAAAATCCATGGATATGCTCTCCCATGGTGAATTATGAATTGGCAAGGGTTGAAGCAATCCAAGTTGCTTCCCTCTATCAAATTTTGTCTTTTGGCATACCACACATTTAGAAACATACTCTTGTACGTTGACTTTTATGGTAGGCCAATAGAAATATGTTTCAATTCCCTTTAAGGTAGACTGAATCCCTCTACGCCCCGCATAAGGAGGAGCATGAGATTCATACATTACTTTCTCACGTAGTGAGTTAGTAACGCATAGCCATCTTGTAAAGTAAATGTTTCTTCTTTCTTCCCTAAAACAAGGGCTGAAATCACATCTCTAAAATCGGGATCAATAGCATACTCATCTATCATTGAAGATAGATCATTGTGAGTTGCTATGGAAACCGCATTCACTCTCGGCCATCTTGAGAGTGCATCAGCTACTTGATTATGCTTGCCAGCAATGTGAGCAATATGAAAATGAAATTGTGAAAGGAAATTTTCCCACCTCATTTGTTTGTCGGAGAGCTTGGTCTGCGTCATGAAGTACTTAAGACTTTGGTGATCCGTTCACAGAATGAAAGGAGTCCCCAATAAATAGTGCTTCCATGAGTCTAAGGCATGTAGAATTGCAAGGAGTTCCTTTTCGTATATGCCTAGAGCTTGCTCAACAGGGTCGAGCCTTTGACTTTCATAGCCTATGGCGTGCCCTTCTTGAAGCAAAACAGCTCCAAGGCAATCACCACAAGCATCACATTGGACCTCAAATGGTTTTGAGAGATCCGGTAGTGTAAGCACAGGTTGAGAGATAAGCTTTTCGAAAGCATTGTTCTCCTTAGCAGACCATGTATACCTAATGCTTTTCTTTGCTAGGTCATGTAATGGTCCCGCAATTTGTGAGAACTTTTCTATGAAGCGTCTATAGTATGCACACATACCTATAAAGCTTCTTAGTTCATGAAGATTCCTTGGTTTAGGCCATCCTTTTATTACCTTTAACTTTGATGGATCCATTTGGATTCCATCTTATCAAATAGGTCTTCTACCCGTGGAACGGGAAACCTATTCTTGATAGTGATCCTATTTAGTGCTCTTTAGTCGACACACATATGATATGTGCCGTCTTTCTTTTGCACTAATAGCACAGGTGAGCAAAATGGAGATGAGCTAGGCCTAACCATGCCCTTCTCAACTAACTCATGAACTTGCCGCATAATCTCCTCTTGTTGAGCTTGAGAAACTCCATAAGGAGGTTTGTTAGGCGGTGAACTTTGTGGAAGAAGTTCAATTGCATGGTCATCATTACCTCGTTTAGGAGGTAGCTCACAAGGGATGTCGTCAATAAAGACATTCTGAAACCCCTTGAGAAAATTGGATAACTCTAATTCCTTTTGGTTGCTTTTATTTTCTTTTGCTAAAGCATTAGGTTCATTTTGAGAATCTTTAACAAAAATCATGTACACTGAAATAGAGCTCTTTATTGACTTGTTGAAAGTTGGTGTATGTACGATGGGGATAGTGTTACCCATTTCCTTAGCATCTATATACATATCTTTTTTCCTGAACTTAAAGGAGATTCTCCTTTCAGGGAATTTAACATTGGCATCCAGGAGATCAAACCATGGTGCCCCTAGGATTACATCCTCATGCTTGAGAGGAGAGAAAAAGAAGTCCTCTTTGTCCACATAGCTTTGGACATGAAGCCTCAATTTCCCGATTAAGGGAGTGACTGAAGCTTCTTGCCCCTTGAAAGCACTGTCTGCGGGTTGGACATCTCCCATCTCATAGGCTTGTATGCCTAGCTTGGTGGCCAATTCTATAGATATAAAATTGTGAGTAGAACCAGGGTCAAAGAGAATAAAAGCATCATGTTCTCTTACCTTTCCCCAAGCATGGCATACAGGAGATCCTTTGTGGTGAGTTTGGTGAGTCTCCTCCTCTTGGATTTCAACCAAGGTAGCTCTAGGAGGATCTTGGCGGTTGTTATTTTGGGGACAAGCGTGGTACGCATGCCCGTGTTCGCCACACTTGAAACACCAGTTATCCTTGCGATAACGCTCAAGGTCTTCAGGAGAGAGTTTGTTTTTACCTTTGTAAACTCCCTTCTCTTTAGCTTTGTTGGAGTTGCCCTTAGGAGACTTTTGGACATTTCCTTCCCCTTAGGCTCATTGGAACCCTTGTTTTTCGTGGGCTTATTATTTCTTTTAGCCCCCGTTTGGAAATTGATTCGAGAGGCCACCATAGTATGGTGTATTACCGCCAATATGGTACGCGGCCTTTGGGAGTTGACATAGTCTGCCATTTCTTCGGTCAAGCCCACACAAAATTGTTGCTTTTGCTCTCCAAAATCCAACATTTTGAAGACAGTGGCTTTGAGTTGTAGGTCCCAAAACTTGTCTACATATTTGTGGATGGATTCATAGGGAGAGAGCTTTTAGCTTCGCCATTCGGTGAGTACTTTGTCTTTGGCATCGGTGGCCAAAACATGCTTCATAATGGAAGCTCTTAAAGCTTTCTAGGTTCGTGGAGCTTCACCGTTGGCTCGTAGGCTAGTCCACCATTGCCTGGAACACTTTTGAAAGTGCATAGCTACATGGTGTATCTTAGAGGACTCCGTGAAGCCCTCATCTCCGAACGCCACATCAAATTGTTGAATAAAGGCCAAGACTTTGTCTGTAGCACCAAAGGTGCCATCATAGGTAAGGAAAGAGATGCTCTTCCCTCCCTCTTTGAGCTTCTTGAGCTTGGACGACCTTTTCCACGCGGCATAGGATTTCCTATGGCCTCTTCTTTTTGTTGGTTCAAACGTTGCACCATCACTTTCTTCAGAAGGTGAAGAATTTGAGGAAGGTGGAGAAGAGGGTGACCTCTTTCTCGCCTTTTTCTTCTCTTTATCTTCGTCGTCTTCACCATCACCTTTATAAGAGAAAGAGGATGAAGAAGATGGAGAAGAGGGTGTCCTCTTTCTCGCCTTTTTCTTCTCTTGCTTTTTGTCATCGCTCTTTGAATTATGGTGTGGAGAAGGGTGCGATGGACTTCTCCGTTTTGGAGGTGATGGAGAGCGTTTAGCCCTCCGTCTTCGTGGATCCATCTCCATTGAGGTGGTGGGAGACTCACTTCTTTCTCATTCCTTCAGTGGAGGCTCTTGAGTTCTCCTTTGGGAAGGAGATGCATCATCAAGAAGTAAATTCTTGAGCCCTCCTATGGATTCTCTCCTTCTTCCCGAATCGGAGAGAGACCTCTTTTGGAAGTCTCACAAGGAGGCTTCCTAGGTGTTCTCTCATCATGGTGGTGAGCTTGGAGAATCCCATGAGCACGGAGCTGCCGTTGCACTTCACTTTGGAGAGATGGATTGCCCATGGCTTGTTGAAGCCTAGAAACAAGATAGTTAACAAGCATCGGGGCATCATTAGTAGCTTACTCATTAGCAAAATCAAAGTTATCAACATTCACTTCACTCTCTTTACTATTGTTAGCCATTCAAACAACTTTTAGGTGTAAACTTTTGAGGTGTACTTTGGCACTTCAAGCCCTAGTTGCTACTCCTCTTTACCCCTTTAGAAAAAGCACTCAAGCTACTGTACACGTGGCTCGAATACCATTAATTGCAAGGAAAAGAAGAGAGGGTCGTTCAACACCAAAACAGCACCGGCTCTTGTCAAGATTCTAATAGCTCAATAGTGGTTAAGCCGTAGGCAAGCCCCGTAGGACTCCACTATTAAGACCATAGCTCTCGACGGTGATGCCCCGTTAACTACACGAAGGCAGGCGCACTGCAAGGCTGAAAAATCCCTATTCTACTTACTCACAGGCAATTAATAATACCAACCATTTATAGCTATCTTGAGGACCTCCCTTCTTGAGCAAGAAAAGAGAAACCTTGTGCTCTGATACCAATGTAACATTTAATGGCCTAAAAACTTGCGTGTAGCGGAAATCAGCATGAACATAGTGGGCATTTCATTAGAATAGATTCCTAATGAGAATTACAAGAGTGCTTGGGTGGAGAGAGCAACAAAAATCATAACACCTAGTTACATAGCATGAACAATACTTTCAAAAGAGAGAGAAATTAAGCTATTGACAACAGTTGAGGACCGGATTTACATGGAGCCGGTCCCCCCTCCAAAAGGCTTTGTATTATAGTTTCTCCCATCAAGAGAGACATTGTACAATACAATTCTTTGTGTTCCTTCAAGACTAGCTAGTGCAATGAAGATGAAAGCTTCATGCACTAAGAAAAACACTTATCAAACACAACATTAACTATCTCCGATCTCAGACCCAAGACCTCACACACCTTGGAAGATGGTGAGAGCTAGCGGGGTATGAGAGTAGATTGAGAGGAAGAAGGAGTAGTCTTACGAGAAAGATGTACATCTCCTCACATAATCACTCATATTAGCATAGCTTAGCTTAGTAATTAGCATGGTAGAGGATATGAGCATGCATTGAAGCTTGGCTCTTGGTTGGATTTGCATCACAAAGCCAAGAGTTGTTAGTGTAGGCATCCCTTCTCACAAGCTTGAAGTAGGTGGTAAGCTTTCGATTAAATCTTGAGAAGGAGAGAGAGTCTTCTTTACTTCACACATGAGATTGTGTGAGTGTGTGTGTGATAATGCCTTGAAAAAATCAGCCCCCTCTCTCTCTTGGTCGACCCCTCTTGCTATTTGCTCATGCTACCCTCTCATTGGACCTCCCTAGGGCTAGCCAATGACAATTAAGCATCATAAGTGATAGCCTTCTGACAAGTGTCCCCCTTTTCCCTTTTGTGAGAGCTTTAGGTAATTTAATAATTCAACTAAACTCTCATTGGACCCCTTTTCCTCCTTGCCGATAGGAATCAAGCAAGCCATTGGGTTGTTGAATGCTCATTAGACCCCTTGGGAGACTGTCCAATAGTCTTCTAGAGGGCTTAATTCTCATTGGTTCTTTTATTAAGTGTTTTTAAATTAATTAAAATAGATTTACTATATCCTAATTCTCATTGGTCCACCTCCAAGGCCATCCAATAGGAATTGGATACACCTTGTGGGCATCTGGGCTAGGGAGCTGACATGTGTCCCTCATTCCCTTTGTGTAAAGGGAGCTTGTGTGTGTGTGTGACTTTCTCTCTCATCCCCTACAAGCAAGGCTCGCCCCCTCCTATGTAGGAATTGCTAAAGACTTTTGGGGCACACACAAAGCATCCAATTTTCCCAAAGTTTGAACTTTGGACACAACCTTTGAATTTTGGAACATTAGCATTTTGGAAGTCTTAATGGGTTGAACCTTAGGGTCGTTTAAGCCCATTATTGCACATGGCTCTTTTGCAGATGGCCCCCCCTTTGGATCCCTATTTTCCCTCCTTTGGATCCCTACTGTGGCCAATCTGCTAGCTTAACCAATATTCTAGCTTTTTCTCCCCTGGCATTTCCCCATATTAAATGATCAGTTCAACATGAGAAAATCATTTAGGAGAATTAGATATTGATTATTATGACACATTAAGTCTCCGTGCCCCACCCCGAGTCGCTTCCTTGCATATTGACATTATGTTAGTACAAAAGAGCTATGTTGCACATGTCCGTTGCGGCGACCCGCTAACAGTTGAACTACCCAATCTTATCAAAGCCCGCAAACAACTTCCCACTAACAGAGTTATGGTACACACCGTACATGCAGTAATCACTCAGATGCGTGATGTCCTAGATTTGACATGCTAAATGCTGGTGAAAATTTACAAGATGTTTATCATTTGCATCACAGAGTTCGAGGACATCAAGGCATCAGATCATATGTGGTAAGTCTACCTTGAAGGAACAAGGGGCATCTGCTAAAATATGGAGACAAAGGTGCCTAGACGTAATGTCATAATGTTCACTAGAGTCATGTACTTGCCCTCCCACTACATGCAAACCTTTGAGGAGTCATTCATGACAAGATTCTTTGAGATGGATTCAACCATCTTCAATCCACTCACAAAGGGCCTGCCGATGCGCCACATTGCCTACCAAAGTGCAATGATGAACAATCCTTTCAAGGATTTGGCAATTGAAAGAGACATAGTGGCATTGGTAGAAAAGTTCAAGAACATCACAAAGACCCTAGAGAAAAGAACATTCGACTACTGAAGATTCAAGGGCAGACAAAGCATGCATGAGGATGTGCAATGTCTAGGAAGGGGGGAATGTTGGCAGATGGATCAGATGGGCACCTTCCTAATCGACCACCTCGTCAATGAAGCCACAAAATTTTGTAATCCCATTATTATTTTTTGAAAAGTCCTTGTAAATACGAGAGACTCTGATTATTTTTTCCAAATGAACTTTGAGCTAACATGTGTAAAATGTGAGTTGTAAAGTTTGAATTTGGGTCTAAGCATTGTAAGCCGACCCAATTTTGTAAGTTTGAACATAATCTATTATCAAAGGTTTTGGAGTTTGAAGCATACGACTGAGAGCGGCTACTCTCTCGTGCATTGTAATCCATCTTTCTCGAGCTTTGGTAATCCAAATTTGTTTTTGACAATTGCATAGTGTTCCTTGTCTATCGCTTTTTAATTTAAGTGCTCCTTGTCTATCTCTCTTCTATTTAAGTGAAATCTTTCTTAATTTTATTGTGGTTCATAACGACCTGTCTATGAGCTGAATCGGTTATTTTGGGTGCATTAATGGTTTTTTTTTACATTTTGACTATACAGAAGTGTTTTTAGAGCATAGGGCAATCCTTCTATACTATTATTTTGCAGTCTTCATGATCTTGATCATGATGGATCATGATTTTGTACCTTGTCAGATTGTGATCAGACTTGGTAGGATAGTTTCCCTAGGTTTCTTTGACCTCCTCCTAAAGTTTCGTTGCATTCGGACTCATTTGAGTGCCCAAATGGTGTGACGATGCGATGAGACAGGACATATGCAAATTGCCTAAGTAGAGAGTGATAGATTTGCTAGTGCTAGAGATGGATTCATTACATAGGTTCACTTCTTGAGTTTGACACCTCAAAGAGTCTCTGTGCCCCATCCGAGTTGCTTCCCTGCGTATTGATATTATGTTAGTGTTAGAAAACTATGTTATAGATGTCTGTCACAGTGATCCACTAACATAAGCATTTTGGTCCATTTGGGAACTCAAGCATCATTTTACTTAAAGACAAGTTAGGAACAATTCATACATCAAATTTTACTTAATGTTCAATCCATTTAATAGCCATTATTGTCTTAGTTTAAGGGTTTTTGTGTAAACAAAAGAATGTTCTCAGCATAAGAATTTGGGACCAAGATTCATCTTACACCTGATTGATTTGTTGATGGTAGCATGATCTTGCAACCATGCTCACTTTTATGTAGTTCAAAGTGTTCACTTGAAGTATATGGATTTAACATTTAGTTCCTTCTATGCATGCTAGTTTATGCTCATTATTCATTTTGTAATCTTCTCTTGTGCACTCTGCCTTAGACCCTGGGAGGCTTCTCATATGATTTAGCTTCATGGTTTTGGCTTGAGTATCTCACACACGATGGCGTACCAGCTTTGTTGTGCATGCAACCCCTAGTTAGGAAATGATTGTGATCATGCTCTAACACTTGTCATTACTTGCACTCATGGGAATATGTTAGCATGCTTCTTGGACCATACTATATCTAAATACATGGAAGTGGGCCTGATGATGGAACTATGTTAGTATGCTTCATGACATGACTATGAGCATGGTCCCGAGACCATCTGTAGTGTAAGTTGATGGGACTATGCTAGCATGGTTGGTCACATGAGCATGCCCAACTTCACAAAGTGATAATGGTCCCAAAAATATCATTGTAGTAGTAGTTTTTTAAAAGCATGCTTGGTCATTATGGGCCTATGTAACCATGCTTGGTCATCTAACCATGGGGAAATTCCCAATGTAAGCATGGTCCCATAGTTTTTCAAAAGCATTCTTGGTCACATGAACATGCTCAAATTGATAAAGTGAGCATGGTCCCAAGACCATCCTTGCAGTAGTAGTTTTTCAAAAACATACTTGGCCATGGGGGTATGTTAATTTCTTGGTCACATGACCATGTCCAATTCTCAATGTGAGCATGTTCCCATGACCATCCTTGTAGAAGTTGTTGTTCAAAATCATGCTTGATCACATGATCATGCCCAAACTACCAAGGTGATCATGGTTCCAAAACCATCCTTGTAGTAGTATTTGTATAAATCCATGCTTGGTCAAGCATGCTTTTGAATAACTACTACTACATTTTAGCATTCTACTTCCTAGTGATTACAAAATCCACATGGTCATAAAAGCATGTTAGAATGTTAATGGTTTCAAGAAATCACTAGCATAATTGGTCCTTATACAATGAAACCATGATAGGTGTTAGGACAATGCTTGATTCAAGCTTGTGCTTGATTTCAAAGAGATATATTGGTCCACAAACCAATGCTAGGATGCTTGGTACTATAACCATGTTGGAGTTCTTCATTACATAATGCTCCTACATCCTTCCGACCATGCTTGGTGCAAAGACCATGCTTGAATTTCAAAACAATGAACATGGTCACAAGACCACAACCTAATACTTGAGTGTTGGTTTTGTAGATTCTAAATAGGTACAAGTTAATGTTGTTACAAGACAATGCTACCATGCAAGGGCTCAATACTCAACTGCATTCTAGGTCCTAAGGTGATGCTTGTGCTCCCAAATGTTACAAGTTGCTACTACAATGATGGTCTTGGAACCATGCTCACTTTGTGAGTTTTGGCATGGTCATGTGACCAAGCATGTGTATGCGTATGTCTCACGTGTCAATGCAAGGAACTTTCTAATACATTGTGTGCGAGCCACAAATGGCTCCAAGCACACAACAAGCCTAAACTAGTCAGCTCAAAGATGGCGTTGGTGTGTCACTCACCACTCTACGCTTCCTGTCGTGGAGGATTCCTCACCGCAAAGAAGAGGGAGACGCCGCTACACCGCGCTCAACCGCCTCGCCGCCATCGTGCCACTGCAATGCTCGATAGCTCTCTCTCTCTCTCTCTCTCTCTCTCTCTCTCTCTCTCTCTCTCTCTCTCTCTCTCTCTCTCTCTCTCTCTCTCTCTCTCTCTCTCTCTCACGCATACACACACACACACACACACAAGGAGATGAAGAAGAAGAAGATGGAGATGGAGCAAGAGCACTCTTCAATTGCACAAATGAGAGAATGAGTGATTTTTAGGTTTAGTTGACTTTTATATGAGCTTGCCCCATTCACACTTGGGCACCCATGCTTAGCCAACTAATCCCTTGAATATTCCAGTTAGAGTGTGCCTCTCATCGGCGATCACTCTTACCCTTTTACTATTGGATCGACAAGCCCGGTACCTAACTCTACCAAATAAATAATACAATGTCTGTCGTAGGTGATAGGAATGTGCATGAGGGTTAACATGCCACCCTTCCTGATGTAGATTCCATCCTCGGAAGCTATTGAGTTGAAGCTCGTTCGTCGAGGTGGAAGAGATTTTGAGATGAATGTCCTTAGCCTCCTTCAGTCACACTGCAAATTCAAACAACATTGGCACAGTAATTGCATTCTCATAAGAAATTAAAAAGCATATGCAGATGTAGGCAGACAATTTGATTGGTAACAAAAAAAATTAAACCATTTGTCAACCATAAACATTAAATTGCAATATAATCAAACGCATAAATAGTTGTAAAGGTAAAAAATTAAACAAGATCGACTATTAATACCATGGGTAAGCTTCTCAATTTTCTCTAGTCAATTAAGTTGTTTAATCGCAAGAGCCAAGTATTTCATGTTCGAGGGTTGACTAGAGGCTATACCTAGAAGACCTTGTAGTTAAGCTACGATAAAAGGAATCTCTCATGAAATCATCGCCTGACTTATTTCCTTTTCTTTGACCCCCCAAAGTCTTTTCACATTGTTTAAATTTTAATGTGTGTGCTTATTTTCTATGCCTTGGGTTTTTTTCTTTTCAAGGAAAAGCGCCCACACTGGGAATCTCTAGGGCTCTAGTACGATAGGCGATACATGTGAGTGAAGTACCAATTCAAGCTGAGATTTCTCTTCCAGCTTAAGATTTTACATTGTGGCACTTTGATTTTTTTTCTTTTTTTTTGTTCTTTTTCAACATTTTAATTTTGTAACTTTGGGGGGTCATATAACATTGTTACCCTCCCCATGCTCATCACACTAGTAAACTCCCTTTATAATACTTAAGCTAAAGGTCAATAGGGACTAAGCCCACTAGAAATCCCGGGTACATTTCACACAATGCTGCCTAAATCGGATTAAGAACCTAAGTAACCATTGACTATTAGGAAGGCATTCCCCATGGTATTAAGAGAAGATCTCTAACACCTAGCTTGGTCAAACTAGCTTAGTCGGACTGCTTGATTTTTAAACCTAGACAAGCGACTATGACAAAAAATTACATTGAATTTAATGTTTGATATTGAGAAAATGCGTTGAATATTATGCTACCAATTACAATTAAAGCAGACAAACATAGATGTAAAAAGATAAGGGGCAATGCTAATGGACAAGAAACACTTGTTTGTGTTGATGGTCGCGCTTGATTTGAAGTGTGAATGAGAGAAAGATCCCATGAAGGTCCAAATCCTAACAACAGCAACGCGTTCCTGTACACACTAGGAAACACAAAGAATACCTCTAGGAGGCACATCAGTGGGAAAAAGGAACTTTGCTAATCACTCAACTCTAAAACAGAAACACTCCTATTGTACTAATCCTACCTACCCTCCATCACTCGAGTAATGAGGATCAAAGGTGTTTTATGACATAGGTTTCTGCTTCACCGGGATGTGAATGTGTAGGTCTGGGTCAATGTTTTGACTTTTATTGTGCATACTTGTTTGCTAATTGCTCCTGCTCTTTATTATTTTTGTTTTTTGTGAGTATAAGGCTTTAATATATACATTCCCTAAGATCAGAAGATTGAGAGGTCAGGGAGGAAGGTTTGAGAGGGGAGTGAGTGAATGATGGCTGTCAGCAAACACTCTCCCCTTCGTTGGGTAGATCATACCATTTGAAATGTGCTCATCACCCTTTGAAAACAATTGTTATACTTGGTAATAGGTGAGGATTTTTGCCAGTAGTTTTCTATTACCTTAGGTGCCTCGTCGAGTTGCAAGGGTGGTAAGGTACTCTCCCAGGATCAAACTTGAAGTGGTTCATCAGGTGATTCTTGAACACTGGGAGGTGTGGATTTCTTTGTAGCTTTATGGAGGTCCACTATTGTAGGTGGAGGCTGTGGATAAGCTTTTACCTCTATGGATGCATTACATGAGGATCTAGAAGCTTCATGGGACTCCCCCCTTCCTGAGCTAGGTAGAACAAATCGTTCTTTCTTTGGTACCCAAACTAGCTCTGAAGCGGGTGTGTAGCATTCTGTGATTTTTTTCTTTTCGTGACCGTTGACTCCTTTTGGAGCTACGAAATTGGGCTCACATGGGTCAGGTGATAGGTAAGAACACAATCTACATTTTGGCACCCTGATTTGATCATTTTCTTGATAGTATCCTTGGGCTTTCAATAGTTGTTTAGGAATCCAACGCCACATTTTCTTAATTTTCTTGGAGCGAGTGGTACGTTTCTTACAAGGCTTCTGTTTGTTAGCATCAACCATGGTCGCTAAAGAAGCTTTAGGGACCCACTTGTATGTTTTCTTTGTTACATTAGGATGAGTCTTGTCAGAAGCTATATGCATTGCTTCTAGCATATTTAAGGGTACAGGCATTTCATCCCCCTCAGGTGTTACCCATGTCTTCCACCTATTTCTCCAAGTGTCTATGGTTGCTTCTAGGTGGACCCAATCCACATTTTCCAACTCAGTCATCCCAGGTAGTACATCCATATAAGGAGAATCTTCACCAACATCAATGTCCGCTTTACACGTGTAAGAATACTGCAATGGGACCGAGTGAACTGTGGTGTCAGATCTATGATCAATTATAAACCTGTTTCCTAGAGGATGTGCTCGACCAGTTGGCAAGATCCACTCTAATGACAGAATCTTGGAATTGCAAGTAAACATGGTTTTTAGACCAGTCATGCACCAGTTTTGCTTCCCTCATGAAAGGACGTCCTAACATCATCTCCGATGCCATAGTGTGTTTGGATAAATCCATAACAATGCAGGTAATCCTTATTTTATGTCCAAATACCTTGATCTTGAGATCTTCTAGCATCCCAATAGGTTTAACAATAGACCCATTGGCCATCTTCACTCCTATGGTTGTGGTCACAAAGTATAGTTTCCCAACAATTTTTAGTCACAATGCTAACCCCAACACCACCATCAAGGATTCCCTTCACAGTTAATCCCTTAGTAGTGATTGGTATGGTCGCATTGGATTCATCACCCTCAAAGTATTGTCCCAACTTGTTAACAGGTATTTCTATAACAACGTTCTCATCTATGTTGGGTTGTGGATCTAAGTGTTCCTCCTCTATTGGCATCTCCCTAGCTCCATCCAGCTGTGAAAATTGTGGTAGCCCAAACTTTAATTCTCCATTGAGGAAGGCTCGAAGAGCTGAGACTAGCTCAGGGTCTTTATACAGCTTGGACATGATGGTGGTTCTAACTTCTGAAGACATGAAATCCATCAATTTGGCAATGTTTAACGGCACCTTTTGGACTTCCGTCCCTTGACGTGGGGAAGATGGGATCTCCATTTCTTCCATAGGATCAGGTAGTCCCTCTGTAAACATTCTTTCCATCAAGAAGTGCGTGCACCCACTTTCCCATGACTTTAAGTCACTTTCTTCTTGGATGACACTAGGTATGGCTAAGGGTCTATGGACTTGGTGAGGTTGTTCTTGCGTAGGGAACACGGTGTCTGTAATCTGGATCTGCCTAGGTGTTGGTTCTAGATCCCTTTGGGTATCTTCTACCAAACTCCTTAATTGCTTGACTCGCTCAATCTCCTCTGTAGGGTTTGGAAAAGTTCCTATCTTTGGATCCCTGCCATTGTGGCTCATGAAGATCTTCCTTGTTGGTTTCTATCTTAGAGGTTGTTTTGGTCTGCATGGTTTCACCTGAATCAAAATCTTCTTCAGCGTCGTTCATATATACGGGGTCGTCACCAGTCCATATGTTGGTCTTTGAACTGGGGTCTGACTTCGCTGCTTTTTGCGATCTCTTCCTTCGTGTTTTCTTCTTTTTCTGAGATTGGGTAGTTGATGTCGTGTCTCTTTTCTCAAGAATATAAATTTTTTTTTGGAGCATCGATCGTGTGAGTACATTTACTGGTACCACAAGTGTACTTTGTGTGGCTCCTCGGTAACTTCAATCAATTTTAATGGTGTGATCTTTGGTGCATTTGGATTATTTGGACATTGGGCAATCAAATGATCTATGCCACATCGATTACACATGAGTATTGGCATTGTAGATGTGCTCGCTTGGTTGGTTTGCATTAGTGTGGCATTCTTTTGTAGCCTAATAGAACACTCGGCTACACAATGTGGACCTCCACATTCATAGCATTGAAGAGGTGGTCTCTTAGCAGTGTAATTGGTATTTTGGCCTCTTGCAGCAAGAGCAGCTACTTGATAGACAGGTTTGACTTGTCCCCAATAGTCCTCCATGTAGTATTGTGGACGTTCTTCAAGCACATCCATCCCATAGACAATATCAGGGTTTATATCTTCCTCACAGCCTTCCAAACAAGCAATAGCTGACTCACAACCCACTTGCTTCACAGAAGTGATTCTCGGATGTGGTGGTTGCGGTCCTAGCACTGGAGGTGGTAAAGGTGTTGTTTGAACAACATTTTGGGCCCTAGGGACCATGTGTTGTGATGTTTGTTCAAGAGGTGGGGCCGGAATCAATGCAGGCACTCGAGGTGTGTCTGTCTATGCTAAGGTTGGTCTATTTGCCATTTCACGCTTAAATACTATGCAATCCTTAGCTTGATGACCATACCTCCCACAGGCATTGCAGTTCCCATTGAATTTTACTCTAAAAGTAGGGCATTCACTGGTACTATGCGGTCCATAGCATACTAAGCACCATTGTTGCTCCCTTCTTGGATACATATCATTGTTTTGCGAAGCACGATTGTCTCTAAGACTCTCTTGAATAGCCTTGGTGAGATATGCTAAAGTCATCTCAGATATCTTTGGCTCCTTAGCAATAGGCTTTAGGGTCATTGGATGATGCCCTGATACTTGCAAGCTAATAAATTTATGCTCAACAGACACTCTTTCTCCTTGAATCATTAAATTATCCTCCAATTGGATCGCATTGGTGGTGACTACTTCCCAAGTGGTGATACCTCCAATGACTAGGCGGGTGACTAGGCCATTGTAGATATCCTCATGTCGCACTCGATTGCTCTCCTAGCAAGGATATTGACATAGGAGCTTTCGCTTTTAACTCTCTTCCTTGCTCCGCCTTGTGTAAGCTCTCGACTTCCTTTTCCCTTGCTGCAAGGATATATCACTCAACCTCTTGCACTTAGGCAAGGGTTCTACCATCGAGTAATATGACCTTGGAGGGGAATAGCTCTGAAGAGTCAGGAGGTGTAGTGAATGAAGTATTCACCTGCACATTCTCTAAGGGCATAGGGTCTACGTTGTTCGTGAATGGACAATTTACTTCCTCACCCCCCTCATTTTCATCATTAGCTCCATGTTCGGAGCAAGTGGCTCTACTAAAGGTTTCCTTCAAGCGGCTAAGCACGCTCGGCCCGAACCGCGGGTCCATGGCATGCATATCTTGGCTTGAGCTATTGGGATTAGGAATTGGGAAACCCTCCATGATGTCGTAGTCAGAGGAAGAGTCACTAGCCACTATGTTCGGGTCTTGGTTTGTGCTACCTTGGGTCCCCGCCGAGGGCCCGGAACCTAAGGTAGGTGGATATTGAGAACTCGCATAAGTCAAAATTATCTCTAGTTGCTCCGTCTGTAGCACACGACCAGAGCGCAGATGCATGTGCCTTTGGCACCCTACAAGCGTCGGCGAATAACCTCGAAGGTTAACCGCTTACTTTTTTAGGCATCCGTTTTCACTCGTTTTTTTATGTTCTTTAATATTTTTGAATGATCGATTTTTTGATTAAAGTGTGTGATAGCTCAAAACAAAGGTATCACTCAGAGGGTTGCGGTGTGCTTTACAGCACAACGTTCGGTCACCTGAAGCTCCGTTGGTCCTCAAAAAATCAATTTTTAGCTACGTGTGAAGCTAAAATTCGTAATTTTAAAAGGCGGATGAGGCCTAAGCTTGAGCATGAGCTTGGGCTTGGGTGTTGAGATCTCGAGCTCTACATCTTGAGCTGGCATCCACTACGGGTCTTGGCCGCTTACGACATTTACTCACTGGCGCGTTAGGTGACCGACACGGAGGATCTCTGCCAGTGATTCTACAGCTGGACTACACTTATAGTGCCAACCTAGTACGCTTCTAGCGAGTTCACACTTAGTGACCGCATGTACATATGTGCTACTTTTCAGGTTTAGCACTTAGTCATCTTGTACTCTCTTTCTGTAAAGAAGAAGAAGAAGCTTTCCATCTTTGTGTGCTTTGTGCTTGTCTTGTGTAGCTCTCTTGCATCCTCATTCTTTACATTGGGTATGGGAGATATTCCCGATCCCAGTTCTGCCTTTAAATATTTTTTATTTTATTTTTTTGGGATAAGGTCGCCGCGGCCTGCGCGCGAGCACACACACACTCTACCTACCTACTTTCAACTAATACACCTACTGTTACACACTAACACACTCTATTAGCTCTCACAGATCTACTTCCTACTTATTGTACTTTATATTACACAGAACTAACAACCTTAATACTAACACCCTACACAAAGAAAAAACACAGTACCTTTGAAAACTCCATTAACAAAAAAATACACAGTAGCAACACAAAATCCTTCTTCTCAACACACACACCCTCCTTCCTTACCTTTCCTACAATTGAAATATCACCACAAAAGAAGCACACAGTGCCATTCAAGCTTAGTGTATGGCATTCCCCGGTAACGGTGCCAAAAATGTGCACGTCTACCGCACGTGCCAATGCAAGGAACTTGCCGATACACTGTGTGCGAGCCACAAATGGCCCCAAGAACACAACAAGCCTAAACTAGTAAGCTCAAAGATGGAGCTGTTGTGTCACTCATTGCTCTACGCTTCCTGTCATGGAGGATTCCTTGCCGCGAAGAAGAGGGAGACGCCGCTACACCTCGCCACCGTCGTGCCGCTGCAATGCTCTCTCTCTCTCTCTCTCTCTCTCTCTCTCTCTCTCTCTCTCTCTCTCTCTCATACACACACACACAAGGAGATGAAGAAGAAGAAGATGGAGATGCAGCAAGAGCACTCTTCAATTGCACAATGCTCTCTCTCTCTCTCTCTCTCTCTCTCTCTCTCTCTCTCTCTCTCTCTCTCTCTCTCTCTCTCTCTCTCTCTCGCATACACACACACACAAGGAGATGAAGAAGAAGAAGATGGAGATGCAGCAAGAGCACTCTTCAATTGCACAAATGAGAGAATGAGTGATTTTTAGGTTTAGTTGACTTTTATATGAGCTCGCCCCATTCACACTTGGGCGCCCATGCTTAGCCAACTAATCCCTTGAATGTTCCAGTTAAAGTGCGCATCTCATCGGCGATCACTCTTACCCTTTTCCTAGTGGATCGACAAGCTTGGTACCTAACTCTACCAAATAAATAATACAATGTCTGTCGTAGGTGATAGCAATGTGCATGAGGGTTAACAGCATGCTTTTCAAAAACTACTACTACAAGAATGGTTTGGGACCATGCTCACTTTGTGAGATTGGGCATGGTCCTGTAACCAAGCATGCTTTTCAACAAATACCAATACAAGAATGGTTTTAGATCATGTTTACTTTTTGAGATTGGGCATGGTCATGTGACCAAGCATGCTTTTGAACAACTACTACTATAAGGATGGTTTTGGGACCAGGCTCACTTTGTTAATTTGGGCATGGTCATGTGAGCAAGCATGTAAACATAGTTCCATGACCAAGTATTCTATCAACAATGACTACTACAAGGATAGTGTTGGGACTATGCTCAATTTGTGAATTTAGGCATGGTCATGTGACCAAGCATGCTAGCAAAGGTTCATGACCAAGCATGTTTTTGAACAATGGCTATTACAAGGATAGTATTGGGACCATTCTTGCTTTGGAAGTTTGGGCATGGTCATGTGACCAAGCATGCTAACATAGTCCCATGAGCAAGCTTGCTTTCATGTATTTGGATATGATATGGCCAAGAAATCATGCTAACATAGTCCCATGACTAAGCATCCTTTTGAAAACTTTGAGCATGTTCATGTGATCAAGCACCAAATATAGTCCCATGTGACCAAGCATGCTTCTGAAAAAATACTACTACAAGCATGTCCATATGTGACCAAGCATCCTTTCAAGTTTCAACAACTAACACTACAAGGTTCTTGGGAGAATTTTTGCTTTAAAAATTTGGGCATGGTCATGTGACCAAGCATTCTTTTAAACAACTACTACTACAAGGATGGTCTTTGGACAATGCTCACTTTGAGAAGTTTGGCATGGTGATGTGAGCAAGCATGCTAACACATTCCCATTACAAATTATGCTTTTAAACAACTACTACTACAAGGATGATCTTAGTGATGGGAATGGGATCGTGCTAGTAGCTAGGGTGGATGAAAGAGAAACATCATGCACACAAGTGAGTGTGTGTAGGCTAGATTATCACTCAAGTGAATTAGGTTCCAAGATGAATTTAATTGGACTCATAAACACGAACTTGAGTAGCTGCTAAGCCATCACAAGCTCACCATAAACAAGAGAGATGTAATTCAAAATTGAATGGGTTTGTTTATTCATGACATGAGCCTTTAGTAGCTCTACAGCCTTGCACCACTCACTACATGTGGGATAATTCCACCTTTTCCCTCCTTGACTCATACTCTAGTACTCTAGTACAAAGCTTACACCTTACAATCCTCCCCTTTAGGTTTGGACTAGGAAGAATACATTGAAGGTTCTTATATTTACTAAGGATGACACAGTATCCACAAAGGATGACAAAACTCCTCCCCTTGGGCTTTGGGCTACAACTTGATAAAGAAGTACAACACTCCAATCCAGGAGCACAAACAACATACATCCCCAATTCAAGAGACAAACAACATAACACTCCAATCCAAAAGCAAAAAAAATGCTCTAATCCAAGAGAAAAATCCTAAAAACTGTCTACTTTCCTCTAATCCAAGAGCATCTTTCTCTTCTTCAATGCTTTGTCTTCAACTACTTCATGGTTTTGTGCCAATGATGTCGATGTTGCCATAGCTTTGTCTTGAGGTTTAAATGAAAAACAAGTGCAATGCAAAAATATTGATGCAAAAATTACTAACACGGATGCGAATTCTATTGCCAAATTCCCTCCCCTCGAAGTGAATTTTTGAATTTCCCCATGGTGCCTTGGAGCAGTCTTTGCACTTGGAGACTCTCCAAAGCTAGTGTCTGGAACTCCGTACATGAGCACAACTAGAAAATCATCTTTAGAAATTTAGATTATGACATGCATTGCAAAGAATGGTCATGCGTGGTTGCAAAGTTTGAGTTAAATGAGAGAGAAGTTTCATTGTCAAGTGACAATGTTTAATGCTTTGAGGAAAATTTTATGATTGGTTTTCATTTCCTTATTGTCACTTTCATCTGTTTTTCACATCATGACATGTTTCATTTCTTTAAGTGCAAGGCCTTTATCTACAAGAGTCAAACAAATCACTCATTAGATGGATTACACAAATTTATCAAAGTCATCATTTGCTTAAGGATGATGGAGAATGTATTTTTAATATATATGAGATAATGTAAGAATGTGAGTAATATTACCAAGAAAACATTGAATGAACTCTCTCTGTCAAAATCTAAAGCCAAACTCGAAGCTATGGATGTACTTCTCAATACTATTGACCACTATGTGCAAGTTCATGATGCAAAGAGGCTAGAACAACCATTTGAAATAAAAGGATTGGATTATGCTCTACGTAAACGTGTCAATGATAAAACACCTACTATATGTGGTATATTGAAAGAGATTTTGGTGAAGTATTGGGATCCCTTGCAAGGTAGTGTGGTCTCTCTTCTCAATTACTCTTGGGTTGCACAAAACTTAGACCCAAGCCTTAAGCAAGGGATCATCAAACTAATACCCAAAACACTTTTCCCCAAGTAGATGTTTGAATGGAGGTGCATAACAATTGTTAAGAGATAGAGAAGGAGATAACTTGAGCTCTTAAAAGCGCGCACACACACACATAGATGGAGGCAATACCTTCTACTTATTTTTCTTCACTAACTTAAGATAAGAGGTCTACAAAGCATAAAAAGGAAAATACAACATAAGGGGAAACTAGTACATTAGTCTAGTGTGAACCGCTAGTGAGTGAGCTGGATAGATAAGTGTGACATCACTCTAGTAGGTAGACCAAGTCGATGTAGTGCAGTTGTGGTATCACTGGCAAAAATATACATATCCACCAAGGCACGCCAAAGATGATGCTTGTCGGCGATAGTCATCCAAGAGTAGTACATGTTGAGCTTGACATCTCAACACTCCCCCTCAAGCTCAACACCATCTCCCGTATATGCCAAGCATCACTCAAAACCACCACAGATTTTCCACTCCAAGGACCTTCATGAAGATATCTGCAGCCTACTCATCCATCGTCATGTACTCAAGGTTAATATCACCTGCCAAGACCCTCTCTCTGATGAGGTTGTAATGCACCTCAATGTGCTTTGGCCTTGCATGAAACACTAGATTTTGAGCCATCTATATGTTCTTGAGGTTGTCATAGTAGATGACAATCGTGTCAAAGTAGTTGGCAACCATGTCAAAGTCATTGATGCAGAAGTGTCCAGACCGGAGAGAGAGAGAGAGAGAGAGAGAGAGAGAGAGAGAGAGAGAGAGAGAGAGAGAGAGAACATCTCAGTTAAGGATTAAGGGTCCAACAAGGGGTGAACAAAAGAGAAAATAAGATTAAAAAACGTAAAAACCTAAGGAGGGGTAGGTGATGGGGGAGCCATTTTGGAAGTTCGAAACTCCTAAATAATGGTTTTACCTCCTCAATAAACTGCCCATTTTCCTATCGTGTGTGCTTCTTGTACCTTCTGTAGATAGAGAGAGAGAGAGAGAGAGAGAGAGAGAGAGAGAGAGAGAGAGAGAGAGAGAGAGAGAGAGAGACTAATGAACCAACCAACCTTGGCAATGAATAGATGATGATAATACAATGAGGGTAGTGGGTTGTTTATATACCCACCTCACTAAATTTCCTTACCAAGACTTTGACAAATAAGTAAAATAAATACCTAAAGCCAAAATAAATATTGGGATCACATTGGGCTCTTCACTTGAGATGCTACTAGATTTAACACCCTCTTTGCAGCTCATAGTGGACATAAATTGTGAGACCAAGTCGATGAAGAACCTACCATGGACACCCTAGTACCTAGCATGCTACAGATTTGCTAGTATCAATGTGTCACCTAAGAATAATGCCATCTTGAACACAAGTTGCCTTTTAGAAAATTGAGCTATATACCACACTACTTCCATTTGTGGATTGTGAACACATCACAATCATATACTCCAAGATTATGAACTTTGAAACACATCCTAACCATAATCCGACCAACAACAATGAATTGGTGCACTCATCCATAGTGTTTTAGATACTTCTGATTGGGTCCTTACCAAATGCATGTGCCATGAACTCTAACCCATGGGTTCAAACATTGATAACTTGAACTCCAACACAAGGGTCCAAGTTATTTAACACTAGGTTGGTAATGGGACACTTTTATGTCCCGGGACACTTTTATGTCCTGTTAAGTGACCATTTTCCTTGAATTATATCAAGAGTTTCAAAATGGATTTTGAGATGCGATCTATCTAGAAAGTTATCTCATGAGCTAAAAAAAACATGACATTTTTTTGAAATATCAATTCCATCTTTAACCATGTCCTTGCACAACATCTCACAACCTAAACTGTGTGAAAAAACGGGTCCTGTTTTTGGCTTTTTTCAACTTTTTGCAACTATACCACTCTAGCATTCATGTTTGTGAGGTCTATAATGCTAGAAAACTATCTTTAGTAGTCCTTAACATGTCCTGGTGCTTCTAGGGAGAAATAAATGTTAAAATTGTAAGCTATGACCAAATTACAAAAATTGTCAAATCCTGTTTTTTAGCCAATTTTAGCTCTTCTATGATTTTTTGGTGGCTTTCATGATATCCAAATGCAGTTTTGAGTTTGTATGTCACATATTGTAACATAAAACTAATATTCCTTGAGTTTTGGGGCACCTAATACCCTATTTTGCATAGTACACAACGATGGTTGATTTTTTTAATTATAAAAGAAAACGAAACATTCTAGTATATCAAGTATAGCTTTTTCAATATTGCTAGTTTCTTGTGAGAACTATATGCATTTTGTAGGTAGTAATCATATCTACTCATAAGCATACAATTTGGCTAGATATTGAATAGTTTCTATGGGATTCTACAACTCATACTGTTGAACCCAATTTTTTCATGTTTGCTGTATTTAGCACTTCATCTTTGTCCCCAAGATTCCCCTTGGTAAGAGATGTATTATTCTTTTGACATGCTCCATGGCTCCTTATTAACCTCAAGGACAACAGGGAACTAAGAAAACATGCATATATTATTTGTATTGAGTGTGGCTATAGAAACTTTGATGATAGGTTTGCAGAATGGAAAAAATTCAACTTTTTTGTACCTATTTCTTTTGACAAAACAAAAAATAGTGAGTGAGAAACAATCATATGTTCTGATCACCAACCCATTGATGTTAACCAGGGAATTCATCTCAAGTCCTACAAAAATCCCTAATCTTATTTTTATGCAACAAAACGTAAGAAATGACTATTTTGATGAAAATGTACTGGTTCATTAACTTTGGAGGCTTGGTGTGACCAAAAGATGAGAAATTTTACAAGATTGTTATTTTTTCCATGTGTAGCAGGACTTGAACTATAACCTCATGAAAGGATTTTACAAAATGAGTGGATCTACTATGGTTTTGGAGGTTTTTTTCAAAACCCTGAAAGGACACTTTTATGTCCTGTTAGGTTACCAACCTAGTGTTAAAAGGAGATCTACTTGCCCCTCTCTACCACTCACGAGACTCTCCATGTTTGAAGCTAGTCATGGCAATGGTATCCACTTGACTAGAAGGTGGGAGCACTTGCCAGCTAGTCTCCACCACACCAACAGATTTCTTACTTTTCTTCCCTAAGTCATTATCACTGCTTTCCTCATTATGCTTTCCATTGTCTTTGTCCTTTGTAGAGCCTCTCTCTTTGCCTTTGCCCTACAATCTTGAGACAAATGACCATGCTTCCCACAATTATAACAACGGCTATGCAAAGCAACAAATGCTTCGATACCTTTCTAGAAAATCTCAATTTTGCCTTGAGTTATTAACACAGCTTCCTCCTTAATGAGAAAAGAGTTAAGATCATTGAATTTCAGCTTTTTCTTCATGATTTGTAGCCAAAGTGTCCTAGACACTGTTTTGTATGTCTCAAGTAATTTTGTGAATACCAAAGTAACTAATTGAGTACTGTGGTCAGTGCACTTTTCATAGCCAATAATTGATCATGAATAACCTTAGCCTTCATAAGAAAAGACTGCATGGAACTTCTTATTGAAAACCTGATGGAAAATAACTATCCTAGAAGGGTGACTGCTCGCATCGTAGAATCCTAATCATATATTCTCGCAAGATTGAGCCACATATTGTTGGCGGTTTTCAAAGTCGTGATAGCCAAATATTGGATATCCGTAATTGCCATAGTGAACTACCTCACCCTACCAAAATCACCCAAACAATGTGTCTATCCTCATCTTTTCATTGTACATAGACGTGTGTGAGTTAAAAGACTTTCCCCATATCTCGTTAAAATCGTAAGATAGTTAGCCATCACTGAGCTAGTTGAATCAAAATAAATAAAAATAAAAAATAAAAATATATCATGATCCATTTGTGTGTAAATATTTCATTGTATATAAGACCTAAATATAAGAATTTTAATTATAATTATTTTGGTACTTATATAAATAATTTTATATTGGTGTGCATTATTTATCTAAGTATGTTATGTACATTGTGTTGGGTAAGCCTGATTTTCCATCTTAGTGTGAATCCCTCTTTGATTAAATATCCTCCTCTATGTCATCTATGATGTGATCTAGAAGAAAAGATCTATGCTTGAGCTGGCCAAAACCCCAAAAATATCTACTATGTAAGTGACTATTTATAAGGCTTTGCACATATCAATAAATCCCTCCTTCATTTTGTACATCATTCGTATCTTCTCTCTCTTTCTCTCTCTCTCTCTCTCTCTCTCTCTCTCTCTCTCTCTCTACATAGCTGTCGGTTTGAGAAGCAGTGCGCTTCTGCTTCAAAGCTCAACAATTGGCATCAGAGCATCGGGTTCATGCTCTCAACAAGTAGGAGACTTAGTATTGATGAACGAGCTCAACCGAAGATTAAGTTGGGTAGGAAATTCAACTGAGATAAGGCAACCAGCAAACAACAATTTTGACCAGTCTAAGGTGCTTGGAGAAGGCAACGGCATCAACATCAATAAAGGGCAGCCAGCAATGATCCCTACCTACCCAATAGCATTTGCAGACGGTGGTTCAGCCTCACAAGAGGTAGCCTGAGCCACACCCCAGCCGGCGATAGAAACCATTTGGCCACAAAAGGGAAATGCAGCTACATGCTATGCACTCTGTGTCGCATACCCTCCACCTCGACGAGCAAGCCACACTATTATGTCCTTCTGATGCATCCTCTTGCTCACATCTGGTCCTTGCATAGCTTCCCCGTATGATATACAGTTGACATCACTAACCTGCTTAGAAGTAAAGGAGTTGTTTGTTGTGTTAGACAGCTCAAAATCCAGGCAAGGTTTATCAAAATGATGGCCCGAGGCTTCAGCTTCACAGATACGCGTGGCAAAACTGGCATGTTTGTCTGAGACGGAGGAATTTGCAGTCCTCAATCTTGGCAGAACAGAGAAGCAGAGAGCCGGAAGAGCTGTGAGGGCTTGGGCTAGCATCTTGATGCACATGCCAAGCAACAAATCTCCATAGTCCTTGTCAAAAGCAGAGTCCGGAAGCAAAACCATGCTTGATAACGGTCCCCCCATTGCTTCATGAAACCAGACTTTCGCTCCAAAAGACAAAAATTGAGCTCAGAAAGCTTGTGGACGTGCTAGGGGCTGCAGAGGGCTTAAGAAATGGGGCCAAACATGCAGCTCACAGGCACGTCATGCATGACGTTCATCACATTATCCTGACGTCAGGAGTGGTGTGAGATTTTTAATTGGAAATCATTTTATTATTATTATCATCTTGGCATTTAGTCTATTTGAAACTCGTTCACAGAGTTCCTAAAAGAATGTGGAGAGATATATTAAGTGAGTTGGGCACAAGGGTCGAGGCTTCAAACTTGACCTTCATGACATGTAAAATTGTGTCTACGGTATGATATGATCAATGTGTGATGATGATTGGGCACGTAATTTCCCAATTTCATGGTGTATGGGATTAGACACTGCCTCGATGAGCATGATAGCGTCGATGGTAAGACCTTCCCCCAATGCTCTGTATGCTAGTGTGATGGATGAATCCAAGAGAACCATGTGTGTTGAATCCTTTGAGAATCGCCACGATGTATCCTATGGAACCGTGATGTGTTAAATCCAGAGAGAACCACCACGATGCATCCAAATGATCCCATCAACTAAAATACGAATTTGCAATATTGAGTGATTAGCATGAAATGCCCCAAGTCACGCTTATGGGGGCGTTTGTTGGGTAAGCCCTACTTTCCGTCTTGGTGTGAATCCCTCTTTGATTAAATATCCTCCTCTATGTCATCTATGATATGAGCTAGAAGAAAAGATCTATACTTGAGCTGGCTAGAACTCCAAAAATATCTACTTTGTAGTTGCCTATTTATATGGCTTTGCACATCTCAATAAATCCCTCTTTTCGTATCTTCTCTCTCTCTCTCTCTCTCTCTCTCTCTCTCTCTCTCATGTCAGTTCGAGAAGCAGTACACTTTCGCTTCAGAGCTCAGCACATTGACTCAGTGTTATCGTAATTCTATTATCACTGTACATTGTCTCTATTATATAAATAAACCTTTTCATCCAAGTCTCTCTAAATTCTCGAGTGAATCCACTCTAAGAAAATATCACAAAATACCTTTCCCCTAGTCATTCCCTTTTACTAAATTACCATTTTTTGCATGCAATTTTTTCTTACTACTTGTAAATAAGCCTATATTAAAACAAATGAGCGCCCTTTCATTTGATTCCCTATATTTTCATATATATATATATATCTATATATATATATATATATATATATATGGGTATAAGCATGTTAACTTGTCATGCTTTTTGTGCTAGTTATCATGTGGCAACAAGCATATCTTGTAAGCATAATGAGAGTGTAACTTTTCAAACGTGTGGGAATCCATCGAATATTTCAAAATAGGGAGACCACCCTGAATCCACTTTCCTGACCATTTACGGAGTGTTACTCTGAGGGGAGTGGGGCAGTCAAAATGCGTGGAGAGAAGCGGAGTGGGGCACTCAACATGCATGCAGAGAAGCGGGAAGCAAGGGCCAGAGGTAAGAGGGGTGCAGGGGCCAGAGGTAAGAGAGAACCAAAAACAAAGTCGACCCCTGAACTTTCTGCTGCTTCTTCTCTGCCCCGAAAAAGGGTGAAGCTCTCTGATACCCCAGCATCCCCAATGGCAAAGACCTTGCATACAAAGGGGAAGGATGACTCGGGTACTCTCTCTCTCTCTCTCTCTCTCTCTCTCTCTCTCTCTCTCTCTCTCTCTCTCTCTCTCTCTCTCTCTCTCTCTCTCTCTCTCTCTCTCTCTCTCTCTCTCTCTACCTCATTATGATTTGTGAGGATAGTAGCTGGTGTTGTCTTGGCTGGAGAGTTGTCCCTTGATGTCGGCTTTAGCAGTAGGACATCTTGTGAATAGTCACTTGAAATACAATCGCTCAAGTCGAAGTCCAAGTCGAAGTCTGGCTCAAGAAGCACAACCAGTGTTTGATTTGAATCTTGAAATTGGAATGAAGTGCTCAATACAGCACTTTCCTACCGCTAATCTTGTGACATTGGGGGTGTGCAGGCCGATGGAAAGCTCCAAAGTTTACAGTCCCAGTATAGAGCAAGTTCTCTATTACAGCAGAAGAGTTCAATGATATTCATGGCCTCTCCCTGGCTGGTGCCAACCCCAAACTAGTGAGGTGGGATCAGATCAGTGATGTGGAGTGGTTCAGTGTTTTCAGAGAGTCAAAGAATCGTAGTCACTATCGCATTAAATGTAGTTGTTTGCGTATTGATATGTTCGACCAGGTGATGCAGCTGCATTACAAGGTGTACCAGAAGCCCCCCAACAAACATGGAGATCAACTCTGCATTCGCCAAGGGGTTTGTAAAAGAATTCAGCCCGGCGGCAATTGCAAGTAGCTCAGCCATGCAATTCAATTGGGCTGAATTCGCTGTCCAGCATTTGCAGGACCTCCGAGAGAAAGGGTACTACGAGGCCCATGTCGAAAAGTGGAGGATGCGCAATGTATGTCTAAACATCGAGGAGGCGCAAGATGAAATGAAGGAGGATACCAAGGAGACACCCATCTCTCGCCACAGCAATCACCAGCAGGCTGAAAGCCTATCATTTTTTGGCGTTGAGAATTTGCAGCACATAAAGGCTGCCTCTAAAATTCTCAGCAAACAACTGCAAGATGCTAAAGAACATCTTCTAACTGCAAAATCATACTTTGAAGTTGCGAGGGTTGTCCAAGCAAGCAATGCTAGGGTCACCCCAATTGTGCTTGCTATGAGACAAAAGCTTCACGACGCTGAAAATGAATTACAGAGGTTACTACAGAGCGACGGCGTGGATGCAAAGAGGGAAATAGAGTGTAAAGTAAAAATAGAGACATTGGAAGGTTTGGCATTTCCTGACAGTGAGGACACTCTTGCTGCTGACTCAACTTGTCAGCGTGTAAGTGCGTGACTTTTATGCTTCTACCGTATGATTGGAATATGTGCACAACAAACCTATGTACTTACCATGCTCCTCTTTTTTTTGGTGTGCAGATTAATGTGGAGGTTATGGAAGCAAAAGTGAATGCATGTGAAGGTCAACTACAGATCCTAATGCACATGAGAAAGATGCTACAAGGCTCCTCCATTCCCACTGCCCTGTGTAATATGGCTATGGGCACTTTTATCGAAAGTATAGAAGGGGTATGCGATGGGACGATGATCAACCCGTGTAGCGGCTGCAGTTTGCCACTTGAAGTAAAGGGAATCTCCACCACGGTCAAGATGCCCTGTGGGCATAGCTACCACTTTCTCTGCTTTGCAGCTGCATGCTCCTTATCGACAAAATGTAGAGCTGTGACCTGCCAGCAAAGGATACCACAAGAATGGTGTTGGAAACCCACAGGGCAAAGACATCCAATCACACCAACATCTGGTAAGATTATACAGGGTGTGCTAATTAGCATACCCAGTGTGTTAATTAGAATATTTAGTGTGTTAACTGGATATGCTAATTAGCATATCTTGTATGCTAATTAGCATACTGGGTATGCTGATTAGCATACTGGGTATACTGATTAGCATGCCCAGTATGCTGATTAGCATACTGGGTATGCTAATTAGCATACCCAGTGAGAATATTGAGTGTGCTAACTGGATATGTTAATTAGCAGACCTTGTATGCTAATTAGCATACCTTGTGCTCAGTGAACAGATTAGAGTAAGTTTGGCATATTAGCATATCTAGTAAGTTAACTACCATATCCAAATGCTAACTAGCAAACTGTATATGCTGATTAGCATACTGGGTATGTTGATTAGCGTACTGGATATTCTTATTAGCATATTGGATATGCTAATTAGCATACTGGGTATGCTAATTAGCATACCCAGTGAGAATATTGAGTGTGCTAACTGGATATGCTAATTAGCATACTGGATATGCTAATTAGCATACTGGGTATGCTAATTAGCATACCCAGTGAGAATATTGAGTGTGCTAACTGGATATGCTAATTAGCAGACCTTGTATGCTAATTAGCATACCCTGTGCTCAGTGAATAGATTAGAGTAAGTTTGGCATATTAGCATATCTAGTAAGTTAACTACCATATCCAAATGCTAACTAGCAAACTGTATATGCTGATTAGCATACTGGGTATGCTGATTAGCGTAGTGGGTATGTTGATTAGCATACTGGATATGCTTATTAGCATATTGGATATGCTAATTAGCATACTGGATATGCTAAATAGCATACTGGGTATGCTAATTAGCATAGTGGGAATGCTCATTAGCATACTGGGTATGTTGATTCACGTACTGAGTATGCTGATTAGCATACTAGATATGCTTATTAGCATATTGGATATGCTAAATAGCATACTGGGTATGCTAATTAGCATACTGGGAATACTAAATAGCATATTGGGTATGCTAATTAGCATACTGAAGACAGTCCTTGTATGCTAGCTACCAGCAGTCCCAGTATGCTAATTAGCATACCCAGTATGCTCATTAGTATACCCAATATGCTCATTAGTATACCCAGTATGCTAATTAGCATATCTTTTATGCTAATTAGCATACTTGTGCTCAGTGTACAGACTAGAGTAAGTTTGTCATAATGGCAAATCTAGTAACTAAGCTACCATCTCCAGATGCAAACTAGCATATTGGATATGCTAGTTAGCATACTCAGAAATTCGAATTAGCATACTGGGCTTGTCATCATAATGGATTCCAATGTATGCCAGGCCGCACACATAGTCACAGCATATCAAACATTTTCTAGCATACATGACATGCTTATATGAGTCTTAATCCACGTTTTTTGTTGCAGGCCTGGGGCAGTCCCTCCGTGATGTGGGCAGTGTGCATGACACGAAGGGCAAGGGAAAGGCTGTAATGGAGGACCTTTCGATCGAGGAGAGTGATGAGCTGGATACAGGTGAGAACCCTTCGACGGAGAAGGGTGTTGAGCTGGATGCAAGGAGTGAAGGGGTGGATGAGGGCTCCCAACAGATGCCATATGAAAGCATGAAAACAACGAAGGAAGGCGGTGATGTGAGCAGGAACTCAGAAGATGAAAAAGAAGATGATTTTTTTGTCATGGCTCCTTTTGTGCCCCGTGTGCCAACGATGCCTGTTGCAACTGACAAAGCAGAAGCTTCTCAGCAAACAGTGGCTAGTGGCTCAGGGGAAACTTTGAAGAATGACAACATAGAAGATGAGCATGAAGTTGGTGACAACAGCCCTCTCGAGGGTTTTTTGCATAAAGCTCAGCTAAAAAGAAAAGTTGGCCTTGAAGAGGTACTCGAAGACATTGCAAGCACCTTAGCCTGTAGTTCGGACAAGACTGAAAGCTCCAAAGGTGAAAAGAAAGCCACCCGCTCAAGAGCTTGCAAAAAATTGTGTTAAGACTTATTGCTCCCTACCCGGTTGTGCCCTTCACTGTATATGCTAGACCATTTTGAAACCCAAATGCGTATTGTAGCTGACATGCATTTTGTTTTCCAATGAAAATGTATTTTTGTGCAATATAAATCTGAGCAGCAGTTCATTGTAATAGTTCATTGTAATTTTTGCGGTTTTTCTTTTTTAAACTTGTTCATTTCGTACCGTGGTTTCCCTGCAGAGGAAGAGAAACAGGCATTAATCGTCATGCCTGATGCAACTGCGGCCATGCAATGGCAGAAATTACAGAGATGGCGAGTCCACAAAGCCAGGCAGTTAAGGAGACAGAAAATGGAGATTGAAAAACGCCTTGAACGATATTCACAGCTTGCCCATAGTATTATTGAGCGCCTAAATTATGTGCGCCCAAGTGGGCCGGTTATTTTTGTTGAATGGTATCCTCTACCAGACCTAATATGGGTGCCTAAGCGTTTATGTGATGAAAAAAGGGATCTGGTGCTGGACCTGAACGGTCTTTTGGTGGCAGTGGTAGAGCCTCGCTTTGGTGAAAAGCCCCTGGCATATGCAGATGAAATGCTGAAATACGATGTACTTGATAAGCAGGTGTTCTGTCGCAAGGACAGCCTTTTTTTTTTGGACTGGTGCCTGCTGTTCTTTAATGTGTTTATATGGAGCACAAGCCTCAATAGTAAAGTCATGAGTATTTGTCGTACTATTTTTAAAGAGCAGGTGCCAAAGATTACTGGGTTTTTTGCTCAAGCGCACTGTACAAAGCAATCCTGGCAGATCCAGAGAAAACCTGTGTTTATGAAAGACTTATCCTTGTTCTGGAAACACACTCCGGGGTACAACGCCCAAAACACACTTATAATCGATAATAGCTTCTACAAAGTGTTTTAGAACCCACCACAAACTTGGCTTGTTACTCCCAGTCTAGAGCACCAGAGTGCTGAGCAGAGAGAAAAGTTCCTTATAGAAACTTTGAAGTCCTCGCTTTTTCTTTGGCTGCAAACGGATGATCGGAAAGTATATGTTGCTGATAATGTGTTTGAGACAGGCTCAAATGAGTTTTCTGATGTAGTCGTCAAACGTTTGCTTGACATTCAAAAGAGAGATAAAGAGGCTAAAAGACTGGAAGAAATTCGTCGCAAACAGCGGGAAGCTGACCTAGAAGCAGAAAGAGAGAAAGAAAAGCTGGAGAGGGAAAGAAGAGAAAGTGAGCAGCATAGTGCCAACCTAGAAGTAGAGGAGGAAGCAGAGAGAAAAGAAAAGAGGCAGCAGGAAGAAGACAAAGAGCGAGGACAGCCTGGTCACTACAAGCGCCCTCCGAGGAGGCCTTAAGGGTTTTTTGGGCAGTGACTGTCATTGTAAAATTGAACCCTATGTAAATAATTTGATGCTGGAAATTAATGTAAACAGCTTGATAGTTAGCATGCTGACACAAGATGTAAACAGTTTGCTAGTTAGCATGCTGGCAATTAATGTAAACAGTTTGATAGTTAGCATGCTGACCAACTTTATAATAAAACTGCATACCCTTACAGCAAAGTGGTATATAGAAAATCCAGTGGATACAACTTAAAAGCTGAAGGGCATGCTATTACAGATTGCTTCATAGCGTTCTGGAGTGATTGTGCACACCTGCCTTCTCCTTGGGACGTGCTCCATGGGTATTTTGATACATCGCACCATATGTGAAAGTAGGTGGACGATAGGTTGCTTGTGGTCTAGCTTGAAGGTGTATGCATCCAATTGCTTGTAATACAGTCCTTGCACAACATATGAGCCTCTATCAATTACATTTCTGCATTCATCAATGTACCCCTTCTCCTTTTCTGCAACACACTTAACCAGATAGAAATCCACATCTTCGGCGTTGGTTAAAGCATCTGGATTTATAGCAAATGTGTCTCCAGAACATAGAGCGCTACTCAACACATCATGATGACCTTCGTATGTGAAGTCATCATAGCCAACGACTTCCTCTGTCAAAACTTCATCTGATTGCTCAAGTAATGGCTGCAGAATCTGATAATCCCAAGCCTCCACGTGAGCTTTATTGATGCAGCGATTCCACCTTGCGTTCATGCATGAATCACAGAAGCATGCCAACTTTCTTGTTGCAAGGGCAATTGGATCCTGCGGGTTGTGACCACGAATAGCATGCAAAGAGCGAGTTTTTGCCACAGTGGCACAATTCCACTTAACTTCCCTGTTAACATCTCCCTCTTTAACCTCCCAGAACACACGAGCACATTCCCTTTCTTTTGAAGGATATGATGCAGGTGCTCCATGCGATAGGTTGGCCTGGCAATAAGCAACCACATCTGCTGCACACTGCAATATAGCTCCATTAGGTTTTAGTTGTTCATGGGTCAAGGTTCTTTTCACAACTGCTCCTGCACCATCATGCTCGCCCTTGCCATGCCCTGATCCAAAGAAGAACCAGCTCATCCCAATCCCTGTGAGTCCACCATATCTTGCAACAAAATAGAAAGGCCTGGCTCCCTTGAATGGCGAGGCCGCACCATCTGACCACACCCAATGTTGTTTACAAGTGACACCCTCTTGTTGTAACCAGTCACGGTGTAGCATGAAGCAATGTTGCACAAACAGTGTGTCATGGACCCTATCATTTGATATGAACAAGTGGATTGTTTTGACTGCCTCCCTTGCCTTGCGGTAGTACGTTATGTGTACAAAAATAGTTACTTGACTAGAGTGCCAATGCATTGACTGAATCTCATTTGCTCCTTGAAGGCGTAATTTTCAGCAAAGTCAACAACTGAGACAATGACATCATCCGGAAAGCGAAGTATACAATCCTTAAATTGTTGTCCTTGCCATCGTGCCACATAGTTATGAGTGATGAAGAGCTTCAACTTGGTCTACAACAGTCGAAGAAACTCCCAGCATTGCATTTATTTATGCAAAAGATCTTTTCTTTTCTTACTGTTTTCATGCCTGTCTTTTGCTTCTACATACGCAAATACTTTCACATTAATACTCTTACCTGGATTTGCTGTTTCTAAGCAACATAATTCTAACTTCTTTACTCCACATATCTTACAGTCTCCCATCAGGCATTCCCTTCTATGGAAAACTGCATCTGCTGGCTTTGGACAAAGAACAGACTCCCACATCTGTGTGACACCTTTGAACGTGTGATGTGAAGCCAGGCAGCCGCTGCTAATGTTCTTGCCTGTAGCACATATATTGCATACACAGTTGCAACATGTATCATGCAGCCCAAAAGCACGAGAGCGCATGTGGTTCAGTGCGTCTTTCAAAAAGGTCATCTGCACATGGTATTCGCAACAGCATGTGTACCTATCCTTCAACCTCCTGCAAAAGAATGGCTTTAACATCTCAAACATCCTCATGCCAATCTTGCAATCTGGATGTTTTTGTTTGAATCTTTGAAAGAGCTCAACCTGCAATATCCATATTTGATCAGTATGTTTACTAGGAGAAATAATCCAAACAGGACTATACGCATTGCTACTTAATACATCCAAAATAGATACAAATTGGTGTGTTAAATAGCACATTGTATGGTCCTAACATGCATGTAACTGGGTATAACATTGTATACTAAGCATGCTAGTTAACATGTTGAGTATGCTAACTAGCATGCTGAGTATGCTAACTAGCATGCCTGAGCATGCTAGCTAGCATAGCTGAGTATGCTAACTAGCATAGCTGAGTATTCTAACTAGAATACTAGTTGTGCTAACAAGCACAATCAGTGTGTAATGTAGCATACGAGGCATACTCATCAGCATGCTAGTTAGCATGCTGAGTATACTCATCAGCATACTAAGTATACTAACTAGCATGCTGAGTTAGCATACTAGCTGTGCTAACTAGCATACTCATTAGCATACTAGCTAGCATACTCATCAGCATGCTAGTTAGCATGCTGAGTATGCTAACTAGCATACTAGCTGTGCTAACAAGCACAATCAGTGTGTAGTTTAGCATACGAGGCATACTCATCAGCATGCTAGTTAGCATGCTGAGTATACCCATCAGCATGCTAGGTAGCATGCTAAGTATGCTAGTTAGCATAGCTAAATATGCTAACTAGTATACTAGCTATGCTTACAAGCATAATCAGTGTGTAATTTAGCATATGAGTCATTGTTAACCACATGAATGTGTGCTAAGAATAATAGAAGGTATGCTAACTAGCATACATATTGTGCTAACCAGCACACTTATTATGTTGAACAGCATATCCAGCACACTACGAATGCTAACTAGCATAAATCATCTTACCCGTTATGCTAACTAGCATGCTGAGTATGCTAGTTAGCATAGCTCAATATGCTAACTAGCATACTAGCATAAACCAGCTTACCCGTTATGCTACTTAGCATTCTTAAATGTGCTAACTAGCATACTCAGCATGCTAGTTAGCTAGTTGAGTATGCTTACTAGCATGCTATATTGCTAGTTAGCACAACTGAGTATGCTAACTAGCATACTAGTTGTGATAACAAGCAAAATCAGTGTGTAGTTTAACATATGAGTCATGGTTAACCACACAAAGTGTGCTAAGAAGAATAGAAGGTATGCTAACTAGCATACATATTTTGTTAGCCAGCACACTTGTTATGTTGAATAGCATAGCCAGCACACTAGCATAAAAGGTGTTAAAGTAGCATATATATTGTGCTAACCAGCGTAGTCCTCAAGATCACTAGGCATGCTAACTAGCAGAAGATTTATGTTGAACACCATACCCACCATACAGGAATGCTAACTAGCATATACCATAAACCAGCTTACCCATTATGCTAGTTAGCATACTACGAAAGGTAGCTAGCATACTCATTGTGTCAAAGAACATACAGAGCATGCTAGTTAGCATAATAGGTATGCTAACTACCATAAAGGCTGTTATAGTAGCTTACATATTGTGCTAGACAGCATACTTATCATGCTAAACAGCATACCCAGCATACTAGGAGTGAGACTATGCTAACTTGCTAGGCATACATAGCATAACATATTGTGATAACTAGCATGCTCTGTATGTTAGGAAATAAGACGTAGCTAAATAGATAATTGAGTAGATTACTTAATGGAGAGAGACAGATTTATATACACGAGATTATAGAGTAGAGAGAGAGAGAGAGTACACACGATATACGTGGTTCACCCAATGTGGGCTACGTCCACGGGAAAGCAGCCACTCAATGGCTTTAGTACTTCAAAACAAGAAGTAGTTTACAAAGGGATTATACCCTTAATGGAGCTCCCGCCTTGCTTCACTCTCACCACCTCACACTCACCTTGTTGCATCAACTTCACACTATGAAATGTGTGTAGAAATGGCCTCCTTTTATAGGCCAAAAGGGCTGCCCTCTCTTATGAGAGACAGCCATGTGTAGCCGCCCTTGTGCGAATAAGTCCAAATCGGACCCTCCAATCCGCCCATGTGTGGCCGCCCTTGAGAAGACAAGTCCGCTTTTGAATTCGGCCACCGGCCATTGAATTCGGCCACCGGCCACCGGCCATTGACTACCGGCCACCGGCCAACCGACCGGTTGTTTTCCGAACACTTTCCGACCGCCGTCCGGCCATAATATTCCGGCAAAAAAGAATATTTCGGCAAAAAAAATCTCGGGGGCGGAGGCCCCGAGGCCTTTAAAGTTGCCCCTGATTCTTGTCCGTGAAAATTTTGGTTTCCGGTGAGTGATTTTCCTTCACGCACGATGGCTTCTCCTCATAATGGGGGCCTTACAAATGTGCGCTTTTACCACAGAAAATTACAAGGGTAAATCAGGCTCCATACTTAACATTGTATGCTAGGTAGATTACTAGCATGCTAGAATGCATAAGTTATGGCACAAGTATGTCATTGATCACCTGAGACTCATCCAAGAGGTGCACAGGGTGTTTTATGTAGCTTTTCCTTCCCACTCTCTTTCGACAAACATCCTTCTTGTTGGGTGAAACACGAGTCTCCTCTGTCCAAAATGTGTAGACCAATTCCTTAATTTCATCTGTGATAGGGCTATGACGGTGTTGCTTGTGACATTCAGCCAATGAAAACAGTCAAGCATTGACACCAGACTTCACCTGTCATGATTTTGCTTTGAACAAGCTGCGACGGTCGACTTTTAGGACCCTGGAGAATTTGGCACTAGGCATGTTTTCCTTTGAATTTATCATCATCTGCAATGCTGCATTCTTCAAAAACAGCTCGTCGTTAGAAGCTGGCTGCTTGACGATAGCTAGTGTGTTGCGAACATTGGAGACAATTGCACTCTGCACAGCAGCCTCCTCCTGTAAAGACTGATCACGGATTGCCCGAACAAGCGGATGTTGAGCAACAAGATTCCAGATTTCGCACTTTGCTTCTTTGTTGAGACCTTCAATCCTGCTCTTGAAAGCTTTCACAATCTCGAAGGAGATTTTCCTTTTCTCCTCATCGTCGACAGCATGATGTCCTCGCTTAGTTGTCATCTGTCGGTGCTCCCGCTGTTTATGCTTTCTTTCTGTCTCATATTTCCTGATAATAGAAAGATCTGGATGCTGGTAGTTGTGATTCATTTCCTGTAATGGCTCCCTTTTGTAATGGCTCCCTTCTGCCTCCATTTCTAGTGGCAATAATGTTGTCTGCTGGTTTTCCATATCTGCAAGTCTGCTAAGCTTTGACAACTCAACTTCGAGGCAAGAAGCAATGCGAGAGAGAGAGAGAGAGAGAGAGAGAGAGAGAGAGAGAGAGAGAGAGAGAGAGAGAGAGGGAGGGAGAGGGAGGGAGGGAAGGAGGGAGTAGGAACAGGGCAAACTGTAAACTGGTCTGAGAGTGAGACAGAGAGGGAGTCTGCGCCGCACAGAGAGAGAGAGAGAGAGAGAGAGAGAGAGAGAGAGAGAGAGAGAGAGAGAGAAAGAGAACAGAGGCCACACCCCACGTCGTCGTCGTAACCGAAAACAGAGTCCACACCCCATATGGGAGGGAACAAATAATATATCTTATGGTTATTAAAATTTCAAACTTCACTTGCTCTTTGGTTTTGAATAGATGCTAACAAGCATCTCTTACTAGCATTGTCTGGGACACCAAAAAGCATGACAAGTTAACATGCTTATATCCATATATATATTTTATATACAGGTAACACTATTCTATATTCCATGAATTGTTTATAGACTTACTTTTTTTTCCATCTGATCCATATATCATATTTGTGAATAATCATAATCCATGCATGTTTTCAAACCCTCAAGAATCTATGAGGTCATGCTTTTATACCAAGAAGGACTCACCCTTGGAGCCTTATGTAAATTCAACAAAAGGGGGGCCACTCAAAGACTTTTGCAAGGAGGAAAAATAGGCATTTTGGTGGAATTTTTGGCTTCCACCTCCACTTCAAATTTGAAAAATTCATCAAAAGACAAAATGTAACCCCCCCCCCCCCCCCCCCCCCCCCCTTTCCTTAACTCTCTAATTTCACTAGTCCAGAAGACAAAGAAGGCCCACTATATTTGATAGCTAAAAAAAATCATAATCTTGATTTGATTAGCTTGTAAAGTAGGATTTTTAATAATCTTAATGAGGGGTCTCCAACCTATAAATAGGCCCTCTACTTGTACGCTTTGCCGTACGTATCAAAGTTGGGAACTTGCATGTGTACTGTGTGCAAGCCTCAAAAGGCTGCAAACACACAACTAGAAGGGCCTAGCAAGCTCAAAGGGGCAAAGGTGTGTCACTCACCGCTCAATGCTTCCGTCGTGAAGGATCCTCTGCTGTGAAGAATAAGGAGCCTCTGTTGATGCCGCGCTCAACCGCCTCGCCATCGCCGATGCCGCCTCAATGTTCTCTCTCTCTCTCTCTCTCTCTCTCTCTCTCTCTCTCTCTCTCTCTCTCTCTCTCTCTCTCTCTCTTTCAAGCATACACACACACCCTTGTGAGCACACGAAGGAGAAGGAGACAGAGATGGAGAAAGAGAACTTCTTAGCTTACACCTCAGAGAATGAGAATTTTTAGGTCAAATAGACCTTTTATAAGAGTTTGGCCCATTCACACATGGGCGCCGACAGTGGCCGGTCATTGCAAAACTACTGTAAAAATAAGATAAGTGGTGTGCCTCTCATCGGCAATCACCTACATATCTATTGGACCAACAATCCTGGTCCATGACTCAATCAAATAAATAATATCCGTCCGTCAAAAGTGATAGGGTGTCTGTGAGGGTTAACATATCCCCCTTCCTGATGTAACCCTAAGACTGTGTGTGTGTGTGTGTGTGTGTGTGTGTGTGTGTGTGTGTGTGTGTGTGTGTGTGTGTGTGTGTGTGTGTGTGTGTGTGTGTGTGTGTGTGTGTGTGTGTGTGTGTGTGTGTGTGAGAGAGAGAGAGAGAGAGTGATGGCAATGGTTAGATTTCACTAAGCATTAGTTTAGTCATGTGCAAGCTACGTGATAGCATCCCAACAAACAACCTCCATTTGCAGTCACAAACAAGGTATTATGAAAGTTCCATTCCTCTCGCTCTTCCATTTTCTCTAGCTCTCTCTTGCTCCATTTGGTGTGTGTCTTGGTGTGAGATTGCTTGTGTGTGTTTTATTGCACCTCTCTTGGTTGTGACAAAATCTCTCTTGCATCCTAGTTCGCATCCCATAACTAGGTGGTGCCCCTTCACTTGTTTGGTTGTGGGTTTGTTTTTGTGTTTCTTGCTTGTGGTTGCCCCAGTCCCAATTGAGCAGCACGCTAGGTCTTGAGGGGTGTTTAGAGGTCGCCTCTCTTGTTGCCTGCCCCGGACCACCTCAATTTTGGTGTCTCCACTGAGGAGAGCATGGTGTCTATTGTTGTTGCATATTGCGTGAATGCTTAGCTTTTACCATAATCAAGTAGATGGCATGAATCATGAAAACTTGTATGACCCATTTGTTCCCATTGCAAGGAAAAAAATGCATACTATTGTTAGCACTAAATTACAATTGCAACAAGTAATTTGCAGAATTTAAGGCCCTCTCAGGTTGTCCAAAATAAACGCTTCAGTAAATCTTAAGTTCTTGCTCATTGTAAGATGGTATGGTGGTGAGAGGTGTCCCACAACCCTAAGATTGTGTGTGTGTGTGTGTGTGTGTGTGTGTGTGTGTGTGTGTGTGTGTGTGTGTGTGTGATGGCAATGGTTAACTTTCACTAAGCATTAGTTTAGTCTTGTGCAAGCTACGTGACAGCATCCTAACAAACAACCTCCATTTGCAAGTCACAAACAAGGTATTATGAAAGTTCCATTCCTCTTTCTCTTCCCTTTGCTCTAGCTCTCTCTTGGTCCATTTGGTGTGTGTTTTGGTGTGAGATTGCTTGTGTGTGTTTTGTTGCACCTCTCTTGGTTGTGACAAAACCTCTCTTGCATCCTAGTTCGCATCCCATAACTAGGTGGTGCCCATTCACTTGTTAGGTTGTGGGTTTTCTGGTGTGCTTCTTGCTTGTGGTTGCCCCAGTCCCAATTGAGCAGCACGTGAGTCTTGAGGGGTGTTTAGAGGTCGCCTCTCTTGTTGCCTGCCCCAGGTCACCTCAATTTTGGTGTCTCCAATGAGGAGGGCATGGTGTTTATTGTTGTTGCATATTGCGTGAATGCTTAGCTTTTAGCATAATCAAGTAGATGGCATGAATCATGAAAACTTGTATGACCCATTTGTTCCCATTGCAAGGCAAAAATGTATATTATTGTTAGCACTAAATTACAATTTCAACAAGTAATTTGCAGGATTTAAGGCCCTCTCAGGTTGGCCAAAATAAACGCTTTAGTAAATCTTTTTATTTTGTCTCTCATTATGGACCACCTTAGTTTGGACGTATATATTTTTGTTATATTTTAAGCGTTTGATCGTGCATAGACCATGGATAATGGCCCAAGAATAGAGTTTTTTCCCTTCCATTTCACTCCACACATTAGAATAAATGTTGCAATTAGTAGAAAGATTCATTTTTAACTACGTATGGTGTTCATGTTTGGTGCTCAAAGAATAGGAGAAATTTTCACATCATCCAACCCTATTATCTTGCCTCTTGTTAACTATCATAGATCATTCGATGTGCCTTTTGTTCTTGTAGAATAGATTGCAATTCATAAAACATTATTGTGTAAATATTTTTAAGAAAGAAAAAGAAACATTTTGTCACTTTGAAATTGATGCAATGGAGGCCCAACATCAAATGTCATGATATCCTCTCTTTTTTGGAGAACTTGGAGAGGATACTGAGTTATTTTTAGCAAATTTCAAAATGGCTTGCTACATGAAAAGAATGATAGGAGATGGGGAATGCTTAGAAATGTTTGAGGTAGTTTTGAGGAAAGATACTAGTAATTGGTTTTCCTTTCTATCTAAGGAAGTTAGAGGAAGCTATAGAGAGGTTTTGGATCACTTCAAGCGACACTTTTTCAAACCCCAAAATACTCAAAAACTATGGCAAGACATTGTTTCCCACAAGTAGAAAGACCTAAATGACTACTACACCTACAAGTAGGAGTTTCTACGTCTTTGGACTATATGGGTAAGTAATATTTCTAACCTCGGGGATGGTGCAAAATTCTTAAAGAAGAGAGAGAGATCCATAGCGGATTTACTCCCCACACTCAAGGTGAAAGTTGAGGCGGGTGCACCTTCTACCTTTGATACCGTTGAAACTAGGGTTACATTGAAGTACAGGAAATTGAAGTGTATTCAACGAGAGATTTTAGTAGAGGTTCCTAGACCTAAGGAGACAACGCAAGCATCCGCTTCTAAATAGATGACTGAGGTAATAGCCAAAGTAATTGAAAAGCTAAATGATTCCTTAAGTAACTTGTCAATTCACCTTGCACAAGTTGTATGTCCCAAGGGACAAACAAAGAAAGCTAAGGAGCGAGAGCCATGGACCCAGGCAAGTACTACAGTGTTGGAATTGCAAGGAATCCAGGCATGGGATGTATAATTTCCATTGGCTCCATGGGGCGCCAGGGAAACCCAAATTGAATTATCCAATTATGAATGCAGGTGAAGGAACTAGTCAACAACCAATGCCTCTGCAAAGACCAAATGGAGCAAGAACACCTCCACGAGGAGTGGAAGGAGTTTTAGCTTTTCCATACCCAAATGTGCATGTGGTAACGGTGACAATTCAAATGAGGTTGACATAGAAGCAAATGGCATTAAGTATGGCTCTGAAAAATGTAAGGAGAAAGAATGAGTCACATCATAAAGTGATTATGGATGAGGCAAGAAGACAAAAGAGACCAAGGAAGCCAAGAGGAATTTACTTCCCTCTTGGACATGGTATGGCTCCATACAACCTATTGGAATACATGAGAGGTAATTGTCCTGATATCTCATGGCCTCAATTTCTTGCATTATGTCCACAAAGTTAGGAGGAAGTTAACAAAGGCAATTAGCAGTAGGAGAAATGTAAAAAATAATGTGCATGTTGTGAAGATTGCACAATCTAAAATGAATGAGGATATTACACGTATCCTAGATTGTCATATCAAAGGAAAATTGGTTAGGAAAGGTCTAGTGTATGGGGGTGCACAAATTTGCTTCATGACAAACGGACTCATGCAAAAATTAGGCATATACACCCATGAGACACTTGAAATCAAAGTAAAAATGGCAAACAATAGCAAGGCTACGTACCTAAGGATTTGTAATAATGTTTTTGTGGAGGCCTTTGGCATTAAGAAGGTGGTTGATTTCTATGTTATGTCTACCAAGAAAAATGATTATCCATTTATCTTGGGAAGACCATGGCTAATGAAAATACGAGCTTTGCAGCATTGAGAAAGTAATGACAATCATAAAAGGATTGTCTTTGACATGAAGGAACAATGTCAAGAGGAGATTCATGAAGAATCATCACAAAGTGAGACGGAGGAAGACTAGACCAATAGCACTTCAGAAGAAGAAAGTAGTGGTAGCACTATGGAGGAGGAGTCTTCCATCAAATTCATGGGGGTAAGGTTTAAACCAAGCAACCAAGAGACCTCTTTCTCGGGCTTGGAAGAGGTAGGTCCTCAAGAGAACCAGGGTGTGCAAGATGAAGGTATGCTAGAAGGTATGTTGGCAAAAACACTTACAAATAAAGAAAGAGAGGATTTCAAAGGTATGCTAAGGAAGTTTCCTAGGCTTTTTGCTAAAGACTACACTAATGTGTGTGGAGTAGATGCTATTCAACACAAAATCAAAGTAAAACTTGAGGCCACACCTAAGGCACAAAAGCTATGAAGGCTAGGAGTCATCAAGGAACATGCTCTACTCAAGGAGGTAAAAAAGCTTCTAGTAGCAAGTTTCATTTATCCAGTGGAGAATTCAAAGTGGTTCTCTCCCGTTGTTGTCACTCCCCAAAAAAATGGGAAGTGAAGAGTGTGGCTGCTCAATGAGGCAACCAAGCGGAACCACTTCCCCCTCCCATTTCACGATGAGATACTAAATGAGGTATCTGGTCATGAGAAGTACATTGTGTGTGATGGCTACTCAAGCTACTTTCAAATAGGTATCACATTAGAGGTTTGATTGAAAAAAACTTTCATCACTCCTTGGGGCTGCTTTGCTTTTAGAGTCATCCCATTTGGTCTGACAAATGCTCCGGCAACCTTTTAACATTTTCGTGAACATGGTGTTTCAGGCATTCTTTGGAAAGTCAATTAAGGTGTTCATTGATGATTTTTGCATTTATAGCTCAAAATCATCACACCTACAGAAGGTAGAAGAAAGTTTGAAGAAACTGTACAACATGGGAGGCCAACTCAACCCTAACAAATGTCATATGGACAAAGTGATATTTCTTGGTCACAAGGTTTCCTATAAAGGTATTGAGGTGGATTCTTCAAAGGCAAAGGCTCTTATCGAGTTACCATCACTCAAGAATCTCAAGGAGTTCATCTCATTCATTCAAAAGGTGAAGTATATGTCCCGCTTCATTCATTTAGCCTCGGAGTTATTTCACCCCTTGCAAAAATTGACACAACAAGTTGAGATTGTTTGGTTTGATGAGCTTGAAGAGTATTTTTGTAACATTAAATTCATTCTATCAGAGCTTCTTTGTTGGGAGTACACATTCTTTGTTAGCTCTAGTGTTGAGAAAGAAACAATTGGTGTTGTTTTGCTACAACAAGATCCCCACAATACCAAGATGCGACCCATCTACTTTGCTAGGAAGGTTGCACGAAAAGGCTACACGAAAGCATAACTCATGATGCTTTCTCTTATATTAGCAATAAGAAAATTTAGATCCTACCTATTACCAAAACCTTTTGTAATTCTCATTGGAAAAAAATTGTTTCCTTAGGTGTCATCTCAAATGAAGCTTAGTACTAGGATTTCAAAGTGGATTATGGAATTTCAAGAGTTCCAATACTCTTTCAAGGTAGAAGATCGTGTGTGTGCACAGTTGGTAGGGATTCTCACTTATAAGGTGCATGAGAAGGAGATTAAGGTTCTTGAAGTATAGACCCTATCATTGCCACCACCCAAAAGTATTCCTAATGCTTTTACCTTGTTCTTTGATGGAGCTTTTTGATGAGCCATAGGTAAAGCAGGGGCAGGGTTGGTGTTGATCAACCCAAGTGGAGAGGTGTTCATGAAAGAGAAGGTCAATCTACCATGCAGGTTCAACTAGCAACAATGAAGTAGAGTACGACATACTACTTCATGATTTGAAGATGTGCATTAGCCAAGGTATACAACATCTCATGGTGAAGGGGGATGCACTTCTCATTGTGAAGTAGATTTTAGTCATTTGGGCATGCAAGAATGAAAGCCTAAGGAAAAAGTTCATGCCATCTGTAGGTTGTTTAATTGGTTTGAAGAGGTGCAATTGTATCATATTCCTAGGAAACAAAAATGAGGATGTTGATTTACTTGCACAACAAGCAGTAACATGTGTTGAGAAAGAACTTCAGGTCATTATGGTGGCAACAGTAGTTAAGAAACCAATGTACCAAGGAATGGAGTCGTTGACTACAATTATTGGCTACATTTTAGAGGGCGAGTTTCCACAAGGCTTCAAAAAAGCTTTTTCATAATGGCTGCATCTCGTGTGTACTGCCCTCGCTTACCCTACCAAGCATGTGGATATTAAATTTAACTTACCCTACCAAGCAACCATGGGAAGGTTTTCGTAATGGATGCGTCTCGCGTGTGCTGCCCTCACTGCTCTTGCAGGGAGAGATTTAATTTGGCAAGTAGGGGTATTTTAGATTTTTGAAAAATTTGAAGGGCATTTTGGAAATTTGTGAAATTTGAGGGGTATTTTGGGAATTTCCAAAAATTAAAGGGGTATTTTGGTATTTTTCACTTTATAGACAGTAGCAACAATTATTACAGATGGTTGTTATCTTGAGCGATGATAGCGGTCAACTGTTATGCTACAATCCATCAAACACAAAGGTTGAGATCTTGTATAAAGGGATCCAATTTCCCAATGGGATTGCTCTTAGCAAAGAAACAATCACCGTCAGGTTATTTTGATAATGGCTAAAGGGTCAAAAAGCTAGGACATTAGAGACTTTTGTATATGGGTGTATGCATGATAAGGTGTACCCACTTTCAGCAGTTTCCTCCACCAAGATAGCCAAGAAACAGCCTCTTTTTTGCCATTCCTATGTACATTTGACTTGCTTGCACTTACTTTGAAGAGGTGAGATTTGGTAGCCACACAAAGCTCATGTTGCAAACACAATGGAAAGCTCTGATCTTCATTTTTTCACATCTAAATGGTAATTTTATTGTGCAAGGACTAATCTGGTTCACCTGTCTCAGCATTGTGACCTTGATGAAGAAATACTTATAACTTTTTATGGGCTTTTTTTCTTTACTTACCCTCTTGCACATGAAATGTTCACTTGGCAAGCAATTTAACTTGATTTATTGATAATTTTTTGGATCTTTTCATAATTAATATTCATTTTTCTTTGTAAGAATTTCTATTTATAAAAACCTAACTTTTTACACCAGATATCTAATGATGTAGAGCTTATTTTGCAAGATCCAACGGTCATTTGATAGATTATCACCCAAGGAATGTGACCATGCAAAAAAAATTTAAACTTCAACAGTAATTATTTTAAAGATCTACCTTAGAAAATAACAAAGATCTACCTTAGAAAATAACAAAGATCTACCTTAGAAAATAACAAAGACTGCTTAGAGAACCTTGATATAGTTTTTTTTTTAAATCTAGTAGATAGTACATTGCCACTCATTTTGATTTTCATATATGTCATAACTCTTAGTGTAAGGTCCTCATAGAAAAAAATTGGAGTCAATTTGAGTAAAGGAAAGACACTTTTTCATTGTTTTACTTTTTTTCACTTGCACCATTCACTTGAGGTGTGCCTCCTTAGGTTTTGTAAATATCAAACCTAGAAATTTTGACACTTGTCAACCAACCATGGCTTGGTTCTACTCTCCCAATCCTAGTTGGATAGTCCACTTTATACAAGGAGGATGCCACATCACCAAAGGTCCATGTCATCACCCCATCTCACCTTCCACATCACCACAATCAACACTTTGACCGTAACACTTGGCTTGCCATGTCACTCTAATTGCCAACTCATCCACCACCCTCCATTGCCACCTTGCATGCCACTTCACCTTAAGTGCCACATCATCAACTACCTCACATGCCACATGTAAGTATTGCTTGTGTGGCTTGCCACATCACTCGCCACCTCATAAGCCACCAAGCATGCCACATCGCCACCTTGCCAACTCATCACGTCCTTTTCTGCCACCTTATCATTATATGTCACCATTTTGACACGTCATTATGTGATTTGGCAAAGGAGGGGATCCCATCCACCACCTCATCTTTCCACCTATGCATTCCATGTCATCAATCATCCACATCAGCTTGCCACATGGATGACCATGTCATTCATGCATGGCCACCTCAATAGCCATGTCATTTTTATTTTTATTTTAAAATAATGTAAATAAATTAAAAATAAAGATATCTCAAGCTAATTATTTACAAGGTAATTTAAACAAAAAAAATGTATATATTTTATGTAAATTTTTATTTTTTAAGAGTAAATTAATAATAAAATTCTTTTTATTTGAAATATCATTGGATACCAAAAAGAAATATTTTTTTAAAATAGCTTTTGGTTTACTTATGCACACGAGTTTGGGACCTTCCGTATCGATACAAGCCGCACGTAGCTCATGAAAAAACGTCCACACGCTCCTTCATCACACCGCGGCCCGAGCGGGCACTTACCGAAGTCGGTGCCTCGGCCCTGGACACAGTCCGCCATCACTCATCGCCTATCAAGCCCCATCGGCCACGCCAAGCACGTTGAGCCCTGCTAGAACTGAAAACAGCCCGAAAGTAGCCAAGCCCGTCGGTCGAAGGTAGCCCTGGCACTCGCCCGAGGGGGGGGGGGGGGGGGGGGGTTGCATCCCAACATCACAAGAGGGGTGTAGGGAACTCGTCGCCTCACCTCACCCATCCTTCGCACCGCGGTCTGTCCCGTTTCCGTCTCAACCGAGAACCACTATCTTATAGTTGTACACAATCCGGTGCGGACCTACAAAGCCCCGAAGAACCATGACCCACCAGCCGGCAAACGAGGGAAACCCCCTTGTTGGGGGAAGGCCATAAGAGAAGGTTTCCACGAGACGGATTGCGATGGCCATGAAACTTTACAAGGGTGGGGATTTAGGTTCTTTCCCTGCCCCTGCAATGTTTCATGGCCATCCGCTCCCATCTCGTTGGTCTAGGGTGGCACAATCACCATTTTTTTTGTTTTGGCTTCGCTAAGGGCCCAATGGTCAAAAATTGGCGATTGTCCCATAGTAGACTGTCAAGACGGATTGCGTTGCCCATGAAACTTTGTAGGGATGGGTATTTAAGTTCTTTCCCTACCCATGCAAAGTTTCATGGCCATCCGTTCCCGACTCGTTAGTCTAGGGTGGCACAATCGCCAATTTTTTTGTTTTAGTGTTCGTTAAGGGCCTAATGGTCAAAAATTAGTGATTGTGCCACCGTAGCCCGTCAAGACGGATTGCGATGCCCATGAAAGTTTACAAGGGTGGGGATTTAGGTGCTTTCCTGCCCTTGCAATGTTTCATGGCGATCCGCTCCCGTTTTGTCAGTCTAGAGTGGCACAATCACCATTTTTTTCATTTTGGCTTCGCTAAAGGCCTAATGGTCAAAAACTGGCGATTCTACCACCGTAGCCCGTCGAGACAGATTGTGATGACCATGAAACTATGCAAGGGTGGAGATTTGGGTGCTTTCCCTTCCCTTGCAATGTCTCATGGCCATCGGCACCCAACTCATTGGTCTTGGGTGGCACAATCGCCAATTCTTTTGTTTTGGCTTCACTAAGGGCCCAATATTCAAATACTGGCGATTGTGCCACAGTAGACCATCAAGATGAATTGCGTTGCCCATGAAACTTTGCAGGCATAGGGATTTAGGTAATACCCCTCCCCAAATAAATTCTCATAGCCATCCGCTCTCGTCTCGTCAGTCTAGGGTAGCACAATCGCAATTTTTTCATTTTGGCTTCACTAAGGGCCCACTGGTCAAAAACTGGCGATTGTGCCACCGTAGCAAGGGTGTTGAAATTAGGGTTGCAGAGAAACACACATAGCTTGGAGAAGACGAAGGAAGCTCAAGGCACACAATAGAGAGTTTATAACTTAGTGTGCAATGGAAAGATAGATAGCCCTAGAATGATGGGCGTATATACAATGCTCGGGGGAAAAAACCTCCTAAAGAGGGAAAAAATGCCCCGGCGGTCCTAGTGTGTTCACACACATCACTACCACATGTATATGGTAACAAATCCCCCCTGGAGTGATGCGGTGAATGAGAGCTGGCACATGAGTAAAGGGAAGTGCCATGCCCTGAGGACATGATCAGTCCACAAAGGGGAGTAACCCAAAGCTTTGCGGAAAGCTTCAAGCTTCTCACGAGACAATGCCTTTGTGAAAAGATCTGCAAGGTTGTCCTGTGTTGGCACATAAGCCAAGCTGATCTCTCCTGCTGAGAGCCTCTCCCTGACATAGTGGTAATGCACCTCAATGTGCTTTGTGCGAGCATGAAAAACTTGGTTCCTCGCAACTGCCAATGCGCTTTGACTGTCAGTGTAGAAAGTGTTGGCAATGTCCTGTCCAACACCCAAATCAGCCATAAGGCGTCTGAGCCACTCAACCGTAGCTGTGAAGACTGCCCTGTACTCAGCCTCACAACTCGAAGTGGCCATAGTAGGTTTCTTCTTGCTCAACCATGATATACATGAGCTACCAAGCATGAAACAAAAACCACTTGTGGACACTCTTGTGTCAAAACAACCAGCCCAATCTGAGTCCGAAAAAGCATGTAAGTCTGGCAGCAATGATCCCCCCTTGGGATAAAACAAGCCAAGATGTAAAGTGCCATTAAGGTAGCGAAAAATCCTCTTGACAGCCTGCCAATGCTTAGACCCTGGGCTATGCATAAATCTGCTGACCTTTGAGACTACAAACTGAATATCCGGCCTCGTGTTGCATACATAAATGAGTCAGCCAACAGCAGTTTGATAAAGAGTGACATCAGCATGATCGCCAGCATTATGTACACTCAACTTCAAACCTGTTTCCATAGGAGTGGCAATAGGTTTGCAATCCTCAAGTCCAAACTTACATAGCAATGTCTCTATGTAACTTTTCTGACATAAGGCAATACCACCATCACACTGCTTAAACTTTATACCCAAATAATGATGCAACAGCCCCAAATCTTTCATCTTGAAAGTAGCATTCAAATCGGCCTTAAATTCAGCAATATCTCTCTCATTTGGTCTAGTGATCAACAAATCATCGACATAAAGAACCACAATGAGAAGTACATCACCCTCACGCTTTACATACAATGTGCTTTCTGTTGGACTGTTACGAAAGCCTTTTTTGACCAAATGAGTGTCAGCTTTGTCATACCAAGCACGAGGAGATTGCTTCAACCCATACAAAGCCTTGTTACATTTGCACACTTTGTCCTCTTGTCCTTTTATGACAAAACTGTGAGGCTGCGTTACATAAACTTCCTCAAATATGTCACCATTCAAGAAAGCAGTAACAATGTCTGATTGATGTACATCCCAACCAAAATGAGTTGCCAATGCACATAGAAACGCACAGTAGTCATACGACAAGTAGGAGCAAAGGTCTCTTCATAATCTATGCCTTTTTGCTGTGCATAACCCTTTGCAACAAGTCGAGCCTTATGGTGATCGATCTCACCATCCGGTTTGCGTTTCAACTTGTAAACCCACTTCGTACCAATGGCCTTTTTGCCGGGAGGCAAATCACATAAAGTCCATGTGTCATTTTCTATAAGTGCATCATATTCTGATTGCATGGCAGCCATCCAATTTTTTGAATTTTGTACTTCATCAAAAGACAGAGGCTCCTCAACATCATGTAAACTAGACACAGCCAAAGCATAACAATCTGATGCATAAGATGCATGGCAAGATCCTGAACGAGTACGACTAGACAAAGATGCATCCAATTTATTGTCACGCAAAGTGTGCACCAGCCATTTTGGCATACCTCTAGCCTGCTCATTTTCAGCCCTTTCCTCATCAAGTACATCATGTACATCTGCATCAGTAATAGGCTGATATGTAACATTTTCAAAAAACCCCATAGGCTGTACATTTGCCTCATTGGAAATTACATTCGTATTTCCACCATTGAAAAGAGGCAACAAAGTGTCGTAAATGTCCTGTGATCTTACATTACTATCTCTAGTACATGATAGCAAAGGCTGAACAGAATCTTCCACAAACACTACATCCCGTGAAACCAGAATACGTTTTGTTTGCAGATGATACAACCTGTAACCTTTGCTTTCAGCACTATAACCAACAAAAATTCATTTGACAGCCTTATCATCCAATTTTTTGTGTTGTGTTTGTGGCACCAAAGCATATGCCAAACACCCAAAAACACGCATGTGCTCAATAGAAGGCTTTCTATCATGCCATGCTTCATATGGAGTAATAGACTGCAAAGCTTTCGTAGGACACCTGTTAAGTACATAAGTAGCACACATGATGGCCTCAAGCCAAAAAGAATGCGGCAAAGCTTGACTTTTGACCATATATCGTGCCATTTCCGTAAGTGACTTGTTTTTCCTCTCAGCAACACCATTTTGCTGAGGTGTGTAAGGCACTATTCATTGGTGTTTTATCCCACGACTAGCCAGAAATGCATTAAATTCATAAGACATATACTCCCCCCCTCGATCCGAACGGAGAGTGCCCATAGTACATTTCGAGACATTTTCAGCCATAGCTAGAAATTCTCTGAAGCACATAAAAACTTCGGACTTCGCTTTAAGCGGAAATACCCATGCATGCTTGGAGTAATCGTCAATGAAAGTCACGAAGTACAGGTAATTTCCCAAGGACGGAGTTTGCATGGGCCCACAAACATCACTATGCACAAGCTGCAACCTGCATGTGGCCCGAACTGAACCATCCTTTGGAAACTTAGAACGCTGCATCTTACCCAAAATACAACCTTTACAAACATGTTTGACAGGTGCTTCAAGAGGTGGCAAAGAAGAAACCATATCAGATTTCTGCAAACGCAGCAAACTGGCAAAATTCAAATGACCAAAACGTGCATGCCAAAGTTTTGCATCTGAAATAGCCCTTGAATCTGCAACAGCATTTGCAAAATTTTTTCCACACTTGTCATACAAAGTGAGCTTATACAGCCCACGGCACAAAACGCCAGATGCAACAATTTCATCACCAAAACTGAGATCATGAACTGTACATCTGTCATCCACAAATTTGACTACAAGTCCAAGTCTGACAAGTGCGGATACAGACAAGAGATTCTTCTTGATCCGAGGTACATAAAGTGCATCAAAAAGTGTGAAGGAACTGCCATTTGCAGCAATAAGCACAATCTTTCCAACTCCCTGAACTGGATAAGAGGCATTGTTGGCACAAGTGATAGAATTCCCATGAGGGACAGACTCGAGAGAGGTAAACAATTCACGATGTGAGGTAATGTGCTTTGTAGCACCACTGTCGAAATACCACACATATGAATCTATAGCAACTGACAAGCATGCATCATGGACATCAGGATTGTAAGTGCACTCTGCGCTAAAAGCCCATTCTGCATCAACATCAGCATCACAGTCTCCTTTCATAGAAGACTCAACAATGGTTGCATTTGTAGTGGAACCAGCATTTGCAGTGGAACCACCCTCTTTCTTCTTAGCCTCTTTGGCCTTCAACTTAGGACACGACTTGATCAAGTGATCATTAGCTTTACAATAATGGCAATGCATCTTCTTTTTGCCCTTATCACAAGAATTGCTTGACGAATTGCTGCCAACAGAAGCATTAGGAACAGAAGTTTTGCCACTCACAGTAGAACCATAAGAAGTGGCTGCATTGCTGTTACCACCCTTTCTTTGAGAAGCAATAAAAGCATGTTCAACTGCACGCTGTCTAGTCCTTTTTTTTTTTGGAAAGTAACTCTTGCAACAACAATGTGCATAATGCATCAAACTTGACAACTTCTGGATTTCCTTGGGTCATCAGTCTCCAAGTACTAGCAAAAGTCTGGTAGGAATCTGGTAAGGCATCAAGAACAGTCTGCACAAGGGAACTGTCTGAAATGACTTCTCCTGCAGAAATAAGTTGCTCTTGATATCCTTGACACTAGCAAGGAAAGTGTCTATATCATCTTCCTCATGCATAATCTTCGACTCCAGCTCTTTACGCAACAAAGCAATTTTAGCCTCATTGCGGCTTGCATAAAGACCTGCTTGAATATCCCAAGCCTGTTTTGCAAATTTTGCTGAACGGATGTGAGGAACAATGGTGCGCTTCACAGACAACGCAATCAATGCATGAGCCTGCGCATCCTTAACATCCCAACGAGATTGTTCTGTCGTAGGCAAAACAACTCTAACAGCTGCAATCCTTGCAGCAAGACCTGCAACATCCTCAACATCGCCTACATCCTCAGAACCAGGACGTACATCAATGCCCTGCACAATGTTCCAAACACCCTTTGACACAAGAACGTATAAGCCCACATAGGGTAATTGTCCCCATCCAACTTGTCCTCAGCAGCAGCAAACATCTTGAACACATCTGTGTTGTTGTTGTCAGCCATGGTAAATGCTGCACCTGATGTGGAAAGTGCCCGAAAAAAGGAGAAACGGAGTGGGAACAACACGTGCTATATAGAAAAAACCGTAGAAGACTATAAGGCACCTGCTATGCAGAAAACGGCACTGACAGAATTTCTTCACAAAATGACGAAATTGCCTATGCAGACCTGCTTGTAGTGGAAACGGAGGTCGAAATGAGCCCAAATCAAAAATTCGAGCACACCGAGCTCTACGAGTGCACCCGAAATATTTGTCGACCTGCGAATGCTTGCCAAAGCTCACTGAATTCAAAGAAAGTGAGCAGGCGTGTACTAGAGCAGCTGCCGACTAAGCCCGGGAGGACGCAACCTGCTCTGATACCAACTGTTGGAATTAGGGTTGCAGAGAAACACACACGGCTTGGAGAAGACGAAGGAAGCTCAAGGCACACAATAGAGAGTTTACAACTTAGTGTGAAATGGAAAGATAGATAGCCCTAGAATGATGGGCATATATACAATGCTCGGGGGAAAAAACCTCCTAAAAAGGGAAAAAATGCCCCGGCGGTCCTAGTGTGTTCACACACATCACTACCACATGTATATGGTAACAAAGGGCAGTAATTTAGGTGCTTGTCCTACCCTTGCAAAGTTTCATGGCCATCTGATCCCGTCTTGTCGGTCTAGGATGGCACAATCGCCAATTTTCTCGTTTTGGCTTCGTTAAGGGCCCAACGGTCAAAAACTGTCGATTCTGCCACTGTAGACCGTCAGCGGATTGCAATGCCCATGAAACTTTGCAAGGGCGTGGTTTTAGGTGCTTTCCTTGACCTTGCAAAGTTTCATGGCCATCCAATCCCATCTCGTCGGTCTAGGGTGGCACAATTGCCAATTTTTTCGTTTTGGCTTTGCTAAGGGCTCAATGGTAAAAAAACTACCGAGATTGTGCCATCGTAGACCGTCGAGACGGATTGCGATGGCCATGAAACTTTGTACGGGCACGGATTTAGGTGCTTTCCCTGCCCCTGTAAAGTTTCATGGCCATCCGCTCCTGTTCATTAGTCTAGGGTGGCACATTTCCCAATTTTTTTGTTTTTGCTTCGCTAAGGGCCCAATGGTCAAAAACTGGCGATTCTACCACCGTAGACCGCTAAGTCGGATTGCAATGCCCATGAAACTTTGCAAGGGTGGAGATTTAGGTTCTTTCCCTACCCTGCAAAGTTTCATCGCGATCCGCTCCCGTCTCGGCGGTCTAGGATGGCACAATCGCCATTTTTTTTGTTTTGGCTTTGCTAAGGGTCCAATGGTAAAAAAAACTAGCAATTGTTCCGCGGTAGCCCATCGAGACAAATTGTGATGGCCATGAAACTTTGTAGGGGAAAGGATTTAGGTGCTTTCCCTGCCCCTGCAAAGTTTCATGTCCATCGGCTCACGTCTCCTCTATCTAGAGTGGCACAATCGCCAATTTTTTTCATTTTGGCTTCACTAAGGGCCCAATGGTCAAAAACTGGCGATTCGACCAGCGTAGCCCATCAAGACGGATTGTGATGTCCATGAAACCTTGTAACGGATGGCCATCCTCCCGTCTCATCGGTCTAGGGTGGCACAATTGCCAATTTTTTCGTTTTGGCTTTGTTAAGGACCCAATGGTAAAAAACTGGTGATTGTGCCACCGTAGCGAGTCAAGACGGATTGCGATGCCCATGAAACTTGCAGGGGCAGGAATTTAAGTGCTTTACTTGCCCCTACAAAGTTTCATGGCCATCCACTCCCATCTCGTCTGTCTAGGGTGGCACAATCGCTAATTTTTTTGTTTTGGCTTTGCTAAGGACCCAATGGTCAAAAACTGGCAATTTTGCCACCGTAGACGTTGAGACGGATTGCGATGGCCATGAAACTTTGCACGGGCTGGGATTTAGGTGATTTCCCTGCCCTTACAAAGATTAATGGCCATGTGCTCCCATATTGTCGGTTTAGGGTGGCATAATCTCCAACTTTTTCGTTTTGGCTTCCCTAAGGGCCCAATGGTCAAAAATTGGAAATTGTGCCATCGTAGACCGTCGAGACGGATTGCGATGGCCATGAAACTTTGCAAAGGCAAGGATTTAGGTGCTTTCCCTACCCCTGCAAAGTTTCATGGCCATCCACTCTCCTCTCGTTGGTCTAGGGTGGGACAATGACCATTTTTTTTGTTTTTGGCTTCGCTAAGGGCCCAATGGTCCAAAATTGGTGATTCAGCCACCGTAGACCATCAAGACAGATTGCGATGCCCATGAAACTTTGCAAGGGTAGAGATTTAAGTGCTCTCCTTTCCCCTACAAAGTTTCATGGCCATTCGCTCATGTCTCGTTGCTCTAGGGTGGCACAGTCGCCAATTTTTTTGTTTTGGCTTCGTTAAGGGCCAAATGGTCAAAAACTTGGCGATTGTGCCATCGTAGACCATCGAGACGGATTTCGATACCCATGAAAATTTCCAGGGGTCAAGATTTAGATGATTTCCTTTCCCCTCCAATGTGTCATGTCCATACGCTCTCGTCTCATCGGTCTAGAGTGTCACAATCACCAATTTTTGCATTTTCGCTTCGCTAAGGGCCCAGTGGCCAAAAACTCGCGATTTGGCCACCGTAGCCCGTCGAGACAGATTGTGATGCCCATGAAACTTTGCAGGGGTATCGATTTAGTTGCTTTTACTATCTGTGCAAAGTTTCATGGCCATCCACTCCGGTCTCGTCGGTTTAGGGTTACACAATCGCCAATTTTTTCGTTTTGGCTTTGCTAAGGGCCCAATGGTAAAAAACTGGCGATTGTGCCACCGTAGCCCGTCGAGACGGATTGCGATGCCCATGAAACTTTTCAAGGGTGGGGATTTAGATGATTTACCTACCCTTGCAATGTTTCATGGCCATCCGCTCCTGTCTTGCAAGTTTAGGATGGCACAATCGCCAATTTTTTCATTTTGGCTTTGCTAAGGGCCCAATGGTCAAAAACTCGCGATTGTGCCACCGTAGACCCTCGAGACGGATTGCAGTGGCCATGAAACTTTGCATGGGCATGGATTTAGGTGCTTTCCCTACCCTTGCAAAGTTTAATGGCCATTCGCTCCCATATCGTCGGTCTAGGGTGGCACAATCGCCAATTTTTTTGTTTTGGCTTCCCTAAGGGCCCAATGGTCAAAAATTGGCAATTGTGCCATCGCAGCCCGTCGAGACGAATTGGAATGGCCAAGAAATTTCATGGCCATCCACTCCCGTCTCGTCGGTCTAGGGTGGCACAATTGCCAATTTTTTCATTTTGGCTTCGCTAAAGGCCCAATGTTAAAAAACTGACGATTGTGCCACCTTAGACCGTCGAGACGGATTGGGATGCCCATGACACTTTGGAGGGGTGGGGATTTAGGTGCTTTCCTTGCCCCTATAAATTTTCATGGACATCCGCTCCCATTTCATCGGTCTAGGATGGCACAATCACCATTTTTGTTGTTTTGGCTTTGTTAAGGGCCCAATGGTAAAAAACTAGCGTTTGTGCCAGCGTAGACCGTCAAGACAGATTGCGATGGCCATGAAACTTTGCACGGGTACAGATTTAGGTGCTTTGCCTACCCTACAAAGTTTCATGGTCATCCGCACTCCCATCTCGTCGGTCTAGGGTGGCACAATCACCAATTTTTTCGTTTTGGCTTCGCTAAGGGCGCAATGGTAAAAAACTGGCAATTGTGCCACCGTAGACCATTGAGACGGATTGCGATGCCCATGAAACTTTGCAGGGGTGGAGATTTAGATGCTTTCCTTGCCCTTGCAATGTTTCATGGCCATCCGCTCTCGTCTCGTCGGTCTAGGGTGGCACAATTACCAATTTTTTCGTTTTGGCTTCACTAAGGACCCAATGGTAAAAAACTGGCGATTGTGCCACCGTAGCCCGTCGAGACAGATTGCCATGCCCATGAAACATTACAGGGGTAGGGATTTAGGTGCTTTCCCTACCCCTGCAATGTTTCATGGCCATCCGTTCCCATCTCATCGGTCTAGGGTGGCACAATCACCAATTTTTTCGTTTTGGTTTCGCTAAGGACCTAATGGTAAGAAACTGGCAATTGTGCCATACTAGACCGTCGAGATGGATTGCGTTGCCCATGAAACTTTGCAAGGTTAGGGATTTAAGTGTACATAGTGACACCTAGTATTAAAAAAAAGTATTACCCACCGCTCTACCAATTAAATATTTGTAGGTGAAGCCTATGAAAATGTACCTGAGAAGGGCCTCCTATATTGGATGGCCACAAGAATTTTCACGAGTGGGGGAGAGTATAATTTTTTCACCCTTACAAATTTTCCCAACCATCCGATATGGTATAGGCAGTCAAGGCCCATACTATGTGCTAAAATGAGACATATGACTCATACAACAAATTTTAGCACAAAGTATGGGTCGAGACCTCTAAAACCATATTGGATGGCCATAAGACTTTGCATGAAATAGGTTTGAGTACTATTTCCTCACTCATACAAAGTCTCACAGCTATTCAATATGGTTTGCGTAGTCAAAGCCCATACTATGCACCAAAATGGACCGTATGAGCCACACAACCCATTCTAGCGCATAGTATGGTTTGAGACCACCTAAACCATATTGAATGGCCACAAGAATTTATAAGGGTGTTTATTATAACCATTTTTCCATCCCTAAAAAAATTCATAGCCATTCAATATGGTATGGACAATTAGGACCCATAATATGTGCTAAAATGGGTCGTATAAGACATATGGTCCATTTTAGCACATAGTATGGTTAGGGAGCACCCAAAACATATCGGATGGCCACAAGACTCTGCAAGGATGGGGGTGATCAATGGTACTTCACCCTTTCAATGTTACACAACCATACAATATTGTATGGACGATCAGAGTCCATATTATGCTCTAAAATGGAACGTATGAGCCATACGGCCCATTTTAGCACATAGTATGGGTCAAGATTTCCCAAACTATATTGGATGGCCACAAGACTTTGCACAAGTAGAAGAGAGTATAATTTTTCCATCCCTGTGAATTTTCTCAGCCGTCTGATATGGTATGGGTAGTCAAGGTCCATACTATGTGCTAAAATGAGATATATGGCTCATACAACATATTTAGTACATAGTATGGTTCGAAACCTCTCAAACCATATTGGATGGCCTTAAGACTTTGCATGGGCTGGGTTAAGTACTATTTCCTCACTTATGAAAAGTCTCATAGATATTCAATATGGTTTGGGTGGTCAAAGCCCATACTATGGGCTAAAATGAACCGTATGAACCATACGACCCATTCTTGCACATAGTATGGTTTGAGACCACCCAAACCATATTGGATTGCCACAAGACTTTGCATGGGTGGGGGTGAGCTCTATTCTCCCATCCCTAGAATGTCTCATAGCCATCCAATATGGTATGTTCTCTCAAGGCCCATAATATGTGCTAATATGGGCCATATGAGACATACGATCCATTTTAGCACTTAGTATGGTTCGGGACCGCCCAAACCAGCCACAAGAATTTTCACGGGTGGGGGTGAGAACCATTAGTTCACCCCTGTAATGTTACACAACTATTCGATATAAGATGGACAGTTAAAGCACATACTATGTGCAACCCGTTAGTTCACCCCTGTAATGTTACACAACTATCCGATATAATATGGACATTTAAAGCGCATAAAATGGGATATATGGCTCATACAACCCATTTTAGCGCATAGTATGGGACTTGATCGCCCATACCATATCGGATGAATGTGCAACTTTGCAGGGTGGAATAATAGTGCTCACTCCCATCCATATAATTTTTCACAGCCATCCAATATGGTTTGGGTGGTCTTGACCCATACTATGCTCTGAAATGGGACGTATGAGTCATACAACCCATTTTAGCGCATAGTATGGGCCTTGATCGCCCACACCAGTTTGGATGGATGTGCAAATTTATACAAGTGGGAGAATGAAACTCATCCCCACCCTTGCAAAGTCCTACAGCTATCCGATTTGGTTTGAGCGGTCCCGATCCATACTATGCGCTAAAATGGGCCGTTTGGCACATACAACCCATTTTAGAGCATATTATCGGCCTTGATCACCATACCATAGCGGATGGCTGTGTAAATTTGCATAGGTGGAAAAATGGTTCTCACCTCCACCCCTAAAAATTTGCATAGCCATTCAAACGGCATGGGTGGTAAAGGCCCGCCGTATGGCCATTTGAGCACATGGTATGATTCGCGACCACCCAAAACATATTGGATGGCCACAAGACTTTTCATGGGTGGGGTTGATAACCATTTCACAACCCGTGCTAAGTTTCATAGCCATCCAATATAGTATGGGTGGTCAAAGCCCATAATATATGTGCTAAAATGTGTCATATGAGCCATACGACCCATTTTAGCGCATAGTATGATTTGAGACTGTCCAAACCATATTAGATGGCCATGAGACTTTTCATGAATGAGTGTGAGAATCACTTAACTTCCCCTACAAAGTTTCATAGCCATCCAATATGGTATGGGAAATCAAGGGCCCATACTATGCACTAAAATGGGACATATGGCTCATATAACCCATTTTAGCGCATAGTATGGGTCGGGACCGACCAAACCATACCGGATGACCATGAGACTTTGCAAAAATGGATGTGAGTACCATTCAAACACTCCTAAAAAGTCACACAGCCATCCAATATGGTTTGGGAGGTCAAGGGCCATACTATGTGCTAAAATGGGACATATGGCTCATACATCCCATTTTAGCTCTTCTATCATGAATTAGGATATGATCATCTGGTATTGTTGGATCTTTGTCTATGTACATGGGTCTTTATATGGTTTATATTTTCATCTATATGATTAGATTGATTGCCACATATGTGGACCTTTATATGTTCATCTACATTGGTATCCTTTTATAATGGATTAGGACATACTTGTCTTTATAGTTTCTCTATGGGTGTTTACATGGTCCTCTGCAAGTGCATCTACAATGTTGTCTCTATGGTCATCTATACAATTGTTTGCATGGTTATATACATGGTTAACTTTGTAAAGATTGGTTGTCTATGTGGATCATCAATATGATCGGCTAATATCATCAATAGGGTCATCTTCATTGCTATCTTTCTACATGATGGAATAGAATATGATCGTCTTTATATGGTTCTATGAAAATCTATTTTACTCTATATGGGTTTCTCTATGAATCTCTACATGGGAATTTATATAGTCCTCTACATTGGCATCCATATGGTCATCTAAATATAGTGCTATCCTTTTTCCATAGATCACATGTATATGGTAGTCTATATGGTCAGTTCTATTCTAGTCTATATGGCCAGTTCTACAATCTTCTACATAGGGATACATATGGTCATCTATATGGTTGATGCTATGATCCTCTATATGGTCATCTATATGGTTTCTTATAAGATTGCTCCAAGACCTTTTAAATGGTTCTTTATATGGTTAACTAGATTATATTATTTTCTATATCATCATCTTTATTGTCACATATATGGTCAAGCAGATTGGTGTATACTTAGAAACTAGACTTTCATCAACTAAAATTAAAAAAGAAAACTCTCTCTCTATCTCTCTCTCTCTCTCTCTCTCTCTCTCTCTCTCTCTCTCTCTCTCTCTCTCTCTCTCTCTCTCTCTCTCTCTCCGTCTCTCTCCGTGTCTCTTTATTTCTGTCGCCAGGGGGGTCCAAGGGGGGGGGGGGGACGACAACTATTTAGCCCTCCCTTGGTGGGGGAGTTCGGGGGCAACGGCCTCGAAGGTTGGAAATATATGTATTTTTGGATATGAATTTGTATATAATTTTACAAAAAATAATATGATATTTATCATGTGGTAGAGAGACTCTTATACACATTGTATGAGGAGAGAGAGAGAGAGAGAGAGAGAGAGAGAAAGAGAGGGAAAAAAAGTCTCAATAGGGACAAGGAGTGACAGATATTTCATCCTGACATTCTCTGAGCTAGACACTCAATACGATTCTCGTCAAAAAAGTCCATGCACGCACGTGGGTCCATGTTCAATCATCTCTCCAAGTCTCATTGAGTGCCACGTAACTCACTGAGTCGTGTGGAATGCAAACGTTTGGAGACGTGTCTATGTAACTCGCCGAGTTACGTGGACTTATGACGTGTATGCCACATCATTGCTGAGAGTTTTTACAAGAAGGCATCCACATAACTCGTCGAGTTACGTGGCCTGCCTATGTAGCAATCTAGTAGGCTTTGCCATGTAACTCACCGAGTTACGTGGCTATGACAACATAGGCAAGCCACGTAACTTGCCAAGTTATGTGGCAATGCCATGTGTGCATGTACGTGGAAATAACACGTCTCCTTTGTGGCATGACCACGTCACTCGACAAGTTACGTGGAGCTTCCTACCAGTAACTCGCCGAGTTCTAGAAGTATGCCACGCGTCGCAATTTCTTGCTTTGGGCAGGAGGGTAACTCGGTGAGTTAGCCGCATTCCGGAGGTCACGCTTAGGTGCGCACTACTACGGGAAGTGGGTACACTCTATCTTGCATACACCCATATCTTTTGGGGCAGCCGGACAATGTCCAGGCAAATGACATTGGAGACTTTTGGGTAGCAACTCATCCAAGGCAAAGCTTTTTTATATGGGTAGGTTTTGCTAGTCCTTGGGTGAGGCATGTCCTTTTGAAGCTACCCATATCCATCAAGACAATCTATGGGTTCTTTTTTACTAAAGAGCCGCATGCCCTCATTATGCCATGCGACTCTAGAGGCAATTTGCTAGAGGTAGTCAAAGATCAAATGGGAAAAGTTGTGTGTGTGTGTGTGTGTGTGTGTGAGAAAGAGAGAGAGAGAAGGGGGAGAGAGCAAGATACACACACACACACACACATCTCTCTCTCTCTCTCTCTCTCTCTCTCTCTCTCTCTCTCTCTCTCTCTCTCTCTCTCTCTATATATATATATGAGAGAGAGAGAGAGAGAGAGAGAGAGAGAGAGAGAGAGAGAGAGAGAGAGAGAGAGAGAGAGAGAGAGAGAGAGAGAGAGAGAGAGAGAGAGAGAGAGATAGATATCCCTCCTCTGAAAAGCTTGCTCCAAAAACTGATTTTAGAGCGAAGCAAGCTTTTTCTAAAATTAGTCATTGAGCAAAAATCTTCCAAAAGCTTTCTCCAAAGCTCCCTCCAAACCTCAACTCTTATTATGCAGGTTCCATTCCTCTCTCTCTTTCCTTTGCTCTAGCTCTCTCTTGCTCCATTTGGTGTGTGTGTTGGTGTGAGATTGCTTGTGTATGTTTTTTTGTTTGCGCCTCTCTTGGTTGTGACAATATCTCTCTTGCATCCTAGTTCACATCCCATAACTAGGTGGTGCCCCTTCATTTGTTTGGTTGTGCGTTTGTTGTTGTTTTTCTTGCTTGTGGTTGCCCCAGTCCCAATTGAGGAGCACTGCAACCTTGAGGGGTGTTTAGAGGTTGCCTCTCTTGTTGTGCACCCCGAACCACCTCAATGGCTGGAGAAATTTCCTTTCTAAGAGATTTCATAATGGCCGACATTGCCTTTGCATTACTTGCATCCCAATCAACGCATGATTTTTGATACTCATCATCTTGAAGATGGGTGTACATGTTGTTGGGTTCCTTTGTAGGATGGGGCATTGAGCCGCTGACTATGTCCATAAGCCTTTCCACATGAACCAGAGTCTCATAATCAAGTTCCAGTGGGCATAGTCATTGTTGTTCAATTTGTCATTGGCGCTCGAGCAAGGGGGAGCCATATTGAAGTTGCTAAATCTGGAAATGTTCATTGATTCCTTCTCACACTCCAAGAAATGCCTCACACAACTCCCAAGCCATTCACCAAAACACTTTCGTGGCTCTTACAAGCCATTCCCAAATCCGATCAAAAATTGTTGCCCTCGTGAACCACTTACACACCTCCCAAAGCCGATCAAGAAAAACAAGGTCCCTTGGTGCATTTCTCTAAGCTTCACCTCCAAAGCAAGTTAAAATGTTGGAAGAATGCCTTTGTAGGTTGTAAAGACAAGTGAGGAAAAAAGGGGGGATGTCGACAATGAGGAAAAAATCACAGCTACATTTTTAAAACATTGCCTATGCAAAGAGGGGGAGAATCATTGCCAGTGCCATTGCGGGTTGTCGTTGATAGCATGTGTTTCAAAATACAGTTGAAAAATGCCAACTATCCGACAATAGGTTTTATAAACAACATCGCCATATGCAGCATTCTAAAACGCTCGCACTACGCGGGCTCATTGGCACCAGGGGGGGGGGGGGGGGGGGGGGGGGGGGGGCAATAGCATTACCAAGGCCACATATTTAGCAATGTTCAAAACACCAGTAGGGGGACGATGGGATGGCTCTGCCGGTAGTAGGAGTGGATGGAGGTTCTCTTCATGGGTTCTCCATAGTGGAAGTGCTACACCAAGTGATTTGATACCATGTCAAAGTCGACGATATAGAAGCGTCCACAATAAGGAGAGAATGCGAGAGAGAGAGAGAGAGAGAGAGGGGGGGGGGGGGGGGGGGGGGGGGGGGGGGAGACTATTGAACCAACCAACCTTGGCAATTAATAATTGATAATAATACAATGGAGGCAGTGGGTTGTTTATATACCACCTTAGTAAATTTCCCTATCCAGACTGACAAATAAGAAAAATAAATACCTAAAGCCAAAGTAAATATTGGGATTGCACTAGGCTATTCCCTTGAGATGCTACTAATTTTAACAAATCGGTCTCTATACCTACACTTCAAAGTCTTGAAGTAGCAATCACAGTCATGCTACTTCACATGTTGCCACTGCAGCATCCCTGTACTCTACCTCTATACTCAATGAAAAGACAGTAATGAAAATTGGTGCAAAATAGAAGCAATTTTGCAACAAAGAAGACACAACTGATACTAGAAGTGTACACATTGGTAGTATACCCATAGAGATTATGAGACCATCATGTCTCTTTGGAGAAGGGAGGTCATAGTGTCGTGCCACATTGCGAGCATGGGTGGAAAATCAAGAATCAAAGAGCTGTTGTGCACGTTGACGGGTTTGATGTAAATTGTCGTTCAATTTGTTTGCCAAATGAAGCCAAGTCTCTCATTTGGTCCAGTGATCAACAAATCATCCAAATAGAGAACGACAATGAGAAGTACATCACCCTCGTGCTTTACAAACAATGTGCTTTCTATTGGACTGTTACAAAAGCCTCATTTGAGCAAATGAGTGTCAGCCTTCTCATACCAAGCACAAGGAAATTGCTTCAACCCATACAAAGCTTTCTTACATTTGTACATTTTGTCCTCTTTTCCTTTTGTGACAAAACCGCGAGGCTGCATTACATAAACTTCCTCAAATATGTCACCATTCAGAAAGCATTAACAATGTCTAACTAAAGTACATCCCAACCAAAATGAGCTGCCAATGCACATAGAAAACGCACAGTAGTCATACCACAAGTGGGAATAAAAGTCTCTTCATATCTATGCCTTTATGTTGTGCATACAAGTCGAGCCTTATAGCAATCAATTTGACCATCTGGTTTGCGTTTCAACTTGTAAGTCCACTTCATACCAATGGCCTTTCTGCCATGAGGCGTCCATGTGTCATTTTTGTTGGGTTTTAGGCCCTGTGGTGAGCGAACACCCGCCCTCTTACATTATTTGTTCATAAAGCAAATAAGGAGAAGAGAGTGATTACTCTCTCAAGCTCCACCAAAGGTCTGCCTCCTTCATCCCCTTCACCTTCTCTCCATCCCCTCTCTTGCTCATCGCACAACACCTTCAATTGGTATCAAAGCTCAGGAGAAACCCCGAGCCCAGACTACTCCCCAACGCGTGCAACGGCCCCTTTGGCATCTCAAAAGCAATTGCAAGCAAGGCAAGCTTTGCATAGAGGTAGTAGGTAGAGATTAATCGACTTGAGGCAATAGAGAAGGAGTCGAGCAAGCAAGGCAAGCTTTGCAAAGGGGGAATTGAGCCAGTAGGTAATTGGAGCAGGGTAGCAACCAACTCAAGGCTTGCAAAAGGCATCACGAGCAGATTTTGCATAAGGAGCTTGGGGGCGGGGGATTGCAGAAGCAATCAAGAGCCGAACCCGACAGTAAGAAGCTTGTACACAAAAGCATGGGAGTGTGTAAGCCTTGAGGAGAGCATGGGCAAGCAGGGCGTCATGAGGTGCAAGGATTGGGGGAGGATTTGGGAGCAGAGAAAGGGTTTTGGCAGCGCAAGAGTAGCACCGAGACACACACACATACACCTAGGACCTGACAGTCGACACTTCTTCATCAGAACAGACAGCAAAAAAAATTATTAAAAAATTTCTTTCAAAAGGCTTGTGTGTGCAAGGGTGCACTCCCACTGGCAACCTCGACAACATTTCTCGACTCCTCTTCCCTCGCTCTTACCAAGCCCTTGAGAACCCCCGCTCTACAACACCTCAACTTCTCAACCTCGCTTACACCCGGGCAGCTTGAGTAGAGAGAACAAGCTTGAGACAACAGTTGACAGGGAGAGTGATTGGGTGTATGGGCAGCTTGAGTAGAGAGAACAAGCTTGAGACAGCAGTTGAGAGGGAGAGTGATTGGGTGTATGGGCATCTCCGACATCGACACCATTCTCAGGCATTGAGAGAGAGAGAGCATGCCAACGGTGGCTTTGAGCATCAACGACCTCGACCTCGGTGCATCTACTACGGCTATTCAGCTAGACACTCCCATTTGGTGGCGGGAGACGACATTGACATTGACACCAACTTTAGAGTCTTGCACCGATTCAACTCGGTTCGACATCGATTTCGGTGACACTCTTTACACGGGCATATTTTTGACATCCGACCCGGACACAGAGCGTGCATGCGGTCAAGCGTTTTCCCACGGACCATCGTGCTTGTAACATGCATGGGTGAGGCGCCTCTATGATAGAGGAAGGACACCTGATGTTAGCACCCAGCGCACCGATCATGCTCTACAATACCATTTCGACTTCGAGCACCTTTGGGAGCTATTCATTGGCGGCTATTCGACTAGCACATTTTTGCCCAGCTGCGAAAATCGGCACATATCGACACCAACACGTAGGTTACAGGTTATAGGGGGCTTTTGATCCCGTTCACATGCAATTTCTCAAGGTTTCCAAACACTTACAGACACAACGTCTTTCAAGCAATTTAGCAGTCTTTTCAATAGCAGTTTCTCTGCGGACAGATGCGTTATAGATGCATTTTTGTGTGAGCACACCTAGTGCTACTGAGCTCTTTTGAGAGCAGATATCCTCACAAGGTTTCATTTTATTGCATGCAGTAGTTCTTGGTGCCTGTTTGAGAGCAATTACTCATGTATGTTGAGTTGCGGACACTGCCTATTGTACTACGTGTGGAGCCATTTTTGGCTATTTTGGCAATTTTTCTCAGTCGTTTCTGCGACTCGGATGGGAAGAGCCCTTTCTGAGACTGTGGTTAGTCCTTTTGTGTCTACATTAGCCTTTGGAGAGTGGATAGCGTGAGGTTTTCTTTGAGCTGGGGTATTCTCAAATGTTGAGATACCTTCGGTGATACAGATAGCTGAAGTTCCCCTTTACGGTACCCTCGCCATAGGACATGTATCTGGATGGTTTTTTGTGCTTTTAACTTTGAGTCGGCAGTCACACAGTAGTGATTTTGCACAGTATATGCCCAGTGATTGTTCTTTTGAGCAATTTATGCATTTTTTAGGGTGAGTTTTGACTTCTCATACAAAGGAGACTCTAGTAGATTTTTCTCATGAGTCCATTTTATGCGTTCTTGGCACTTCTAGCTATTCTTACATAGTGATTGTACTACATTTTGGTTTGAGTTTTTGCTCCTATTCTAGGGAAAACTTTGTTGAAATTTTCCCAGGAAATTTGTCATAAAGTTTTTGGTTACATTCAATTAATCATGGTTGCAGGTAGTGCTTCTAAAAGAGAAGAGTACTACATCAAAAAGATTGATGGCTCAAACTTTGTCATTTGGCAGCAGTGTATGCAAGATGTTTTGATCAACAAAGGCTTGATAGCACCCTTGCATGCAAGAAGAGAGAATGCGTACACTAATGATGAGTATGCTGACTTGAATGAGCGTGCTATGGCGACCATTCGCATGCACCTTGGTGAATTCAACGTTCTTGAGCTTCATTCCCATGTGTAAGTGGCCTTTGATACAAAGCCCTCATGGGCCTACTCTTGATTGAGATTGATGTCCTTATGGAACTACTATGTATTGCATGTCAAAGATGTTGCAATCATTCCAAGGAGTATGGAGATGAATGGGTAAGGTATAATGAGCTTCTAGTCAAAGAAATCCTAGTGAGAAACCTTTTGAAATCTTGTGAGAGTGAAGAGACTAAGTGGTTCTTCTAGTCAAAGCAAAAATGGTGGTCCTCTTACAATGGAGGAGAGAAATCTTGTTATTAGATGTGAAATTACATGTAGGATGTGTCTCACTCATTGCAAGGTGTGACAAGCTTAATGTAGAAGGCTTGATGGATTATACAACACAAAATGATAAAGCTTTGATAGGTGCAATGGGGGAAGGCAAGCTCGCGAGGGTGGAAAGAAAGAGAGAAAGAGGAAAAGGGGGGAAATAAGTGATACAAAAGTTGGAAAAAGTTTATTTTCCACCAAGTGACTTGAATGAGGACCAACAACCGATAAACCAAGAGGAAATAAAGTGAAAGCGACATCCTCTATTGTATTCAGTCACATATGTATCAAGATATGCTTTAAATGGTGTCCTCCTCTCAAATATTCAAAATGGCCAAATTTGGATCTATTTTGACCATCAAAGGCTTCACTAATTAGCAAGTTAACTAACTCCTTACACAACCCCTTTTTGAGCCGTTTTTGGCCCCAATGAGGCTATGCAATTTGAGTATAACTCAATTTTAGCCAATGAAACTTGGGAATTGACAGAGTTACCAGCAAGTAAACAGGCATTGCCATGCAAATGGGTATACAAGAAGGAGTATATCACAGATGATCCCGACCCTAAGTATAAGGCAAGATTGGTTGCTAAAGGGTTCAAGCAAATGAAAGGTGTGGATTTTGATGAAATCTTTTCTTTAGTGGTCAAGATGACTATATTGCATCTTGTGCTTGGTCTAGTAGCCATTGAGGACTTGGAATTGGTCCAAATGGATGTGAAGACAGTGTTCCTTCATGGGGATCTTGAGGAGGATGTTTACATGAAACGCCAGAGGGTTTTGTGATAAAGCCCGAGAAGCCATCACGGGCAAAATTGGTGTGTAGACTCAAGAAAGCTTTGTATGGATTAAAGCAAGGCTCACGGCAAAGGTACATCAAGTTTGATAAGTACATTCAGCCCCAGGGTAACGCACAAAGCCAAAGACGATCATTGCTTGTACACAAAGAGGTTGAACGATGGTTCCCTCATTATTTTTATTTTGTACATGGATGATATGCTCATAGTCGGGAAGTCAAAAGATGAGATTGCACTTCTCAAGGATGCCTTAAGCAAGCAGTTTGCTATGAAAGGTTTGGATGATGCACGTCACTATCTCGGTATGCATATCAAGAGAGATCGCAAACGTGGTATACTTGAGCTTTCACATGAAGAGTATATTCACAAGGTCTTGCAACATTTTGATATGCAAGGGGGGAAAGCATTGAGTACCTCTACGGCTGCATACAAAAAACTTAGCAAGCATGATTGTCCCAAATCAAATGTTGAAAAGGTAGCAATGGAAAATGTGTCATAATGTTTGCCATGGTTGGCACACGGCCAAACATTGCATATGCAGTGGGAGTAGTGAGCTGGTTTATGGCAATGGTTTGTGGCAAATCCAGGCAGAAAGCACTGGGAAGCAGTGAAGCACATCTTGAGATACATCAAGGGCTCAGCTAGCAAGTGCTTATGCTTTGGGAACATTGATGCATCCATAGTTGGGTACACTGATTCGGTTGTGTGGACACTAGTAGGCAATCCACATCTAGCTATGTTTTCTTGTTTGCTAGAGCAACAATTTCTTGGAGATCATGTATCCAGAATTGCACTTCGTCTTCCACCACCGAGGCACAGTATGTTGCAGTTTCTAGTTCCAGTAAGAAAGCTGTGTGGTTATCTCGTCTATTGGGAGACTTTGGTATACACCAGACTCCAATGCTACATTGTGACAGTCAGAGTTCGATTGCGCTAGCAAAGAACCTTGTATTTCACTCCAAGTCAAAACACATAGAGGTCAGGTATCATGTGGTATGGGATATTTTGGCTAGCAAACGCATTGAGGTAGTCAAAGTTCACACATATGAAAACCCATCGAATGCTCTAACAAAGGGTCTAGCCTCAAAGCGGTTCTCACATTGCATAGAGATTGTGGGCGTAGGGTGAAGCTACAGTCATGCTTCATGGTTTTTTACATTTGTACATAGTCGCCCCTACATTGCTTAGCCACGTGGGCCACATTGGCCTTCAAGTGTGGGATTGTTGGGTTTCAAGCCCCGTGGCCGAGTTGTGGTCAGGCACCTGCCCTCTTACATTATCTGTTCATAAAGCAAATAAGGAGGAGAGAGTGATTACTCTCTCAAGCTCCACCAAAAGGCTGCCTCATGCATCCCCTTCCCCTTCTCTCCATCCCTTCTCCTACTCACCGCACAACACCTTCAATTTTCTATAAATGCATCATATTCTGATTACATGGCAACCATCCAATTTTTAAACTATGTGCTTCATCAAAAGACAGAGGTTCCTCAACATCATGTAAGATAGACACAGCCAAAGCATAAAATTTGATGCATAAGATGCATGGCGAGAACCTGAACGAGTACGACTAGACAAAGGTGCATCCAATTTATTGTCATGCAAAGTATACACCAGTCATTTAAGCATACCTCTAGCCTGCTCATTCTCAGCCATTTCCTCATTAAGTACATCATGTACATCTGCATCAGTAATAGGCTGATCTGTAAAATTTTAAAAAAAACCCATAGACTGTACATTTGCCTCGTTGGAATTTATGTTCGAACTTTCACCACCACCAAAAAGAGGCAACAAAGTGTCATAAATGTTGTGTGAGCTTACATTTTTGTCTCTAGTACATGACACCAAAGGCTGAATAGAATCTTTCGCAAACACAGCATCTTGTAAGACCAAGATACGCTTTTTTTGCGGATGATACAACCTATAACCTTTGATTTCAAAACTATAACCAACAAAAATACCATTTGACAGCATTATCATCCAATTTCCTACTTTGCGTTGTGGCACCAAAGCATATGCCAAACAACCAAAAACACGCATGTGCTCAATAGAAGGCTTTCTATCATGCCATGCTTCATGTGGAGTCATAGATTGCAAAGCTTTTGTAGGACACTTGTTTAGTACATAAGTGGCACACATGATGGCCTCAAGCCAAAACAAATGCGACAAAGCTTGATTCTTGACCATACATCGTGCCATTTTTGTAAGTGACCTATTTTTCCTCTCAGAAATACCATTTTGCTGAGGTGTACAAGGCATTGTACATTGGTGTTTTATCCCACGACTAGCCAAAAATGAATTAAACTCATGAGACATATAATCCCCCCCTCGATCAGAACAGAGGGTGCCCATAGTACATTTTGAGACATTTTCAGCCATAGCCAAAAAAACAATTGAAGCACATAAATACTTCAAACTTCCCTTTAAGTGGATATACCCATGCATGCCTGGAGTAATCATCAAGGAAAGTCACAAAGTAAAGGTAATTGCCCGAGGACAGAGTTTGCATGGGCCCACAAACATCACTATGCACAAGCTACAACCTGCATGTGGCCCAAATTGAACCATCCTTTGGAAACTTTGAACGCTCCATCTTACCCAAAATACAGCCTTCACAAACATGTTTGATAGGTGCTGCAAGAGGAGGGAAAGAAGCAACCATATCTGATTTGTGCAAATGCAACAAACTAGCAAAACTCAGATGCCCAAAACATGCATGCCAAAGTTTTGCATCTGAAATACCCTTAGAATCCACAACTGCATTTGCAAAATTTTGCCCAACTTGTCATATAAAGTGAGCTTATACAACCCACATCATAAAATTCCAGATGCAACAATTTCATCACCAAAACTGAGATCATGTACTATACATCTGTCATCCATAAATTTGACTACAAGCCCAAGTCTAGCAAGTGCAGATACAGACAATAGATTCTTCTTGATCCCAGGTACATACAATGCATCAACAAGTGTGAAAGAACTGCCATTTGTAGCAGTAAGCACAATCTTTCCAACTCCCTTGACCGGATAAGAGGCATTTTTGGCACAAGTGACTGAATTCCCATGAGGGACATCCTCGAGAGAGGTAAACAAGTCATGATGAGAGGTAATGTGCTTTGTAGCACCACTATCAAAGTACCACACTTGAGCATCTACAGCAACTGAAAAACATGCATCATAGGCATTAGGATCATAAGTGCACTCTGCACTAAAAGCACATTCTACATCAACATCAGCATCACATCTCCTTTCACAGAAGATTCAACAATAGCTATATTTGTAGTGGAACGAGCATTTGTAGTGGAACCAGCCTCTTTCTTCTTAACCTCTTTGGCCTTCAACTTAGGACACTGCTTGATCAAGTGATCATTAGCTTTACAATAATGTAAATGCATCTTCTTTTTAGCCTTATCACCAGAATTCCTAAACGAATTGTTGTCAGCAAAAGCATTAGAAATAGGTGATTTACCACTAAGAGAAGAATCATGAGAAGTGGCTGCATTGTTGTTACCACCTTTTCTTTAAGCAACAATAAAGGCTTGTTCAATAGGTGATTTACCACTCACAAAAGAATCATGAGAAGTGACTACATTGCTATTACCACCTTTTCTTTGAGCAACAATAAAGGCTTGTTCAACTGCATGCTGTCTAGTCCTGTTTTTGTGGAAAGTGACTCTTGCAACAACAATGTGCATAATGCATCAAACTTGACAACTTCAAGATTTCCTTGGGTCATAAGTCTCCAAGTACTAGAAAAAGCCTGGTAAGAATCTGGCAAAGCATCAAGAACAATTTGCACAAGGGAATTGTCAAAAATGAATTCACCTGCAGAAACAAGTTGCTCATTGATATCCTTGACACCGACAAGGAAAGTGTCCTTGTCATCTTCCTCATGCATAATTTTCAACTCCAGCTAGACTTTACATAGCAATATATTTTTTGCCTAATTGCAACTTTTATAAAGACCATCCAGAATATCACAAGCGTGTTTTGCAAATTTTTCTAAATGAATGTGGGGAGTGCACTTTACAGACAACACAATCAATGCATGAGCCTGCGCATCTTTTACATCCCAACGAGCTTGCTCAGCCGTAGGCAAAACAGCTCTAACAATAGTAATATTGTAGCAAGACCTGCAACATCCTCAACATCGTCTGTATCCTCATAACCAAGACATACATCAATGCCTTGCACAATGTTCCAAACGGATTTTGACACAAGAATATGTTGCATCATATAAGCCCACATAGGGTAATTGTCCCCATCCAATCTGTCCTCAGTAGAGCAAACATCTTGAACACATTTGTGTTGTTGTCAGCCATGGTAAATGTTGCACGTGATATGAAAACTATCCAAAAAGAGGAGAAAGAAAGCAGGAACAACATGAGCTATATAGCACAAACCGTAGAAGACTATAAGAGACCTGTTATGCAGAAAATGGCACTGACAGAAGTTTTGCACAAAATGACAAACTAGCATGCACAGTACTGCCTATAGTGGAAACAGAGGCCAAAATGAGCCAAAATCAAAAATTTGAGCATATTGAGCTCTACAAGTACACCCAAAATATTTGTCGACTTGCGAACGCTTGCCAAACTTCACAGAGATTGGAGTAAGTGAGCAGGTATGTGCTAGTGCTATTGGCGACTATAATTCCAACAATTGGCATCAGACCAAGTTGCATCCCCTTGGGCACACAACAGAGAGTGTATTACTTAGTCTACAAAGAAAAGATAAAATAGCCCTAGATTGATGGGCGTATATACAATGCACACGGGGAAAACCTCCTAGCAAGGAAAAAAATGCCCCGTGGTCCTAATTGTGTTCACACACATCACTACCACATGTATATGGTAACATTAATTGTCCCTTTTAGCTTTGATTAGCCAATGAACTCTCACAACTCCAAGAAAAAGGACCATAGACAATACATGTGAGTGAAGTACCAAATCAAGCCAGGATTTCTCTTCCAGCTTAAGATTTTACATTTGTGGCACTTCTATTTTTTTCTTCCATTTCCTTTGTATTCTCACTAATGTCTTTTGTTGTTTAAGTGAGCAAGCTTCTCTATGCCTAAAACACTCCTAAGGTCTCAAACGCTCAGATAATTTTACCAACTAGGACTAATGGTCAAGTAAATGAGTAACCTAAAGTCACGGCCTCCAAACCTCAAGGCTCATCTATAAGACTAAACTCTAGTTCATTAACCTTGTTGGAATTAGGATTGCTTCAACCCATACAAAGCTTTCTTACATTTACACACTTTGTCCTCTTTTCCTTTCTTGACAAAACCGCGAGGCTGCGTCACATAAACTTCCTCAAATATGTCACCATTCAAGAAAGTAGTAACAATGTCTAATTGATGTACATCCCAACCAAAATGAGCTGCCAATGCACATAAAAAATGCACAATAGTCATACGAAAAGTGGGAGTAAAAGTTTCTTCATAATCTATGCCTTTTTGTTGTGCATAACCCTTTGCAACAAGTCGAGCCTTATAGCGATCAACCTCTCCATCCGGCTTGCATTTCAACTTGTAAACCCACTTTGCACCAATGGCCTTTTTGCCATGAGGCAGATCACATAAAGTCCATGTGTCATTTTCTATAAGTGCATCATATTGATTGCATGGTAGCCATCCAATTTTCTGAATTCTGTGCTTCATCAAAAGATAGAGGTTCCTCAACATCATGTAAGCTAGACACAGCCAAAGCATAACAATTTGATGCATATGATGCATGGTGAGAACCTCAACGAGTACGACTAGACAAAGGCGCATCCAATTTACTGTCACGCAAAGTATGGCACCATCCATTTTGGCATACCTCTAGCCTGCGTATTTTCATCCCTTTCCTCATCAAGTACATCATGTACATATGCATCAATAATAGGCTAATCTGTAACATTTTCAAAAATGCCCATAGGCTGTACATTTTCCTCATTGGAATTTACATTCAAACTTCCACCATTGAAAAGAGGCAACAAAGTGTCATAAATGTCATGTGAGCTTACATTATTGTCTCTAGTACATGACACAAGGGCTGAACAGAATCTTCCACAAACACAACATTCCGTGAAACCAGAATACACTTTGTTTGTGGATGATACAACATGTAACCTTTGCTTTCATCACTATAACCAAAAAAAAAACATTTAACATCCTTATCATCCAATTTTTTGCGTTGTGTTTGTGGCACCAAAGCATATGCCTTACAGCCAAACACACGCATGTACTCAATAGAAGGCTTTCTATCATGACATGCTTCATATGGAGTAATAGACTGTAAAGCTTTTGTAGGACACATGTTTAGTACATAAGTGGCACACATGATGGCCTCAAGACAAAACAAACGTGGCAAAGCTTGACTTTTGACCATACATCGTTCCATTTCTGTAAGTGACATGTCTTTCCTCTTAGCAATCCCATTTTATCGTGGCGTATAAGGCGTTGTAGTGATGTTTTATCCCACGACTAGCCAAAAATGCATTAAATTCATGAGACATATACTCCCCCCCTCGATCAAAATGGAGGGTGCCCATAGTATATTTTGAGACATTTTCAACCATAGCCAAAAATTGTTTGAAGCACATGAACCCTTCAAGCTTCACTTTAAGTAGATATTCCCATGCATGCCTTGAGAAATCATCAATGAAAGTCACAAAGTAAAGGTAATTGCCCAAGGACAGAGTTTGCATGGGTCCACAAACATCACTATTCACAAGCTGCAACTTGCATGTGGCCTTAATTGAACCATCCTTTGGAAACTTAGAACGCTGCATCTTACCCAAAATATAGCATTCACAAACATGTTTGACAGTTGCTTCAAGAGGTGGCAAAGAAGCAGCCATATCAGATTTTTGTAAACGCAGCAACCTGGAAAAATTCAGATGACCAAAACATGCATGCCAAAGTTTTGCATCTGAAATAGCCTTTAAATCCACAAGTGCAATTGCAAAATTCTACCCACACTTGTCATACAAAGTAAGCTTATAGAACCCATGGCATAGAATGCCAAATGCAAAAATTTCATCACCAAAACTGAGATCATGTATTGTACATCTATCATCCACAAATATGATTACAAGACCAAGTCTAGCAAGTGCAGATATAGACAAAAGATTCTTGTTGATCTCAGGTACATAAAGTGCATCAACAAGTGTGAAAGAACTGCCATTTGTAGAAGTAAGCACAATCTTTACAACTCCTTGAATCAGATAAGAGGCATTGTAGGCACAAGTGGTTGAATTCCCATGAGGGACAGACTCTTCTTCATCCCAGGTATATAAAGTGCATCAACAAGTGTGAAAGAACTGCCATTTGCAGCAGTAAGCACAATATTTCCAACTCCCTTAACCGGATAAGAGGCATTGTTGGCACAAGTGACTGAATTCCCATGAGGGACAGACTCAAGAGAGGTGAACAAATCACGATGTGAGGTAATGTGCTTTGTAGCACCACTATCAAAATACCACACATGTGAATCTGCAGCAACAACTGACATGCATGCATAATGGACAGCAGGATTATAGGTACACTCTGCACTAAAAGCCCATTCTGCATCAACATCAACATCATAATATCCTTTCATAGAAGATTCAACAATAGCTGCATTTGTAGTGGAACCAGCATTTGCAGTGGAACCACCCTTTTTCTTCTTAGTCTCTTTGGCCTTCAACTTAGGACACCGCTTGATCAAGTGATCATTAGCTTTACAAAAATGGCAACTCGTCTTCTTTTTTCCCTTATCACCAAAATTTCCAAATGAATAGTTGCCAGCAGAAACATTAGGAACAAGTGACTTTCCACTCAAAGAAGAACCATAAGAAGTGGTTGCATTGCTGTTAGCACCTTGTTTTTTAGCAGCAATAAAGGCTTGGTCCACTGCACGTTGCCTAGTCTTGTGTTTTTTGGAAAGCTGCTCTTGCAATAGCAATGTGCATAATGCACCAAACTTAACTTCTTTAGGATTGCCTTGGGTCATAAGTCTCCAAGTACTAGCAAAAGTCTCGTAAGAATCTAGCAAGGCATCAAGGACAGTCTGCACAAGGGAACTGCCTGACATGACTTCACCTACAAAAATAAGTTGCTCATTGATATCCTTGACACCAGCAAGGAAAGTGTCCATATCATCTTCCTCATGCATAATCTTCGACTCCAGCTCTTTACGCAAAAATGCCTTTCTTGCCTCATTGCAACTTGCATAAAGACCACCTAGAATATCCCAAGGCTGTTTTGCAGATGTCACTGAATGAATGTGGGGAGTAGTAGTGCACTTCATAGACAACGCAATCAATGCATGAGCCTGCACATCTTTTAAATCGCAACGAGCTTGTTCTATCATAGGCAAAACAACTCTAACAATAGTAAGACCTGCAACATCCTCAACATCCCCTACATCTTCAGAACCAGGATGTACATCAATGCCCTGCACAATATTCTAGACACCCTTTGACACAAGAGAAGATGAAGAAATCTCAAGGCACACAACAGAGAGTGTATTACATAGTGTGCAATGGAAAGATAGATAGCCCTAGAATGATGGGCGTATATACAATGCACGGGGGAAAAACCTCCAAGTGAGGGAAAAAATGCCCCGTCAATCCTAAGTGTGTTCACACACATCACTACCACATGTATATGGTAACAAACCTAAGCAACTACAAATTTATACATCTATAATATGTTGAAGATGATGAAACAGGAAACAAAAGGAAGATAGCAACTCAGAGTAGGAAGAATATGGAGAAGGAGAAGACACAGAGCTTGTGTACGAGATCTCTATAGTCTATCTCTCTGTATTAGAATAATAGAGTATATACAAACTCAGAGCTACAAAGCTTATATGAGACCCTAAGAGATAAGGTGTCCTTTCACACCAGATGTCCAGGGGGAAAAACCCAGTGGGAGAAAAGTGCCCCTGGTGAAGCGCGTATACACACTAACACTACTACATGTCTACAAATCCCCCCTGTAGTGATAGTGTGAATCCGTACAAGGTAGCAGATCATCATGTGTATGAGAGTAATCCCAAAGCTTTTCGGAAAGCTTCAAACTTTTCTCATGATAACGCCTTCGTAAATAGATCTGCAATGTCATCCTGTGTAGGACAGTAAGTTAGTGTGATCTCCCCTGCATGTAGCCTTTCCCTGACATAGTGGTAGTGAACCTCTATGTGCTTTGTTCTTGCATGAAATATTGGATTCCTTACAACTGCCATAGCACTCTGTCTGTCAGTGAAAATGGTAGTGGGTGGCTGTTGATACTCACAAAGATCTGCCAATAACCTGCGTATCCATACACAATCAATTGTTGCAGTGAAAGTTGCCCTGTACTCAGCTTCACAAGTTGATGTAGCCACTGTGGGTTGCTTCTTGCTTAGCCAAGATATACATGCATTTCCCAAGAAAAAACAATTGCCACTTGTGGAATGTCGTGTGTCAAAATCACCAGCCCAATCTGAATCGCTGTAACCAAGAAGCTGCATAGAACTGTGCTTTCCATACATATCCCCCCTTGGAAAGAACATGGAAAGATTAGGGGTACCTGAAAGGTAACTAAGTATGCGCTTCACAGCCTGCCAATGATGCATACCTGGGCTGTGCATGAATCTGCTTGCTTGTGAAACCCCAAATTGAATGTCTAGACGAGTGTTGCCTGCCAAATATATCAAGCAACCAATCGCTGCTGCATAAGTATGTACATCAAAAGGTTCTCCAGCATCGTGCATGCTTAACTTTGATCCAGTTTCTACGGGTGTAGAGATTGGTTTACAATTTTGCATACCAAACTTGTCCAAAATTTTATGCAAATATTTTTCCTGCAACATGTATATGCCATCCTCTGATTGCACAAACTGAATACCCAAGTAATAATGTAGCAAACCAAGATCAGACATCTCAAAGGTTTTTCTCAAAGCATCTTTAAAGGCTTCAATTTCATCTGCAGTATTGCTTGTAAGAAGCATATCATCCACATAAAGTGTTAGCATAATGAGAACTTCCTCTCTCTTTTTGACATACAAAGTACTTTCTGTTGGACTATTCTAAAATCCCTGGTCAATCAAATAAGTATGTATCTTCTCATACCATGCTCTTGGAGCCTGTTTGAGACCATACAAAGCTTTACGCAATCTACACACCTTTTGCTCTTGACCTTTTACAACAAAACCACTTGGTTGACTTACATAAACTTCTTCCTGCAAATCACCAATCAAAAAATCAATTTTGATATCCAATTGATGTACTTTCCAACCATGATGAGCAGCAATTGCAACTAGCGATCTAACTGTGGACGCACGAGAAGTAGGAGCAAAGGTTTCGAATATATGCCTTTCTGTTGCGCATAGCCTTTTGCCACAAGCCTTGCTTTGTACCTGTCAATAGTACCATCTTGTTTCCTTTTTACCTTAAAAACCCACTTTGTACCAATAGGCTTTTTACCTGTAGGCAAGTCCACTAGATCCCATGTATGATTCTTATGAATAGAATCAATTTCTTGCTGCATAGCATCTTTCCACTGAACACACTCTAAAGCTTGTTCAAATGAATCAGGCTCATCTGCATCACAAAGAGTGCTAAAGCAAGCCAAATCTACTTGCTCTCTGCCAAAAGTAGTACCAGCACGTGTTTTTCGTGGCAACGGTGCATCCAACTTGCTATCCTGCAAAGTTTTTTGAACCCGTTTAGGCAAGGTTCTTTCTTCCCTGAGAACTTCTTGCTCTTCATGCACAATTTTCTCTACATCATGAGGTGTCACATGCTGATCAAAAGATTGATCAAGATTATCAACCTGTTGTGATTCTTGATTCTCCACAAAAGAAGGAAGCAAACCTTCAAATACATCATGTGTCTGCATATGAGGTACATCAAAAGCAACCATAGGTTGAGCAGTAGTTTCTGCAAAAATCACATCACGACTTTCAAAAATCTTGTTTGTAGCAGGATTGTAAAGTCTATAACCTTTACTTCCACTACTGTACCCCACAAATATACATTTGATTGCCTTATCATCAAGCTTCCCACGTAACTGCTGGGGGATGTGAGCATAAGCAAGACAACCAAAAACACGAAGATAACTGACTAAAGGTTTTCTGTCATACCAAGCTTCATATGGAGTAATGGTCTTCAAGGCACGAGTAGGACACCTGTTCAAAACATGTGCTGCACAAGCAACTGCCTCCATCCATAGCTTATGAGGCAAACTCTTAGCCTGAGCATACATCTAGCCGCCTCCATTAAAGACCTGTTCTTCCTTTCTGCAACACCATTCTGTTGTGGTGTGTATGGCATAGTGCATTGATGTTTAATGCCTTTCTTTCCCAAAAAATCCTTAAATGCACGTGACATGTATTCACCTCCTCGATCGGTACGAAGAGTCTGTATTTTGCAACCTGTTTCATTTTCAACCATGGCGACATAATGTTGAAAAATTGCAAACACATCTGACTTTGCTTTGAGTGGATACACCCAACAAAACCTGGAAAAGTCATCAATGAAGGTCACAAAATAAAGGCTGTTTCCCAAAGATGGCATCCTCATAGGACCACATACATCACTGTGTACAAGCTGCAACTTTCGTGTCCCTTTAACTGAACCATCCTGCAAAAATGCAAATCTATGCATCTTTCCAAGAATGCAACCTTCACATACATGTCTTGGTGGCATCTCCAATAAAGACAAATCATGCACCATATTATGACGTTGTAAAGTCATCAAACTGCCATAACTAACATGCCCAAATCTAGCATGCCACAACTCAGCATCCTGCATGGCCTGAGTCTTTGTTTCTGCAATACATACCTGAATCTGCTTTTCATAACGATCTAGCACAAATAGTCCATTTTCCAGCGTACCTGTAGTGATAAGAGAAGAACCATTCTCTCGATCTCGTACAACACATCTATCATCCTCAAAAATGACCCGAAGACCATTTTTTGCAAGAGAGGATACATACAACAAATTCTTCTTGATCCCTGGAACATATAAGACATCTGGCAAGCATAAATATGAACCATTTGAAATGGTAATCAAAATCTTACCAACGCCTTTGATTGGATAAGAAGCATTATTTGCACATGTCACCTTCTTTCCTGCTAGAGATGCATCCAATGAACAAAACAAATCCTTCCTTGAAGTAATATGCCTGGATGCACCACTATCAAAGTACCAAATCATTTGTGTCTCGTCAACACTGTAAGCAGAAAAATCTGAACATACTACGAAAGCATAAGAATCTTGCACAAAGTTTGCAGACTCTTCTTTAGCTGTAGAAGAATCACCAGAAGCTGAAATAACCAAACTTGACTCTTTCTTCTTTTCTTTAGCAATTCGCTTTTTACACTCACTAATGTAGTGACCAAGTTTCTTGCAGTAGTGACATTTACCTTTCTTCTTGGACTTGTCGAAATCACCTTTAGACTTCTCTGAAGACTATCATGCACCAGACTTGGAGTGATGAGCACTCTCTTTACCCTTTTTTTTGTTATATACAACAAGATCATGATCCATACCATCCACCTGTAAAGACTTGTTCTTACGTGATTGATCCTCCTGCAATAGCAAAGCCACTAACTCTTCAAAACGAAGAGGCTCGGGATTAGCTCACAAAGACAGAGTCAAAGAAGTCTGAAAAGTCAAATAAGATGGTGGTAGTGAATTGAGTGTTTTGGAAACCAAGTCCTTCTCTGGAATCACTTCATCAATGCTAAGCAATTGCTCTTTAAGATCCCTGATTTTTGTAAGATGCTCGATGATATCATCACCTTCGTCCATCTGTATTTTGTCAAGTTGTTTCTTCAAAAACTCTATTCTGGCAGCGTTTCTTCCTCCAAACATAGCTTGCAGAGTGTTCCAAGCATCCTCAAAAGTTCTGCAAGATCTGATATGTGGTGTGATTGTCCTCTTTATGGTTAAGGCAATCACAGCCATAGCTTGTGCATCTTTAGTATCCCATCTCTTTTGCTCTGGAGTGACTTGTGATGGTCCTGCACCAACAGCTGCACCACGACCAGGCGTGACAGATGCAATGCTACCTGGACGAAATTCATCTCCAGATACATAATCCCACAATCCTTCACCAACCAAAACATTTTTGGCCATAAAAGACCAAAGAGAATAGTTGGTACCATCCAATTTGTCTTCGGATGTAAACACACCAAAAATCTCTTTCTCCGTAGATTGAGCCATACTGTGGATGCACACAAGAGAGCAAAAGAACCTCCAAGAGATTCACAAATCTCCTCTCCAATGTAAGAAAAACTATACACAAAATCTTAGCACAAAGCTAAGACAAGCTGCTTCCCAAAAGAACTATTTACCTGAAGAAAATCTGTCAAAAAGCACACCCTCTTGATCTAAACGCCTCCGAAAATTAACTTCTGCTACGTTGCTCAGAACAAAATTCTGAGGGCTCGAACGGCTTCAAAAGGGGGGTAAAACTGCAGGTCACCTGCTCAGAATACTCCCGGAACGTCGAGGATGCTCCCACGAGAAAATTTTCCGAAAACTGCCTGAAAATTGCGATTGCGCGCGCGGACGTGAAAACGCAAGTAGAGGCTCTGGAAATCACCTTGCTCTGATACCAATTGTTGAAGATGATGAAACAGGAAACAGAAGGAAGATAGCAACTCAGAGTAGGAAGAATATGGAGAAGGGGAAGACACAGAGCTTGCGTACGAGATCTCTGTAGTCTATCTCTCTGTATTAGAATAATAGAGTATATACAAACTCAGAGCTACAAAGCTTATATGAGACCCTAAGAGATAAGGTGTCCTTTCACACCAGATGTCCAGGGGGAAAAACCCAGTGGGAGAAAAGTGCCCCTGGTGAAGCGTGTATACACACTAACACTACTACATGTCTACATAATAGCAGATAAAACATAACTAGATACACTTAATCAAACCATGGAAAACCACAATCAGCAAATATAAATATCCACAAGCAAGAATCATTGAAAGTAGTACACTTGGAGGTATGGAGTCGTTCATTTCGTTGAAGAAGATGTCCTCAGCCATGTGGATGGAGATCCATATAAGTTCTTTCAAGTTCCTACACAGCAATATCAAGCAACAAGGCACTATATCTCAAGGAGGAATGTCAGTGTGAAAATACCAAAAATTCAAGGAAAACAAGATGAACAAAATCTAGACCCCTAACCTACCTATCTGTCTCACCACTTATGGAATCAAGGAAAGAGGATATTATATAGACTCTGTGGCATCCCTAATGCTAGGCCTCTATCCTCATCATCTGGATAAACAAAATCATTTTCAATGAGACCATACTCTTCCTCAGTCTCTATTATTGATTCTTCCTCATCTTCTTGTGCACATATGTTAATCAAGAACCTCATTATACATGGAAACTCATCTTGTGCAAAAGAGTAGGCATGTGCCACTGGAGAAATAGTCACTACTACTGGGTAGGGATCACAACGAGTCCATAGACATATCAGCCTTTCTAACTCCTCAAAATTTCTCTCTCACGTGAGTCTCTCTACCAAATCACATTCACAAGAAAGTACATGGTAGCATATGTGAAACACTTGAGAAAAACAAAAAGGGTACCATTCATAAAAAAATAGAAGCGCATGTATCTAATGAACTAGCCATCTTTGGGAACACAGATAGATTGCGTTAAATTACTAAAACATAAGAGTTGTTTTCTTGTGCTGCTTGATGTGACATGGTGCATTTGGGTTGTGTTGGATCCAATAGGGTGCACTCTCGTTGCTAGTCCCTCTTGCTCTTTTATTGTTTTTGTTTTTGTTTTTTTTATATATGTAAGTATAAGGCTATGTATATACATTCCCTCAATTGGAGAGTTGAGAGGTCGAGGAGGAAGGTTAAGAGAGAAGCGAGCGAATGATGGATGTCAGTAAACACTCCCTCTTCCTTGGGTAGATCATACTTTTTGGAAAGTTGACATCACCTTTTGAAACCACTTGTTCCAAGCTATAGTGGGTGAAGATTTTGACCAATAGTTTTTTGCCACCCTAGGCGCTTCATCAAGTTGCAAGGGTGGTAAGGTACTCTCCCATGATCTTACTTGCAACATTGTTGTAGGTGGTGAACTTACAACGGGAGGTGCAAATTCTTTCTTGTTTTTATGGATATTTACAATGGTAGATGGAGGTTGTGTAGGAGTTTGTATTTTGTTGGATGAACTACATGAAGCTTCATTTGACTTCCCTATTCCTAAGCTAAGTGATACAAATTGTTCTTGCTTTGGTACCCAAACTAGCTTTGGAAAAGGTGTGTAGTAATCTGTAATCTTTCCCTTCCCGTGGTCTTCAATTACAAGATCCGACTCACATGGATCTATAGGTGATAGGGAACAACACAATTTACATTGAGGCACCCAGATTTGATCATTTTTGTCATAGTAGCCTTGGGCTTCTAATAATTGTTTAGGAATCCAACGTAACGTTTTCTCACATTTCTTGGGGCGAGTGGGGCGTCTATTACGAGGCTTCTATTTTGAACCATATTGAGCATCAAAAGTGGTTGTTAACAAAGCTTTAGGGACCCATTTGTATGTTGCCCTTGAAAATTTACGCTGAGTCTTGGGTGTGTCAATCTTTGTTTCAGTCATGGAGTTGAAGCTCTAGAGGGTTGTGCTATAGGGACAGATGTTCCAACCTCTTGGGCATGCAATGTTCTATTTTGTGTTCCCTCAAGAGGCAATAACTCAGGGACTGTTGCTTGAGTGGCAAGGCTAAGAGTTTGTTTCTATGCTCTGATACTCCTTATTCCCCAATCGATAGTACACTTGGTTACAGACATCCACTTGCATCCCAGGTTAATGTTTCCCTCCTCCATAGTACCCGCAGGTATGACCAAAAAGCTTTGAGCCACAGCCCCGTTGTCATAAGCAATAGAAGTGTGCAAGATTCCAAAGACAATAGTTTTCTTCTTGTTGATACCCTTGACTTGGATGGTACTCTTGAATAAAGACGGCTTTCCTAACTGACACCACACTCCATAGGATAACATATTATGTCCTTCCCTAGCTTGTAGAGAGTTCCTTCGATTAGAGAATAAGGTTCACATCCTTTAGTAGCTTTCAAGCTATATCCTTTTGAAGCTCCTTGGGTGAAAAACCATTAACTAAAAAGTTTACAATCTTCTCACTCCATTCAGGCATGGTCTCAACTAGGAATAGGGAAGTATCAGGCAATTCATCATCAATTCCAGTAGGGGCTTCACCATTGGGTATGCAAGACAAATGGTCAGCCATGACATGCCTTTTATCGGGTCTCACCACACAATGGTAAAATTAAACTCAAGAAGAATTAATAACCAGCGTGTAATTCTTCCCGTGGAACATGGTTTGTTTACTAGATACAACAACGTTTGATGATCCACATAAAAAACAAACTTGTTGGCAAGAGGGTAATAACAAAATTTCTTTACTGTATGAATAATAGCTAAACCTTCCCGCTTTATAGTGGTGTAGTTCCTCTCAGCATCATTCAGTTGGCCACGTGCAAAGCTAATGAGGTAGTCCAATTTATGTTCTCCTAGTTGAGCCAAAACACACCCAATAGCAAAGTTCAATGCATCAATATGCACATGAAAAATTACATTCCAATCGGGCACTCTTAGGATTGGGGCACTTGTCAATGCCCTTTTTAATAACTCATAAGCATGGTCACACTTCGCGGTCCAGTGAAACTCAATGAGAAGCTTGTACAATGGGCAGGCTATCTCGGCAAAGTTTAAAATAAAGCATCGATAATAACCAACATGGCCCATAAACATTTGAACTCCTTTATAGTTTGTAGGTGGTGGAAAATTGGAAATGGTTTTAATTTTTCTCTCATCAATGGAGATCCCATTCTTAGACACGATATGTCCTAAAATGACTCCATGTCTAACCCAAAATTGGCATTTGAAAGGGTTTAATGAGATCTAATACAGTCTGCACCTTTCAAACACTTTTTGTAAACATGATAGATGTTCTTTCCACGAAGAATAAACACAAAGTTCATCTAATAAAGCTTCACAAAACTCCCTTAATTATTCCCTAAAAGCAATGTTTATTAATCTTTGGAATGTAACAGGGACATTGGTTAAGCCAAAAGCCATAACGCAAAATGCGAACACTCTGAATTCAATTATAAAAGTGGTTTTAGCTTGGTCCTCTAGTGCAATTGTGATTTGATTGTAGCCAGAGTACCCATTTAAAAAGCTATAAGCTTCCTTTCCTACAAGTCTCTCAAGCACATGTTTTGAATATGGCAAGGGGTAATGGTCTCTCCTAATGGCAACATTAACCTTCTTGAGATCCACACACTCTCTGAGTTTCCCATTCTTTTTTGGCACAAATAACTATTGGAGACACCCATTCTGAGTGCTCAATAAGGTATATGAATCCACATTTGATAAGCTTTTTGAATTCTTCCTGAATAATCTTCACATACTTAGGATTCATTGGGTAGGGTCTTTGTTGGACTGGTTTAGCAATGCTAATCATTGCAATTGTATGTTGCACTATGGAAGGTGGAACGCCCTTCATGTCATGATATGTCCAAGAAAATATGTCCTTGAATTCCTTGAGGAACTCCTTAAGTACATATTCCTCAGTCTCTGTCAAGGCTTGGGCAATGAAAACAAGTTTGGACTTCTCACTTGGGTCCGCCAACTCTATTTCTTTAACTATCACCGGTCCATCATAGACTCCATTGCTTCCATTAGTAGGTATTCTTTGGGCCTTTGTATACACAACCTTATGCTTCTCCATTGTGTAGGATTTGAAATGATCAGGTGCAGGGTGTAATTCAGTGGGATCTTGTTGTGTTATGGACTGTGATTTTGCTTCCGCTTCTCTCAGCTGTCAAGCTAACTCTCAATTTTGACGTCTCCTTACAGTACGGCTCAACTTTGGCTTCTTTGCGGCCTCTAATTGTGCAATGTCAATGGGTTGTGGGCTGCACCACATGACCCTTTGAAGGTAGTCACCCCAATTATCTACCAACTTTTGATGAGCATCACCCCCCTATAACTGAGCCATTCTACTGTAGATTTCTTTTCATTTATCCTAGCATGTACATTTGCTCAATATTGTCACCTTTTATATCGCTTACTCCTCTTGTCTAATTTTTTATTATGACCGGTCTCTAGTGAAGAGTCACTAAATGAATCGCTACTTGTGTCTTCCCCTCTCCAGGATAGATTGTCATCTAGGGTACCATTGGGCCTTGAATGGTTTGTCCCCATAGTTGCACATATTTAACTTAGATTCTTAATCCTCAGAGGAAATTTCAAATAATGATTCCAACTCTGAATCGTGTGGGCTATAGTCTTCTGGGATGCTACAAGTTCCAATGTCAGTCAAGCCTTCATCAGGAGCTATATGCATTGCTCCTATCATATTTAAAGGTACGAGTTGTGGCACTTTGTCCCCTTAGGTGTTACCCAAGTCATCCCTCTATTCCCCCAAGTGTCTATGGTTGCCGCTAGGTGGACCCATTCCACGTTGTCAACTCACTCATTCTAGGTAGAACATCCATACAAGGGGAAACTTCTCCAACATCAGTGTCCTTTTTACACATGTAACAATACTGCAATGGGGCCGAGTGAATTGTGGTGTCAGATCAATGGTCAATTATAAATCTTTTTCCTAGAGGTTGTGCGCAACTAGTCACAAGATCAACTCGAATGACAGAGTCTTGGAACTGTAAGTAGACATGGTTTTTAGACCAATCATGAACCATTTTTGCTTTCCTCATGAAAGGACGTCCTAAGATCATCTTAGATGACATAGTGTGCTTGGAAAAATTCATAACAATGAAGGTGTGCCCTACCTTGTGTCCAAGGACCTTGATCTTGAGATCGGCTAGCATCCCACTAGGTTTAACGATGGTCCCATTGGCCATCTTTACCACTATGTTTATAGTCCCAAGGTGAAGTCTCCGTATAGATTCCCAAAAAAATTTAGTCACGATGCTAACCCAGTGCCACCATCAAGGATTTCCTTCACAATTAGTTATTTGGTACTAATTGGTAGGGTTGCATTGGATTCATCACCTTCAAAGTATTGTCCCAACTTGATGACAGGTAATTCAACAACATAGTTCTCATCCAGGTTGAGTGGTGGAATTAAGGGTTCCTCCTCTACTGGCACTTCATTAGACCTATCTATTGATGCAAATAATGGTAACCCAACTTTCAATTCTTCATTGAGGAAGGCTTGAAGAGCTAGGAATAGCTCGGGGTCTCCATATAGTTTAGACATGATGGTGGTTCTAACTTCTAAAGCCATGAAATCCATCAATTTGGAAATATTTAATGAAACCTTTTGGGCTTCAAGTCCTTGACATGGGAAATATGGAATCTCCATTTCTTCAATAGGATCATGTAATCCCTCTATAAACATTCTCTCCAACAAGAAGGGAGTACACCCACTTCCCAATGACTTAAAGTCACTTTCTTCTCGGATGACACTAGGTATGGCTAGTGTTCTATGGTCCTTGTGAGGTTGATTTTGTGTATGAGACATTGTGTCTATAATTTGGATCTTCCTAGGTGTTGGTTCTAGCTTTCTTTGGGCCTTGTCTACCAAACTCCTCAATTGCTTGACTTGATCGATCTCCTCTATAGGGTTTGGGTAAGTTCCGATCTTCTTCCTATGTTCCTTGGGTTGTGTCCACTGTGGCTCATCATGATCCTCCTTGTTCTTTTCTTTTCTAATTGTCGTTCTAGTATCCATGGTCTCATTTGAATCAGGACACCAGTCCCAATGTTAGTCTTTGAGTTGGGGTTTGACTTCGCTACCTTTTGTGATCCCTTTCTTCGTGTTTTCTCCTTCTTCTTGGATTGGGCGATTGATGCCATGTCCCTTTTTTCAAGAATATAATTTTGGTTTTGGAGCATCGATTGTGTGAGTACATTTACTGGTACCACTGGTGTACTTTGTGATGGCGCCTCAAAAATCTCAATTAAGTTCAATGGTGTGTTCCTTGGTGCATTCGGATTATTAGGACATTGGGAAATCAAATGATCTATGCCACATCAATTACACATGAGTATCGGCATTGTAGATGTGCTCCCTTGATTGGTATGCATTAGTGAGGTATTATTTTGTAGTCTAATAGGACACTCGCCTACACGATGTGGACCCCCACACTTGGAGCATTGAAGAGGTGGTCTCTTGGCAGTGAGATTGATATTGTGGCCTCTTGTTGTAAGGACGGCTACTTGATAAACAAGTTTGACTTGTCCCCAACAATCTTCCATGTAATATATAGGACTCTCTTCAAGAGTGTCCATCTCATAGGCAATACTAGTGTCTATTTCTTCCTCACAGCCATCCAAACATGCACTAGATGGCTCGCGACCCATATGATTCACATGGGTGACTCTTGGATACGGGGGCTGCGGTCCTAGCATTGGAGGTGATATTGATGTAGCTTGAATAACATTTTGGGCTCTAGGAACCATGTGTTGCGATAGTTACTCAGCAGATGGGGTAGACATCAATGCAAGAACTCGAGGTGAATCCGTCCAAGCCAAAGGTGGTCTGTCTATCACCATCACAGGTTTGAACATTATGCAATCCTTAGCTTGGTGATCATACCTACCACATGCATTGCAATTCCCATTAAATTTTACTCTAAATGTAGGGCAATCATTAGAACTATGTGGATCAAAGCAAACTGAGCATGATTGTTGTTCCCTTCTTGGATACATATGATTGTTTTGTGGAGCATGATTATCTCTAAGACTTTCTTAAATTGGCCTTGGTGAGATCTTCCAAAGTAATCTCAGATATCTTTTGCTCTTTAACAATAGGCTTTATGGTCATTGGCTCATTCCCCAATGCTTGCGAGCTACTATATTTTGACTCAGAGGACACTCTTTCACCTACAATCAGTAAATTGTCTTCCAATTGGATTGCATTGGTAGTGACTGCCTCCCACATAGTAATACATCTAATGACTAGGCCATTATAGATATTTTCATGTTGCAATCCTCGAAGGAATCTATCGAGCAATTGGTTATTGTTGAAACGCTCATTTAGAGGACAATGAGAGTTTAAGTGCTTTAGACGATTGATGAAGTCTCTCACTGACTTGATTTCATCACGTTTGGCCTTTTGTAGCTAAGACGCTACACCACAAAGCACACCTTCTCGTATGTACTCCTTCAGGAAAATCTCCGAAGAGTAGGGTAAATTGTTTTTTCTTCCATCATTAAGGTCCTATACCAATCCTCAGCCTTCCCACTCAAAGTCAAGCTTAAATCATTTCACTTATGTAGTTCATTGTGTTCTGCTAGGGAATCACATACTTGCTCAAATACTTTGATGTGCTTTTGAGCATCTTCGTTTCCATTGAATTTTTGTGTAATCTTTGCAATCTATCCCTCTTTACTTCTAGGTTCTCTCTCAGGTGCATGATGCATATTCTCCGCAATAGATTGACCTATCGTTTGAGCAAATGCTACCGAATCACCTACGTGAGGAGGTATGGCTGGTGGAGACACTCCTAGAAACATATGTGGAATGGGGGTGGTTACTTGCCCTGGCCTATATGTAGCCGATGTAGGATATGGAATATGGCTTGGCATAGGCCCACTCGGATAAGGGCTCGAGAATGGCACTTCTGGAGCATATGTTGTTGGTACAATCGGAGGTGTAGAAGCCATGTGTGCATAAGTGGCTATAGGCACATACGGTCGAGGCCCAGTGGTAGGTACCACACCACTAGCTAGCGGTATTGCACTAGCCCTAGAGTCTATAGGTGCATTCTTTGTTAGGTCCATTACTGGAGTAGGCACCACGGTTTCTATGAGAGGAAGTTGACCCAAACTAGGAAAACTAAAGTTGATGTTTGTGGGCTCGGAGTTCATCGGGACTCCAAGTGAAACGACATATGAGGGGTCCATAGGACTCACCATAGGAGTCTCCATTTGTGAAAGAGTAGGTTGTTTGGCCTTGCTCGTATCCAAAAATCTCATGGCATCCAGACAATGGTATCAAAAGTTTGATGCCTTTATGCATTCCCTAGGATATAAGTGCAGTAATGAGGATCCATGTCTTTACATGAAAAGACAACCGAATGGACAACTTATTATACTTATCCTTTATGTAGATGACATGCTTATTGCTGGTCATTCCAAGAAGGACATTGCTGACTTGAAAACCAAGTTGAAAAGTCAATTTGACATGAAAGATTTGGGTGAAGCCAATCACATTTTGGGTATGCGCATTACGGGTGACCGTAACAAGAGGTTGTTGTAACTTTCTCAAAAAGAGTATGTGCACAAGGTTCTTGATCATTTCAACACGCAGAAGGGGAAGACTTTGAGTACTCTATTGCCTACATATTTGAAACTTAGCAAGAACAATTGTCCCAAATCTGCTGAGGAAAAAGCTGTGATGGCTAAGGTTCCTTATGCTTCAGCTTGTGGTGATCTCATGTATGCCATGGTGGCTACAATACCTGACATTGCACATGCAGTGGGAGTTGTCAGCAGATTTATGTCTAACCCTAGTAAAAAGCATTGGGATGTTGTCAAGTCGATTCTCAAATACTTGAGTGGCACTGCAGATAGACAGTTATGCTATGGTCATGGAGATTCATCTGTTCAGGGATTTGTAGACAATGATTATGCAGGCTGTGTTGATAGTCGTAAATCAACAATCTTGGAGATCAGTTCTTCAAGACTGTACATGCATTTCTACCACAAAGGCAGAGTATGTTGCATTGAGTGAGGCATACAAAGAAGCTATTTGGCTTGCTTGCCTAGTGAAAGATCTTGGATTGGAGCAGTACACCAGTTCTTCATTGTGATAGTCATAGTGCTATTGCCTTGGCTAACAATCTAGTGTTTCATTCCAGAACGAAACACATTGATGTGCGTTATCACTTCAGTCGTGAATGCTTGGCAAACAAGAGCCTTGATTTAGTGAAGATTCCTACATCAGAGAACACAACAGATGCACTCACTAAAAGTCTCTCCAGCCATCAGTTTCAACACTGTTGTTGTGAGCTGATGGGCATTGGGTTAAGAGTGGTTCTCTTCCATTCTTATGGTCTCCCACACTGGCCATCAAGTGGTAGAATGTTAGGTTTAATGGCCATGTGGTCGATCGCCCATCAATAACTATTACTAACCCTAAGTGTACAGCTATACACTTGTGTGAGCTACTAACACTAAGTACAATGTGTATTGTGCCCTAGTGCATAAGATAGAGAAGAAAGAAAGGGGGCACACAATGTGTGATGGCTCTCCCCCCTCCAACCTCTGTGTGTGTGGTTATGGTGGTGTGTGTGAGTGTGTGTGCGTATTCTTTCCGCTCCCGATGTGCTCCCGGCTCCTCTCCTTTAGTGTGCAAGCCATAGATGGCTGCAAGCACTCAATTAGGCTAACCTAGCAAGCTCAAAGAGAGCAAGGGCCTATCACTCACCGCTCTATGCTCGCGGTCGTGAAGGATTCCTTGCCGCAAAGAAGAGGGAGATGCCGCTACCGTGCTCAACTGCCTTGCCACCACCAATGCCGCTGCACTGCTCAATCTCTCTCTCTCTCTCTCTCTCTCTCTCTCTCTCTCTCTCTCTCTCTCTCTCTCTCTCTCTCTCTCTCTCTCTCTCTCTCTCAAGCATACACACACACATACACACACGTGAGCACACCATGGAGAAGGAGATGGAAATAGGGCAAGAGCACTCTTCTTTAGCATGCACCCTTCAAAATAGGGGATATAGGTCACAATGGCCATTTTATATGGGTTTTGCCCATTCACACATGGGCACCCACTCCGGTCAATCAAAGTAAAAATACTGTCAAATGACATATGTGGTGCATCTCTCATCGGCGATCACCCAAGCACCTATATGTTGTCGACAACATGTGTTGCAAAACATCAGGCTTTTGTGCTGGTATCACCACCCAATCGACAGGCATGCACCCCTTTGCGTGCTATTTACAAGGGTGCCCTGCACACGTGCCCATCAGAGCCTCGTGTTGATGCAATGTCGATAGTTGTTGAGCAAGCCAACATCCTCCTTGATTGAGAAAATTTTTGCACCCATAGTGCAATGTGGTTTGTGCCCCTTACTGGGCTAGACCATTTGGTGTAGCAATGAGTCTTTTGACTAGCATTCATCATGTTATTTTGAGCGATATGCAAGAGGTTGCCGAGAGCTGATCACTCCCCGTTTGAATCTAATTTTAGAGCACCTTTTTTGGGTTCTTTTGGGGTGAGCTGCCTGGTCTCACCTAAGCCAGGGCAATCCAATTGTTTTGAAAAGCTTTGAGGCATTTTGTTGGTTCTTGCAAGGCATGGGTTGACCCCCTTGATGTATGTTATTTGCAGAGCATATTGGCAGAGCTAGAGAGCTCCTCGGTATTTTTTTTTGGTGCTTTAAGCCTTGAGTTGGCTCCACAAATTGAGGTCTTTCAATCCTTCCTCGCTCCATATACTTTGTATCCATCTAGAAGAGCAGTTCATGTATGATTAAGTGTAGATTTTGTGCATGATTTATTCATGCTTTTTAAAGTGTTTATGCAAATGGTTTGCAATCATTTTTTATTTCATTTTGGCACTCAATGGTTTCTTTGCCATAGCACTTTGGCATCGCATTGCAAGAGAGTTGATGTTGTTGGCTTGTGTTTAACTCACGAGATTATGCCATGCTCCACGGAGCCTTTTTTGCATTCTACTCATTGCCATTAAGTATTGTTTACTACTTTATGGTTTTGAGTGCTCTTTCAGAGATTGGTGTGGTCGAGGTTTACTCCCATTTTATCATAATTTTGGTCGACAATTTTTTGGTCAGTTTGTAGTGGCCAAGATCATCTCCCACTCTAGCATCTTAGATGCGGTTTTTATGGTTGAGATTTTGCTCATTTTGCAGGGGAGACTCTATCTGATTTTCCCTAGATTTCTTGCCATAGTTTTGGCTTGATTGCTATCCACTCTCTTGATACATTGAGATGGTGATTCCCTTTTGTTGCGGTTGATTTTACTTCCCCACAGTGTGAATGCAATGTATGCTTGTGTGGCTATGAGTTATAGGTAGCTAAACTTGAGCTTTGGTACAGGTGGAGTCATTCTCCCACTCTCTCTACAGGTTCCACGTTAATTTTGTAGTTGAGATTTGCATCATTGTGATGATTGTCGAGTATAGAGTGTGTAATGGAAATGGCTTATGAACTTTAGGTGAAGCACTTTTGAGAGATTACTTTGTGACCATAGCGGGTGAACTTAATTGATGGTAGCAACATAAACATGGTACTTAGTTAACTTGGCATGAACAATACTTTTGCAAGAGAGAGAGTTTAGAGAACATGACAATAGTTGAGGACCGGATTCATATGGAGCCGGTCCCCCCTCGAATAGGCATTTGTATTAGAGTTTCTCCCATCAAGAGAGACTTGGTACAATACAATCTTTGTGTTCCTTGTGACCTACGTGATGCAATGAAGATGGAAAGCTTCATGCATCACAAGCATAACATAAACTTGTAGAAAGCATCAACTATCCCAAGCCTCAGTCCCAAGGCCTCAAACACCTTTGAAGGTGGAGAGAGCTAGTGGGGAATGAGGGTAGGGAAGAGGAAGACGAAACATTCCATAGGAGAAAGAAATAGTTTCTCACCTATCATCACTCTTCTTGATAGCATACATAATAGCATAGTAAGGAAGATGGAGAAGATGGTAGGCTTAAGCATTGAAGCATGGCTCTCTTGGTTGGATTTGCATTCCATAGCCAAGAGTGTTGGTGTAGGCTCTCACTTCTCACAAGCTTGGAGAAGGAAGTGGAGTTCCTCAACTTTCACCAAGTGAGAATGAATCCACAAAATAAGTGTGTGTGTGTGTGTGTGTGTGTGTGTGTGTGAGTGTGTGTGTGTGTGTGTGTGTGTGTGTGTGGTGAATATCCCCCCAGCACCCCCCTTGCTTACTTGGGGTGAGTTGTAGCTTTTACACATGTTTCAATCTCATTGGACCCCTCTCCCTAGCCAATCACATGCAGCATGCATTCAAGTACATGGGTAGTCTTTGGACAAGTGTCCTCCTTACCCCTTAGAGAGAGAGAGAGCTTAAAAATATCTAGATATTTGATGGATGGAGCTAGAAGCTCATTGGATCCCTCTTTAGCCCAACCAATAGCATTCAAGCACACCATGTGGTTAAGCATAGGGAGAGTCTGACATGTGTCCCATGTGCCCTTTGAAAAAGAGGTGCCCTTTGGGTGCGTGGAAAGTTAAGTCAAAGATTCCCCTAACTTTGGAACTTTCATGCATAGGAAGCTTCTCAAGCACCTTCCTCATTAAGTTTGTAGGGTCTCTTTTTGACTCAAGCACCTTACCCCCCATGTATGGGAAGCTTCTCAAGCACCTTCCTCATTAAGTTTGTAGGGTCTCTTTTTCACTCAAGCACCTTACCCCCATGTATGGGAAGCTTCTCAAGCACCTTCCTCATTAAGTTTGTAGGGTCTCTTTTTTACTCAAGCACCTTACCCCCCATTAAGTATGACAAGCACCTCAAGTACCTTAGTCATCAAGCATGACAAGCACCTTAGTCATCAAGCACAACAAGCACCTCAAGCTTAGGTCGGGTTCCCACCTCAAGCTCATTGGCTAAGGTCAAAGGATTTCTAACACTAACCATTGGAGGTCTTTAATGAAGCTAACCCTAAGGTCTTTTAAGCTCCATTAGATGCACATTTCTCTTTGATAGACTACCTCCTTTTGGACCCTTATTGAGATGTAACCATCTCTCCTCCTGGACCCCTACAACTGATGTAAATCTAGAAGCACTTATTGCACATTGCTCTTTGACCATCTCCTTTTGGACCCCTATTGAGATGCAACCATCTCTCCTTCTGGTCCCGTGTTGAGATAGGTCTAGAAGCACATGTCTCTATTCTAACTCTTATTCCCATTTATTCTCCCACATTAAATGATCAGTTTAATATGAGAAAACCATTTGGTAAAGTTAGATATTATATTTTATGACATTACCTTTCTCTTGAAATCATAGTCCTCCTCGACTATGAGGTAGAGAAGATAAAGCCTAGTCATTATTCCATGTTACTTAGCGGGTAGAGGATCCCTTTTTACCCTTCAACATCATTCCAAGATGGATGACTGATCCATTTGGTGGTTGGGAGACGTAGCTGCCACAAGCATGTCTGCTCTTTAGTCCATATCATACTTCCAAAGTAGAGTGACAAGTTCTACTTGGTGTTTGGGAGACATCGTCACCACAAACATGATTTTAAGCATGCATACTTCTTAAATTTGTGCACAATAAAAAGAGAACTAGTCTTATAAAGCTCACCTCGTAGAGTCAACTATTCGTGTTGCCATACTGAGCTCACTAACCGTGCGAGTGTTTTTATGCCTTAGCCGGGTAGCTCATCCGGATTGATAATTTTGTTGGTCATTGGAGCTATGCAACAATGGACCCCCAACATTTGGCGTCGCTACCGGAGACGATGGCCTACACTAGTGTAATTGTGGCATAATCGGAAGTGTTTCCTCACTAATTCACTACTAATTTCACTTGCGTGTTTATGTTTTTGTGGATTTTGGATGTGTGTGCATGAAGCAATGTGTTCACAATTCCCTAATGTGTCACCGTATCTTGCCAATTGTGTGTTTACACACTCTAATTTCACACTAACCCCTTGCTTATTTCACTAATTTTTGCTAACTTACTAATTTGCTATGAAGGATTGGAGCATTCAACCATTCAATGATCTTCAATGGAAAGGTAATCATAGTGGTATTCTCAACCTCCCTAGAATCTAAAGATGTGTAGAATTGCGTAGAGATCCCACCATGATGCAATGTAATGTTGATGCTATGTTGGATTGAAAATTTTTCGAATGTTCGTTTTCATGCCATCGTAATGCCGAAATTTTTAAGATTTGGTGGCGTATGAATTTGGCAAGTTTCAATTGCTAATTGGTGAATGTGTGTTGCTAATTGTGTGCCTAATTGAGTTAATTGCATGCTTGGATGGTCAATTGCAAGTGTGTGTGCACTAAAATCAAGTGTGTGCGCATTCTAATTGAGTGTGTGTATGCTTAATTTTAGGTGTGTGCACTATTTTGCCCATGTTTGTGCACCTAGAAATCAATGTGTGCTTAATGATTCTTCAATGTGATGATTGATTTGTGTTGTGCTCATGCTCAACTAATGATTTGTGAAATCACATTGCAATTTCAACAAAATTTACCCTTTTGTGTGTGCACCTAAAGATTGGTAAAAACAGTCAATTTTACTAGTGTGTGTGTGTGCTAAAAAGTGTTTAAATTGCATGATTGATTCAATTTTTGATTGCATGATTGATGTGTATAATTTTTAATTGCTGCGTTTTTGTGCTCAAAATAGGGATTTGCACACTCCAATTGAGTTGATTTTTTACCTAATTTTGTAGGTAATTTTGCCGGTTTAATTACCTAGTTTTGATTTTATTGATGAAATTGTTTGGCAATTGAATTGATGTGATTTTTGCAATTTTATTTGGCTGCATTAATCCCTAATGTTGAAGATGCATTAATCCCCAATGTGTGGAGAATTTTTAGAAAATTTTTGGGTATTTTTTGGATAATTTTTATAATTTTTTGCTAATTTTTGTATTAATATTCGCTTAATTTCATATTTTGCGATCTTTACGAGCTGTTTTGAGTGTGTGTTTTTGGCTTGATTTTGAGCGCATTTGGGCTTTTGTTTGTCAAATTTTGAGCGTTTTACTATTTTCGGGGACCCGGTTGATGATTTTGTCGAATTTTGCTTTTTCAGTAAAAACTACTATTTTTGGTGTGCTTTTGCGTGTTGGAAATGCTCGGTTGTGAATGACAATGATTTTCTAAGATTCCTAGAATTTTTTGGATTTTTTTGGTAATTTTTGGAATTTTTGGCTAATTTCCGGCCTAATTTTGGCATTTTTGCATATTTGGAAATTTGAATTTTTTTTAAAAAGACGATTTTTGGTTTTCGAAACCGTACCTTGTGGTGCATAAGATTCTTCGTCGGGTAGACCTTTACGGTCTCTTGGGACAATTTCCTACGACGTTAAAAAAGCCTTCTTCTTTTTGTCGACTGCTCTCGTCTCGCTCCGCGTGAACATTCCCCACCCCCACTCTCTCTCTCTCTCTCTCTCTCTCTCTCCTCTCTTACTCTCTCTCTCTTCCTCTCTCTAAGCCCCTCACTCTCTATATCTCTGCCTGTAACACTCCCCCTCTCTCTCGCTGCCAGCGCGTGACCAATGTTAGAAAAAAATAGGGGTCCAGTGTACTTTAACTGGCTGAAATCCTAAAATCCCGGTTAAATTTTGAGCTTGCCTTGAAGAAAACCGGGAAATTTTCACAAATTTAAGTGTAATTATCGGCCAAAGGTTCCAAATTTGACCTTCAAGTTTGCCCTTATTTTCTTTGGTTGGGAAAAATATGTTTTTCTAGCCCTGCGCGTGACCCTCTCTGCTTATAAACACACACACACACACACACACTGTTATTGGATGCTCCCGCCTTGGTTTCGGACCCCACACACACACACACATCCCGACTCGTGACACTCTCACTTTCTCTCTACTCGTTCAGTCGCTCTGATGCGCGTTGTCCTGCCCTGCGCTACACGCCAAGACCCCACCTCTACAGTCATCTCCAAAATCCTCGCCACGCATGCGCCTTCAATCCCGCTATCACTGTTGTTGCAATTACCTGCAAGTCAACCCGCTAGATAAGTCCAGGTAACAAAAGCTTTTTATTTATTTACTTTTTGTTTTTTTGGTAACAAAAGCTCACATTGCTGGCAAGCACAATCAAGTGGTCGATGCACTTTCACAACGGCCAAGGATAAATGTGGTGTCTATAGCAACTCACAGTGATCTATCTTTTATGATAGATGAGTATGCTACTGACCAAGACTTTAACTATGTAATTATAGCCTTTGCAATAGGGAAGAAAAAAGAACCATTCACCTTCAAGGATGGTTATCTTTCAAATGGCAATAGGCTACCCATACAATAACAAAGTAATGTATGAATTCCATGCTTCTCCTTATGCGTGGCAAAGAGGGATTGCATAATCTACTCTTTGAGGAGTAGAAATGTATTTATGTTGGCCTACCATGAAAAGTAAACATACCATGAAGAGTACGTTTCAAAATGTGTGGTATGCCAAAAGTCAAAATTTGATTGAGGGAAGCAACTTGGATTGTTCCAATCGACATGCTTAACAACAAAACACACTCTATGCATGTCAAAAAGACTATTAAGGAACATCAAACGAAAACCCTCTTCAGATCTCAAATTTTCAAGTATCATGGCTTGCCAACATCCATAGTGTCGAACAAAGATATTAAAATGACCACTAATTTCAAGAAGGGTTTCTTTGAGAACCTAGGAAGTAGATTAAATTTCTCTTTCGGCCTATCATCCACAAACGGATGACCAAAGTGAAAAAACTAATCTACCGATTCTTGTTCTACTAAAAGCCTATGTCATGGAAGTGGATCAACATTCTCAATGAGAGAAGTACCTACCTCTTATGGAGTATGCGTACAATGACATTGTACATACTCCTATGGGGAAAGAACCTTTCGAGGTTAAAGAGGGAAGATCTAAAAGTCCCTTACTACTTAAAGTACATGGGAAGATCTTCATTGTTGATGAATATAGCCGAAACTCACAAGAATCTTTTCCAAAGATTAAAGAGGTTATATCCATCTCAAAGCAAAGGCAAAAAGGGCTACTGCTAAGAGCCATAGAAGAGCCTTAGCCTTCAAGTAAAATGATTAGGTCTTGCTAAAATTTCTCAAGGCTCATCTAAGGCATACTACGGGCAAGAATCCTTCGGGCCACCAAGTATTATGCTAACCCACCAAAAAGATACTATGGTCCTTTTTAAATTCTTAAGCCAATCAATGAAATGGCTTATCAATTAAAGTTGCCCCAACCATTGACTCATGCACCATGTTTTCCATGAGAGCCTATGTAAGCCTTACAAAGGAGCGCCATCAAAAGAAGCAATACCTGCAGACCCTCCAAAAATCGGAGATCAAATACTTCAATTTGAGTCCATCCTATGACATGAAGACAACGTATTAAGAAACGGAAATATTATCTCACGATATCTTATTAAGTTTAAGAATTATTCTTTTAAAGATGATAGATGGATGATGCAAAGAACCTAGCTTAAGGATAATAAGAACCTTGTCAATGCTTACAATGATTCCTTAAAATAAGCATATGAAAATGCGTTTTAAATGAACAATGTTTTTGTCTTATAAGACTAGTTCTCTCTTTATTGTGCACAAATTAAAGAAGTATGCATGCTTAGGATCATGTTTTGGTGACGACACTCCCAAACACCAAGTAGAACTTGTCACTCTACTTTGAAAGCATGATATGGACTAAAGAGCATACATGCTTGTGGCAGCTACGTCTCCCAAGCACCAAATGGTTTAGTCATCCATCTTGAATGATCTCGTAGGGTAAAAAGGGATCCTCTACAGAACCAACTGAAATACCACCAGTCATGGCGTATTGTTCAGATTGTGGACAAAAAGGTGGACATTTTTCTGAATATTGTCTAAGAAATCCAGACAGTAGGGACATATCAATTGCCACATAATGTACAGAGAAAATCGGAAATGCGAATCTCGATGTAAGTGCATCTAACTCGTCACTTTTAATGCAATGGGATGATTCTGCTTTACCTTTAAAAGCACCACTAAAAACACTGCAAGTTCAAAATAAGCATAAAGATGCACATGCACCTAAAAAGCTTAAAATTGATTCTTTGAACAACATATTCCTGCATGAATTTGGTCAAGTGTCTAGATATCGCCAAATGATGAAAAGATTGTTTGGTTTGCAAATGATTTTGCATGCACTGCCACAAGTGCGCAATCATTTATGAGTCTAAGAGACACATCAAACAGAATGATGCTAGCATTGTATGGTACACATAATTTATATGCACACTATGTAGACCAAAAAGGAAAACTGTACAAAAAGGATCGACCAGTGTTTGAACGGCCCACATACCAGCTCATAGAAATGCGTCCAATGATAGATCAAAAAGTATGGTTCATTTCAAAGGAAAGAATCTATTATAGCCCATCCTCTCTAGAGCTGAAGGATATTACCCGAGTGAACTCAGAAATCTGTTCAAAGTCAAACTCTCCTCCATCGAAAATCAAGCTTCGATGTTGTGACCAAACGAGCATATACTTTGACCAAAACAGTCGTAGATATAGACGGGAGTCTAGCATCTATGATGCATTGGGTCATGAAACCACAGAAGCTCATATCATAGGAGACCCATGGGATAGACAATATCAGGGCAAAGATAATGCTATCTACAGCTTAGCTTGGAGAATATTTTGTCATCTTACACGAAGATACATAGGAAACTATGCAGAAGGTTTACATATGCAAACCATCAATAATGCTACCCAAAGTGTGCCTTCATAGTCCCAAAAGGTGAGACTAAACCAGAGCCAAACAATTTTGAACTCTTACAATGAAGCAAGCTATAGTGATCACCCTAGGAAGGGGGGAGCTGTAAATCCATCAAGTTCAGCTTATGTACTAGGAAATGGTACACCAGTTAGAAGCCCTAGAGTCTCTAGCCAACATACCCCTTCAAGGCAGAAACCATTGAAAGATCATATGGTTGTTGGAAGTTTCCAATTGACCCAGATTTCCTCAGAATCTACAAATAAATACCTCTATGAAGATTATCAGGGACAAAAGTTTCAGATGATCTCCACAAGTCAAAGCCAAAAGCCGACAAATCCAATAGTGTCCAAACGGTTACATGTGACCAAGCTCACATATGCATATCAAGATGCACATGGTAACGAATATCAGCAAGATCATGCTCTAGTACAAACCCCTATGGATGGTACGACTGAAGTTAAAAACTATCTAAAGATGATGTAAAGCTTGAAGCTGCCAAAACAGGTGACAAAAAAGTCAAAGTCAATGTGAGCAAAAGTCCACAAAGGTCACCACCAAAATCTCCTCCGAAGAGACAGATTCTAGAAAGTATTATAAGATCAAGGGTTACTCAGATGCAGGTGGACAATGCTCATCAGCTGTAGACAAAAAGTTCAATATCACACTCATACGAGTCGACATCTACGGAAGCAGGTGGTCAAAGCAAAGAAAGTGCAGATAAAGATCAACCAAAGGATGCTGCCATAGCAAAAGCAGTCAATTCAGACACGAATCCTAAGATGATCTAGTACAACATTGTTGGTGAAAACGAAGAAAACATGTCAAATGAAGTAAAGCTAGATTTTCAGTTAGACAAGAACCTCATGTCTTATATCAAAGCAGATCTTATTGAAGAGGATTCATCTCCAATGAACAGAACTTCAGAAGAGCTTAAAGCAAATCAGGCAATAGCAAGTGCAAATCAAATAGAGCAAAGAGCGACCACGGAAGCTATTGAGCAGAGAATGCCATCAAAGCCAGAAGTTAAGAAGAGCGGAGTTGCAAACACCATGGAAGCAATAGGAAGTCCAAAGATTAATTACTCATTGCATGTCGAATCAGCTATTGTAAGTCAAATTGGAAACCAAAGTCTCAAGTCACCCTCCATAGAGACACAATTAGATCAAGGTGAGACCATGGCAAGAGCAGGGCATAAATATTTAATAGAAACAGCAATGAGAATAGCTATAGTTCTCAGCAGTAAAAAAGGAGCAAGTGCCAGATGCAATGCTCTATTGGATAACGAAGCAAAGTACAATATGATTGCAGACAACATTCAGAGCATTCTAGAAATTACTCCATGCAAACATGATAGCAAAACAATGTGAGGTTTACATACAAGTCAAAAAGAAATGGCTGCTACCCTTAGCATCCAAGATCATGAAGAGCAGGTAAAGTTTTAGGTGAAGCCTTCAAAGGACATGCTTGCAGATGTAATCCTTGGACATCAGTGGTTAGATCAACACAAGGCCTACAAAGAAGATAAAATTCTAATACTCTCTTCTCCAAGAGGTAGCCAACAGTGGATACAGGTAACATTAATGCTAGATTCAAAGTTACAGAATTCACAAGAATCAAAGACAAATCTTGCAGACAAAGGCAAAGCAAAAGTGGAACTTCCACCAATTAGCAAAGAAGATGTGACAGCATATGCCTCTACATCAAAGAACCCTCATGGATCAGCTTCTTCAAGCAAGTCAGGATTTCAAAACTTCAAGTCAATTGCTGACCCAACTGAAATCTTTAAGGAGACACCTAGAAAATCAAAGATATTTTAGTCAAAGTACTCAAGAAAGAAAAAGATAATCAAGCAAGTGTTTGTTCCGAGCAGTTTAGTCAAAGTCAATGATCCGGTTTGGATTAAAGACAAGAAATCAACACAAAAAGACAAACACATGGGATGGATAGCATCACAATGGAACTTAAAAGAACAGATGAAGTAACATCAAGTCCCTCCCAAGAAAGAAGGCCCACAAGGTATCAACCTCGACAATATCCTAGGATACCTAAGAAACAGGTATACAATAGAACAGCATTGAAAGATGCTAAAGTCAACCACAACTCTCAATACAGAACAAAGATGGATCTCAAAGAATCTTCCTCTTAGACAAGGATTCTACACAGATTATACAAAGATTTGGCTACCAGCCAACCACAAGCCAATTGCAACTAAACCAGGCCTGCATGAAGATCTCAAGAACTCAACAAGACCTAGAATGGAGCAAAGTCAACAATGGAGATACAAAGGTCATCAAGAGATTTGGATTCCTAAGTCTTCCAATGCTCCTAGTCAAAAGCCAGATGCTAACAATGAGCAGAGGCCTATAACAACATCAAAGACTCCTATCAACAGGTCTACTTGGAGAATCAAACAGATAATGGAGTCTTCACAGTCAAAGAACGACAACCCAAACAACAAAAATGCAGATTCAAAGATGATAAAACAGGTATGGCAAAAGAAACCTTCAATGCCAACTTGGTCCTTCACTAATCCTCTTTTTGAGGTTTCAAGCTTACTTTTACCTGAAGAAATGTTTATAGTACGCACAAGAATGTAAAAAGTCAAGTCGCCACACTCTGGCATAGTCAGAGTCGGGCTACTGAGCCATAAGATGAGCAAAGCATTAGTCCCAAAGCTTCAAGTCATATTAAACTCTGTGTTAAGAGTCGTAGTTATTAGGCTTACGCTCAAGCTGGAAGAGTTGAGAATATATAAGTCATGTCGCTCATGCTGGATGAGATGAGCATAAAAGTCAAAGTCTATTAACTTATAATTGGTGGAGTGTCATAGAGTCCAACACTCACGCACAATGCACAGTAAGATGAGAGCACATATCCTTGTCAACGAAACCATTCTTAAAGGGGTGCCAACTTGAAAATCCATGTCATATGCTTTTATAGCTACACCATCTTTCTGAAGAACCCCTCAAAATCTTTCATGCACAGCATATTGTTTTCCATGCATTTCTGTGTATGCATAAATAGGATGTCCCACCATTGGACATATGCATTAGAAACTCTTTTTTGCTTCCACCTATGCAACTTGAGTGGACTACAACAGGCAAACCAATGCCATGCTAACCAACAAGTCATGCAGTGGGGTCACTACTGAGCGAATAGGAAGCTTGGGGATTGCCCAACGCTCCTTATCGCTTGGTGTTGACCTAGATGTTAAAGCCATTACAAGCGACAACAAAGACCTTTGGGCAAGATAACCGACAATGGAAAAACAAAATTTAGTGGAGTCAATACTGAGCAAATAGGAAGCTTGGGGATTGCCCAATGCTCCCTATCGCTTGGTGTTGACCTTGATGTAACCGACAAGGAAGACCATGGTGATGTAATTACAAAAATGCAATTGAGTCACTACTGGGCGGATAAGAATCTTGAGGACTGCCCAACGCTCCCTATCGCTTGGTGTTGACCTTGCTCTTAAAGTCATTACATACGACAGTTGAGTCAATACGGGGCGAATAGGACACTTCGGGACTGCCCAACGCTCCCTATCGCTTTTTGGTGCTGACCTTGGCAAATTGGCATTGGCCCAGTAAACTTCCACGGATATCATATTTTTTAATTCCATATCTATCAGTGAATAATCCCTTCAGTAGTTTATTAATATTTCCCATGCTAATAAGTACTCCAATAATGCGTGTATCCCAAAGAAAATTTTATCCCACTGGGTTTTTTCCCTTTGGTCATCCAGGTATTAGACCCTAATTTAGAACCTCATCATTTTACTTCCCTTGTAGATACTTTTCATAAATAAACAAGAGCCTCATCTATGCTATTACAACGGACAAATGCAACATCATCTTTCACATAAGACATATTTGGACCAATCAAGATGCTGCAACAAATAGAACCTCATCAACAAATTCAATGACAAATGAAGACAATCAGGCCATCAACAACCAATCAAAAACCTTCCACAGCCTCCACGGATACTTTTCAACAGTACCCGAGGATGGGCAGTAAAATCGGAAGGGGAGATATTAATTGAGTCAACGTCAGTTAACAAGAGCTGCTAAAGACCGAAGACGTACATATGTACATCAAAGATCAACAGAAAGAAGCAGTGAAGATTGGAGTTACACATTTTCTACACTTTTCCAAAATGGTCATGTATTGTAAACTCCCGATTTATTTCAAGCCATTGTAATATTTTGATGTGTTGCGGGCTCAATGGGAGTTCCAAGCTGTAAAGAACAGGTCAGCTAGTGTGCCTAGGTTGCAGATCAGTAAATGGTGGAGCCCTAAAGGCCTTGGGTGCCCAGACATTGCATATTTTACCCTAGGTACATAAGGCAGTGTGTAAAGGAAATTAGGGTTCTCAAGCTCATTTGTTGAGAGCACTCTTTGGTGAGAGCTCTTGAGGTATGTGGCTATGGAGTCCTTGAGCTTCTCCTTGCTCATGAGATTTGATTAACACTAATCAATGATTCATTCTCTTTCACTATGCCTCTCTCATGCTTCTTATGATTGCCTATGATGCTTAGATTAGCTAGATCTTAACTAATTAGTGGTTGTGATTGTTCTCTCTTGCTTGTGTGTGCATGTAGGTTTGATTGGAGTGTGGTGCTCAATAGATCTGTGTGTGTGTGCTTGCAATTAGTGTGTTTCATGATAGGATTAGTGTTGTGTGCGTCTTGCAATCGTAGTGTGTGTGATTGGGTTGATTGGAGGTGAAGAGAAGTGGATGTGGAGATTGTCCTTCATTGTGGCTTAGCTCCTCCATAGGCGAGAAGCTCACCTCGTAGAGTCAACCATATGTGTTGCCATAATTAGCTCACTAACTGTGTGAGTGTTTCCATGCCCTAGCCAGGTAGCTCATCCCTCCGGATTGATAATTTTGTTGGTCATTGGAGCTATGCAATGATGGGACCCCCAACCCCAAGCTCCTCAGACGACACAACCAGTCTCTAATACCATGTTAATAAATAGAGAAGGAGAGAGTTTGAGCTCTTGTAAGCTGCTCGTGCACACACACACACACACACACACACACACACACACACACACACACACACACACACACACACACACACACACACACACACACACACACACACAGAGATGGAGGCAAAACCTTTTACTTTTTCTTCTTCACTAACATGTCTACAAAGCATAAAAAGGAAAATACAACAAGGGGAGACTAGTACAACGGTCTAATGTAAGCCACTAGTGAGTGAGTTGGATGGATAAGTTTGACATCATTCTGGCAGCTAGACCAAGTCGATGTAGTCCAATTATAGTATCATTGGCAAACATATGCATATCCACCAAGGCGTGCTAGTGATGATGACTATCGATGATAGTCCTCCAAGAGAAGTGCACGTTGAGCTTGACATCTCAATAACAATATTGGACATACTTTATAAACTTCTTGCTAAGGCTATTGCTATCAAAATAAGTCCTTTATTAAAAGGATGCATAAAGTCCTTTCTTAAAAAAAGTACATTCATAGCCCATATGAGTGCATGAAAATCCCTTGCAGAGATGACAATAAGATATGATTTGGACACATTCATATACAAACCAACATCAAGAGAATACAGTTTTAGAGTTTTCATACATCTACTCATATTTATACTGTAGCCTTCAAAACATTATGATGTTCTCATGAAAGCCTTAACCTAGCATATGTTTATTTCTAGCTTTGTAGAAGTACTTGGCTATCCAAAGAGTCCAAATATGTGTCTAGAGGAAGGGGACTAAGACCCATGTCTCACATATCTACTAATCTAAGGACCTTGGGAGAGTCTGCTATTCACAAGGATTCTAGTTTCATCACATCTACCTAGCACATAAATACATTGGCTTATTCTTGAACCAAACCTCAACTTCCTAAGAATGGCAACAATGAGGTCATGTTGGGCAGTGTCAAAGGTGTTAGAAAAGTCAATATGCAATAGTACCATATCTTGCCCAGATCTAAGGGAGTGCTCAATGCCAAGCTCTCAACCAAGCTGAATTGCTAAAATGTTATAAAAAATGGATCTCCCTCCCAATAAAGCCAAATAGAGATAGGGTAAACGGCTTCCTTCTAGACACATATGCAAACATTTGGGTTATCCCATTGGGGTGAATGTTCCTCAACATGACCTATAGGCTTGGGTTCTCAAATAAGTTTATGAAAAGGTAGACTCCTAGCATTGTGATGAGTTGCCCTTCCGTGTTGGAGTTATGATTATACATGCGATCATGGTGCCATACATTATGTACTTTATACCCTTGTTGCACTTGTCAAAAAAAAAAATCTACAGGCTTTTAGATCATTGTTGCTAAAATTTTTGTGGGGTAGAAACTCTGGTGCTTTAGCTATGGATGACTAGGATCATATGGTAGCCTCTTTGGAGCTAGGTGGCTTGGAATGTATGCAATTAGATATGGATGCACATGCTAGGAGGGCCACTCTCATGAAGCATATACTTAAATCTAATACCGATCCGACAATTTGTCTACGGTTATTGATTGATGCATTAGTCGTCTACTTTCATGGCTCTTGGAACTTGTCTTCATGAGAAAAGATGTTCTCTGTTGCTCCTCTTAAAAGCGGTTTTTCAACTTCTCGACTGTTGATTAATGCTTGGAAATGCATTTGCTCTAAACTGACAAAGTTAAGTACACAGGAAGTTTCCATCTGTTGACAATGTTTTCTGGTCTTTTGTTTATAAAAAGAATCTTGCCCTGTTATTGTGGAGGAAAGCACTCTCTTTATTCAAGAAATGTGTTTGCTACGATGGTCAAATTCTGGACTCTCATGATAGTTTCAAGATATTTGAACAGCCAAAAGACAATTTAGATTGCATTTTGGTTTTTGAAATTCCTTAGGACCTGTTGTGTACCCATGTCAACAATTTGGAAATGCATCCTACCACCAATGTTGAGGATAGATCCAAAGACAGGGTGCTACCTCAATCTACTACCAATTGCTGGACTTCTCCCACAATCAAATCTTATGTGCTCCTCATATGTGACCCCTTTATGATACACGAGAAATGTAATAGAGTGTGGAACATGCATAAAGATAAAGAATGATGGATAAACACTTTGTATAGTCTTTGGTCTTCTCTATGTACATTTAAATTTAAGGTTTTCCATTGGAAGCTTATCTGTGGTGCTTTGACTTTTGCTAAGAAGATGCACAAGAAGCAAATGGGGGATGGATTGTGTCACAGATGTAAAAGGTCTGAAACCCAAAAACATCTCTTTTGGGGGGGTTTAATTAAAAATTATATTTCATTATTGAACTGGTTTAGAGTTAATTGCCAAACCCTAGTCAAATCAAATTAGGCCTTTATTAAAAAAAAAACATAATTATACTGTAAGTCAGAGTCCGAATATTGGAGATGGGGTCATTTATGGTGGTCTCAGTCACGGGGTGTTAATGTTATTAGGTTTAAAGTTACCTTCAACTTGCGCTATGCAGTTTTGTTTGTAGTCCTATCTACATTCATTCTTATGGTTTCTTTGGTCTATGAGAAATTATGCTCAATTTGAGCATCATCTCTATTTTAGAGTGTCATTGCATTTACACATTCTTAAGACCAGAATTCAGGAGGATATATATGTCCTTACAAATCAATGCTTCTCATGGCCAAGATGTAAATATGTAGCAAAAACATTGAGAGAGAGAGAGAGAGAGAGAGAGAGAGAGAGAGAGAGAGAGAGAGATTTTCCTAGCACAAGTTACAACTCGTGCTCTAGATTCCTTGGCATCACTAGTTCTACATGCTTATCTCCTAAAATCAGTGGTTCATATCTCATTCACAAATCCCATAAAAAACTCTTCATCATTCTAGACTTGGTAGTCCCCGAGCCCCCCCTCATGACTAAGTAACACGGGGTCTTTAAGACCCCTGGACGGTGGGATCAATGGCGATTGATCCCTTTGAAAATCTCGAGGCCAATGGACGGCCCCAAAAAAATGACGACCCACCTTGTAGCCATGCAAAGCGAACCCAGCACCTCTGGCCTTGCAAGCCCGATGGCCTAACCACCACAAGCACACGTCGTGTGACATGGTGACAAACATAACATTTGTAACTAAACTCGGACGTTCACCTTCCCTTGTCCTTGTTTGCTAATTGTTGTCTTTGTTTACTTTTTGTTGATCGGACGGTGCCGTGCCTCTCGTGATTCTCGCATGGAGTTCTCCACTGTGGATCCCATGGCTTCATTTAAGACCCCGTGTTAGTGCTGAGATGAGCCCCTGGCATGACTCTCTCTTTTTAACGTCCTCTCTGTACACTGTCGAAGAAGCTATGGTGGATGAACGACGTTATTCAATTTTCGATGAGAAAATACTTCGAGATGAGCTCGACGCTCTCCATGCCAACCCTGTCCACATCGACTCTACATGGAGGTTTGTTCTTGCTCTGTGTGTGCGTGTTTTTGTGTGGGCGCACGTGCGTGGGGCGCATTAAGCAAGCGAAGATCAATGGCAGTAGGAAGGACGCCAGGATGTGACTCGATATCACATTAAGATTCAAGGATATGGGCAGCTTCTCAAGGAGGCCCAGTGCATACATGCTTATTGGATTGCTTTAGTGCTACTCTCACAAATGCACACATATACACACACCTAATCTCTCTCTCTCTCTCTCTCTCTCTCTCTCTCTCTCTCTCTCTCGCACACACACACTCCCTCACTCTCTTTCACTCCCAGTGTTTATACAAAAAAGGCAAGGCCTGTAGATGGAAGAAACTCTTTCTGAGGCGATCTACATTTAGTGCTACTTGGTGTTGGTGATGAACCTTTAGGTAACATTTTTTGGTAAGTGTCTCGATTAGCTGGGAATCCCAGTGCGTCGTCCACACTTCCGCGTTGCACACTTGATGACTTTACTAATTATTAAGGTGAACTCTCTCTTCATCACGGATTCCGATAGGCCCAAGATTTTGATTCTTAGCCTGTTGCAGACAGAATGCTTGTCACAAAACGGAAGCGCAACTGAATTTTGGTACGTAAATCCATTAAGAAGCGAGAGTAGGCTGGAGATTGGAGAAGAGAGAGAATAGACACCAGACTCGGACCAGAAGAGTTAGATTGGTCCCCTCCCTAAGAGAGTATCTTTATTGATGGGGAAAAGAGAAGTGCAAGCAATTAAATCAAGGTGGGGCTTGATATCCTCATTTTATTCCAATCTTTGTCTCGATTGATACAAATTGAATTGATGAAACCACGAATAAATCACAATCACATCCATCTTACCGGCATACTTATTGAATTGGATCTTCTTGGGAATTGGTTTAGTGATGCTATGGGTAGCCTTCGTGACGGTCTTGCAAGCCTCGTAATAATGCTCAACGGGTGTAGGATCAGATTGATAAGCTAGTGTGAAGATGAGATCATGCATGATCTCCTGCTCTTTCTTCCGCGCCTCAGCCTAAGCCTCGCGCTCTCTTGTGCGAGCCTTGGCCTCGGTTGCCAAATGCTTCTCTTTACGCTCGGCTGCCTCCACACGCTCTTGTTGTCTAGCCTTCTCTAACTGTATTATCATATCCATCATCATCCGCCTCATGAAATCCATGGAACTAGGTGTTGCCGTTAAGGGTTGACTGAAAGTTGGTGGATCCATTGGAGTAGGGTACAACTAAGAAAAGTCAATACCTCACTCCCTCTCAGCTAAAGGTTTACATGGAAGAGTGAAAATGTTTCTTTTGTGGTGAAAAAGGCGACAAAAAATCGAATTGTCCACATTTTAAGAAAGACTCTTCGCCTCTTGCCTCAAATTCAGTCCTTGATAATACCAAGAAGGAGAAAGGTAAATGGCAACGCTGAAAGGGATGGATGGGCAGAGAGTCTTGTTTTTATTTGATCAAGCTCGATAGACAACTTTATTTCGTTGGACACCTTAGAATTTCTTGGTCTCACACTAGAGAGATTAGCAACCCCAATCAGCTTTGGCTCGTCCTTCGAGGGGTTGACCTTGAACTCTACTCTTGTTCAAGGATATCTGAATTTGAAGATCGGCAAGTACTTTGATTAAGAGTCTTTCCTAGTAGCTCCAAATCAAGGTTGTGATGTTATTTTAGGAATGCCCTGGCGTTACAAAATTCATCCTACCCTAGACTATGTAAGCAAGAAACTGTCCCGTTTTAGAGGGCAACAATATGATGTACATGCTAGTGCAAGTGATTGGCCAATCCCTATGATCAGTCACATCACTGCTAAAAGAGAAATAAAGAAGTGTCTTGTTGCTTACTTGATTTTTGTCAAAGAGAGATGAATGGTGAAAATGTCTTGTCAAATTTGGATAAAGACTGCTTAACTTTTCTTAATCAGTACCAAGATTGCTTTACAGACACTCTCCCTGATGAATCACCTCCCAAAAGACCGGAAGACCACCGTATAGATTGGCATCTCACCTCCAAATCAACCACCATATAGAGTTAGCTTATTACAAGAGGAAGAAATTCTTAAACAAGGAAACGAACTTTTGGAAAAGGGTCTTGTTCAACCTAGTACTACTGTATAGATATATATAAGATTGTGCTCCGTACAACCTTCGGATCGTATGAGTTTTAAGTAATGCCTTTTGGCCTTACTAATGCTCCAACAACTTTCAATTGACTCATGGATCGAATATCTGCAGAATGTTCGAAGAATTGCAGAATCATAAACGACAAGTTAATGCTGAGAATGAATTTTTCTTGATCAAAATTCAAATTTTAAGGCATATAGTCTCTCATAATCAAGTACGCATGGACTGCAAGCTGCAGCGGAAGTGAATGTTAAACTTTGCTCAAGATGAGTGCTCCGAACCGTGCTCAAGGTTCCTTTTTCTTACGGAAGGGAGAGCCTTTTCATTCCTTTAGTGAGAGAGTGCAATGGACACAAACAAAGTGGTGAACACTGTGAATGAAGGTGCATGAGACTGAGAGATAGAGAGAGAAGAATACGACACCAGAATGTTGTCAAAACCCTCTTCCGAAGGCCCCACTCTCTATGGCGAGAGCGGTCTACTATTGATTGCACAAATCTCTACAATGCTTGGACTTGCCGACGATGTCGACGACGATGAGGACGCCGACGAGACGGGCTGAAATATGAAAACGCTAAGGGCTGAAATCTGCAAATCTTGTATCTGTTGAATTCAAACTCTTATGTCGATGACGACGATGTGACGACGACGCGTTGAAAATGCAGATGCTGAAATCTGCGTTTTTCGGGCTGAATCTGCAAATTGTGGCTGATCTGACCGTGCGGCGAGGATCTATTGCGGGAAGGTGAGATCTGGGAGGTTCGAGACTTCTACTGCGGTGTCTGACTGTTGAAAAATGAAAATGCTGGTGCTCCAGGTAGTACCGTCGCGGTGAATCTGCAAAACGCTGAGATGTCAGGCTGATCCAAAAACGCTAAGGCTGATCTGGGTCCTTGATGCAAAAACGCTAGGCTTTTGCTGTTCTGCTACTTCTAGGGCCGATCTGCCATGCAAAAACGCCAGGGTTGCTGAAGGTGAAAAACGTTAGGCCTGCTTGCTGCAAAATGCTAGGTTCGCTGATGGGGGGGGGGGAGTCTTGCTGAGAAGGTGCTTGTTGAACTCTTGTTCTTGCTGCCTCTTCTGCCAGAAATGCTAGTGCTAGCTTTACTTATATACTTGCTTGCTAAATTTGCCCTACCTAGTTCCCAACAAAAGTCACTTAAAATTAATAGTGAAAAATGTCAAAAATAGGGAAAATAGATCTATGCACTGTAAAAATGCTCCCGATGGGTTATGATGGTAATCTGATGATCATGCTACGTGCAACCAGAGGATATGCATCTAATCTAAGTGTCTAGACATGCACGGTCTGCGAACAGACTCACAAAGGTGCCAGAACACTTCCTAATCTAGGCTGATTGAACTGAACTGAACCCATGTCATGAAGTAGCTTGTCCACGTACACATAGGGTTAGATGTACACGTGACATCCCCTCCTTTTCAAAGTGAGGTACTGGTACCGAATTGTATGGTGTCGAGGTCCGAGGAAGATCGCAAACAGGGTCTAGAATCGTGGAAAGGACTCTTCGCCGGCCCACTCTGATGCGTGGGTCATGCGATACTTGAACTTCATAAAGGTCTACAACGCTTGCTTCTTTGGTCCGCGTCGAAAGCGACACAAAGTCATCTGTGGCTCCTTCAATGCTTCAACTTTGTCCATAGTCATGCTTCTACCTTCTTCAAGGATCTCCGAGGATGAAAATTCCTGAAACCACTTCCAACACAAAAACATGAACATACCCATTCCATGTAAAGTGACTGGAAAAATTAGAGTCTTCTTTAGAGATTGTGTATGCAATGTAGATGAACATATAGACAGAGTGCCAAACCGTTCATAAAACACACATAAAAATTGGAATCGAAACTTGTCTTTCTGATCTAAATCTATCAACTGTGGCAAATCACAATGGAAATGCCGATCCTTGATGCGCAATCCTTCTTGTGCTCTTTTGGATACTGTGTCATGCCAAGGAAGAGACATGAAATGTGAATTCCTTGGATGCAAACTTTTCATCTTTTCATGAGTAATCCGCATACATCTGTGCTCATTCACGAGTGAATCGTGTTCATCGTACAATATGTCATGCCTATGAAAAGGGATCACATAAGTATGGTGACTAGAATACAGGAAAGCATCCGAATGAAACACTCGAACAATGCGTGCTGACTAATCATTCGTACACATAATACTACTGTGGGGGTTCTTTGGATGTCACGTGACACATCCAACCCTATGTGTCCGTGGACAAGCTACAACATGATCAGGGTTCAGTCAGTCTAGTCAGTCTAGATTAGAAGTGGTCTGGCACTTTTGTGAGTCTATTCGTAGACCGTGCATGCCCAGTCATTTAATTAGATGCATATCCTCTGGTTGCACACAGCATGATCATAAGCATTTCCATCAGAATCAGTCAGGGGAATTTTCCAGTGCATTTAGCCTATTTTACCTATTTTTGGCATTTTTCACTTATTAATTCAAGCGACTTTCCAACAAAAGTAGGTAGGGCAATTTTGCTAAGAAAATATATAAGCAAACCCAAGTTAGCACTAAATGGCAGAAGAGGCAACATGAGCACCTTGCTCAACAGGCAACTTCTCAGCAGAACCTTGGTGGATTCCCTCCAAACAAGATCCCAAGCCTTCGCGTTTTTTCCAAGTAGCAGATTCCTATCCCTGGCGTTTTTGCATCAGATCGTCGCTGGAAAGAACATCGGCCTAGCATTTTTGATTTGCAATACAACCTCAGCTTGCTAGCGTTTTGGTTCTCATCACACCTAGCGTTTTTGGATTTCAGCCCCAGCATTGCAAGGTTTCTATCACCATCAGAAGGCTACAATTTCAGCAGCGTTTTCAGCAATAGAAGACTTGTAGCATAGCGTTATTGGACAGCAGTAGAAAGATTGCAGATTTCAGCCCTAGTGTCGACTTCGTCATCACCGTCGTCATCGTCGACATAGCCTAGACTTGCATCAGTCTCATGCATCACCATTGTATCAGATTGTGCAATCATAAGTAGACCACTCTCACCGATGAGAGTGGGGCCTTCGGAGGAGGGTTTTACGTCTCTGGTGTCGTATCTCTCTTCTCTCTCTATCTCTCAGTCTCATACACTTAGCACGCACAGTGTCCATTCACTTTGTTTGTGATCATAGCACTTTCCATTAAGAACGGAAGGCTCTACCTTCCCTAAGAACAAAAGGAACCTTGAGCACAGTTCGGAGCACTCATCTTGAGCAAAGCGCAAACATTCATTCCGCTGCACCTAACATTGGTATCAGAGCTTTGGCAGTGTTCTGTATCACTCAAGGAAAGAACCACAAGAATCACAAGGATTTTTTTTGCTTGTTGCGGTCGCATGAACCCAATTTCGCTTGGGCGTGTCGATTCCTAATCGTGTTTTTGAAGAGTGACAGGAATCCCAAGAAAGAAGGGCTTGTCCAACCTCCCCTTGTGTCTCTTTTCACTCATTGAGAGCGGACCATGCACTTAGCGGCCGGCCAATTGACGTGAGGTGGGAAAAAGCAACCTTGGTGTGAGCGCAAGGCCACTAAGGGGTGCGCCCGCGGAAAAGAGTAGAACTCGGGTGAAGAGAAGATCCTTCTGAAACGCGGTTTGCAAGCGAAAGAAAACCTCAAGAACCTCAAGAACTCAAGAACCCTCAAGAACTCAAGACCCGCAAGAATCCAAGTTCCTTGTGAACTTAAGAACCCACAAGAACCCACGATTGCAGAATGGTCATCAGTCGAAGAGGAATGGATACTTCGCTTGGAGGTGATGAGCATGAGAGAGGCGAAGAAGAATTTTCCCCACCAGGAGGTTTTTCCGACCCTTCCTCATCTACGACAAAGATTGCACTCACTCCTATGGAGGAGTTGAAGCAATTGTTTATGGAAAGGAAGTTAGAACGCGAAGAAAGAAAAACAGAAAGAGAAGCAGAAAGAAAGGCCTACGAAGAACAAAAGGAAGCCATAGATCGTGAATACAAAGAAGGAATGGCAGCCTTATATCGTCAGTACAACTTGGAAGAAAAAGAAAGTCAAGCCAAATTTTATCGCGAGAACAAAGCAAGACAAGTAGAGAACAAAGCAATACAAGAACAGAGCGACCGACAAAAAAAAGAGTTCTGGCGACTCTATTCTCAAGTTCAGGCACAGATGCAAGAGATTTGGGGAAAGGAGACTCTCTCAGTCTCTTCTTCTCCAAAGCATGACACACAGGATTTGCATGATTGTGAGCAACATGATGATTTGATTGACAATGATCAGCATGATGATTTGGATTTGATTGACAATGATCAGCATGAGGATGTCCATGATGTCCAATGTTAGGTGCAGCGGAATAAATGTTTGCGCTTTGCTCAACATGAGTGCTCCGAACTGTGCTCAAGGTTCCTTTTGTTCTTAGGGAAGGTAGAGCCTTCCGTTCTTAATGGACATTGGAAAGTGCTATGATCACAAACAAAGTGAATGAACACTGTGCGTGCAAGTGTATGAGACTGAGAGATAGAGAGAGAAGAGCCAGAGACGACGTAAAACCCTCCTCCGAAGGCCCCACTCTCGTCGGCGAGAGTGATCTACTTATGATTGCACAATTTGGTACAATGGTGATGCATGAGACTGATGCAAGTCTAGGCTATGTCGACGATGACGACGGTGATGACGAAGTCGACACTAGGGCTGAAATCTGCAATCTTTCTACAGCTGTCCAAAAACGCTATGGGTTGAAATCTGCGATTGAGCCAAAAACGCTGATTTTGGGGCTGTTTTCGGTGGTTCCTTAACGCTGAAAATCTGCAGGTTTAGGGCTGAAAACTGAGGTTCTTAAATGCTGAAAACTGATGTCTTTATCGGGCTGAATCTGCTACTTCTTGTGGGCGGAATCTGCAAGTCTTCTGCAAGTTGTGAGCAGCATGATGATTTGATTGACAATGATCAGCATGATGATTTGTGAATGTTGACCTAACCTTTTCAGCAAGACTCTCGGCAGGACAACCTAGCATTTCCAGCCATCAAGAATAGCCCAGTGTTTTCAGCATTTGCAGATCAGCCCCAGCGTTTTGCAAGCTGCAGATCAGCCTCGCGACAGAGCAGATTTCTTGAGCGTTTTCAACATCAGCCCTATCGTTTCTGGGAACAGCAATCAACCTAGCGTTTTGCAAGTCCTTGGCGATAGAACATCCACAGCATCAGCGTTTTGCGTTTTCAGCGATTAGACTCCATACCGCAGCCCCCAAACCTCGCAGATCTCACCTTCCCGCAGCAAATCCTCGCCGCACGGTCAGATCAGCCAGCGTTTGCAGATTGAGCCCGCTATTCGCAGATTTCAGCATCTGCGTTTTTAGCGCGTTGTCGTCGCATCGTTGTCGTCATCGACAGAGTCAGAATTCAGCAGATACAAGATTTGCAGATTTCAGCCCTTAGCGTTTTCAGCCCGTCTCGTCGCCTTCCTCATCGTTGTCAACATTGTCGGCGGCAAGCCCATTGCATTGTAGAGATTTGTGCAATCAATAGTAGACCACTCTCGCCATAGAGAGTGGGGCCTTTGGAGGAGGGTTTGACAACATTCTAGTGTCGTATTCTTCTCTCTCTATCTCTCAGTCTTGGTGCTACTGTGCTCTAGTGTCTTCTGCCTCTTCTAGCGCCCAAGGGCCTCCTTATATAGGTGCAGTGAGCTGGGTCGAGCAGCTCCATTAATCCCCCCACGACCTTGGAAGTTGTGGCCTGCAAGAGGTGGTTCACGCGGAGCTGGCAAAATTGGTTTAGTGCGGTGAGAGTGCTTATGCTTGAGGGTTTTGATGCTAGTGCTAATGGGTCGTGCAATCAGAGGGTATGCTGCTACTGTAAGTGCCTGCACATGTATGTCCTGAGTACAAGCTCACAAAGGTGCCAGAACACTTCCTAGGCTACGTAAACCCTAAAAGTAGCACATGCACATAGGGTTAGATGTGCACGTGACAACATCCCACTTCAAATAACAAACAAGTCTTTCACAAAAAAAGCCAGTGCTGGCTAAGGAAAAACCATCGTACGACGTCTCTCTCTCTCTGCTCTCGCCAAAAACAGCCCGTAACCACCTCCTTCTAGCGCTACATGCTGCCCTGTTCGAGCCGGCTCTGCACCGGCTATTCCTACCGAGTACGGGAGCCTATAAAAGCAATCCGCTCTCTCTCTCTCTCTCTCTCTCTCTCTCTCTCTCTCTCTCTCTCTCTCTCTCTTAGTTTCACATAAGGACCAGTGCGAGGAGCAACAAGTATGCCAACGGGAAGTTGCAAGTGATCAAGAGAGGCCGGTACTCGGAATTCGCTTTCACGTATTCGGAGCGACAGGTACCAATTGTGAATTGGTGAAACATGTTGTTTCGTGTTTGTGCTTTTGTAGGTACTCCATCACGGAGAAGGAGCAAGGAGGCCTCGGCCTATGCTTAGAGATTCCGGGAAAGAATCCGGAATAGTCAACGGAGCTTCGTGCTTTGAGTACAGACGGGAATGGAATTGAGAGCTTGTCTCTCGGGTTTTCTTAATGAAAAGGAACGACCATCGAGTCCGAGAATTTAGAATGGAGGGGTTACTCCGGTTCTTGTGCTTGTAAAATGATTTTCCCTAATACAAATTCTCTTTAAGGGGGGGGACCAATCCATCTTCTGGTCCCAAATACTGTGTCGATCTTCTCCCTCATCTCTTTTGAGTTGAAAGTTTTTTAATTTATTCATGTGCTCTCCCATTTGTGACCCGACGTATGGAGATTGCTTTTCCGTACTTGGAGCGAGAGGTGAAGCTTGTGAATACTGTCAGGTGCAACGGAAGTGTTTATAGATTTAGCTCAAATCTAGCTCTCCGCACAAACACAAGGGACACTTTACTAGAAGGAACTGAACTGAAAGAAAGAGAGAGAAAAGAGACGACACAGGGATGTCGGGTCCCAAACCCTCAAGGGCCCCCTTGCTCTGTTGCCAGAGCAAGTACTTTCTTTATTCTTGCACAAATGCTCATACAATGACTCGATGCTGAGATGCTAATGGTTACTGATGCTGTGGTACTTGATGATGTGCTAGAGGCTCACAAAGGTGCTAGGCTCAATCCTAAGCTAATGACTCATGCTAGACTGTAGCAGAAGCATGTCCACGTAGCGCAAGTGAAGTGCGCATGTGACATCCCCCTGTTAAAGGTGAGGCACAACTGTTAAACTTTTGTCTGTTCTTCTGATGCTGACTTCATCTGATGCATATGGATGCATAACCAATGAAGATTCCTACAGCCGGGTGGATACCACTGATGTAGATCTGGTGAAATGTCAACACCTACCATACGAGTTATTAGGTAGCCTTACTACTGTCGCAGATTACCAACTTTCTTGCTGACTCTGCCTTGCGAGCAAGTACGACTAGTCGAGCGACGAGTAGTCTTGTCGTAAAAACATTGTGGGTGAAGCAGAAAGGTAAGGGTGCTCGGAGGTAAATCCAAGGGTTTCTTGTGGACGGAAGTGGATGCATGCTACATGCGAATGCAAATGCAAATGCAGAAGAGGTTAGGGATCCTTTCTCCAAATCCTTCCATATCCTCATAAGAGGCAAGTAGATCGTGGTACTCAAGATCCGGGTTCTCGTGTATCCGATGTCGATCTTCCTTGAAAGGATGGCAATGAATATGGGAGTGTTAAGTCCACGATTGGGACTCGACGATTCTGTCAGGGGAAAAAACGGGAGAGGTTGTTTGGGTTCTTTGGATTCTTGGTGGTTCTTGAGGTTCTTGGTTCTTCCCTTGAGTTCGTGAAGCTGAAGCACACACAGAGCTCTAATACCAATGTTAGGTGCAGCGGAAGTGTATGGATTTAGCTCGGATCTAGTACTTCGCACAAACAAGGGACACTTACTTTACTTGAAGGAACTGAATTGAAAGAAAGAGAGAGACAAGAGAGAGAAAAGAGACGACATAGGGATGTCGGGTCCCAAACCCTCAAGGGCCCCCTTGCTCTGTTGTCAGAGCAAGTACTTTCTTTATTCTTGCACAAATGCTCATACATTGACTGGATGCTGAGATGGTGATGCTAATGGGTATTGATGCTGTGGTACTTGATGTCGTCGACGACAACGATGTTGACGATGACGATGACGACGATGGTGTCAGTGACGACGACGATGTCAAGGCTGAAATCTGAAAATACTAGGTACTTCTGCTATGGATTTGCAATCTGCGACAAGGTTCTGCAACCGCCAATGCATGCAAAGCTGAAATGCAAAACGTTAGCTGATCTGGGCTGAATATGCAAAGCGTTGACTGCCTTGGGTTGAAACCAAAAACGCTAGGCTGATCTGGGTGTTGATGGTCGATGCGGCGAGGATTTGCAACCGGGAAGGGTATGGTACGGCGAGGTTCAAGGCTGATCTGAAAACGCCGGTTTTATGGACTGAAAACGCTGGTCTTCTAATGCTGAAAACGTTGGGCTGATCCTGGAGAAAACGCTAGAGCTCCTGAGGTGTTGCCAATTGGGTGCCTGCCTCCTTGTGTCTCTGCATTCATCTGCTCTCTACTGGCACCCTTGCTTCCTTTTATAGTTCCCTTAGCCATTTGCCCTACCTACATTCCAACAAGGGTAAATGAAGAATCACTTATCAATAAATGACCTATAAGAGGTGGTTCATGCGGTAAAATGCCTGCATGACGAAAGGATGTCTTGTGCAAGAGAGGGTATACAACTATGACTGGCCTGGACATGCACGTCCTGCTAGAGGCGCACAAAGGTGCAAGGCTCAGTCCTAATCGATTGACTCATGCTAGACTATAGCAGAAGCATGTCCACATAGCGCAAGTGAAGTGCGCACGTGACAAATACGCTCTATGAGTTGTTGCTTTTGTGTATGTGCTTTTTGTAGGTACTCCATTGGGGAGGAGGAGCAAGGACGCTTTGGATTCCGGAATTGGAATCTGGAACGGTCTGCGAAGCTTTTTGCTACGAGTACAAACGGGAAAAGAATTGAGAGCCCGTCTCTTGGAATTTCCATAACGGGAAGGAAACGATCATCAAGTCTAAGATTTAGAACAGAGGGGTTTTTTCTTGTTCTTGTGCTTGTAAAAAGATTCTCTCTGAATAAAGATTCTCTTTAAGGGGAGGGGACTAGCCCATTTTCTGGTTCCCAATATTGTGTCGATCTTCTCCCCCGTCTCTTTTGGGCAATATTTAGCTTATTGATCATTCGTATTCGCTCATGTTTGTGACAATGGTATTAAAGCTCGGTCGTCTCTCTTTTTCTGCAAAGGAGGACGAATGAATGGGAAGAACCATGACGAGTCAAGGGAGAACCGCTGAAGACAAACTTCAGCAATTACGAGTTCAACTCGTGGAATTGCAGCACCTTCTCATGCTGCGAGCTGTCTGGATGGAATCAAGAAGCGGCAAGGAACAAATGCTGATGGGTGTTAGAAAAGCCTTGTCGGTGGTAACAACCCGCAGGAGAAAAATGCGGAAGGAGGTGCCGTAGTGCACAAGGGATCTTCGGATCGGAACAAGTGGCCTACGGAAAGCAAGGGCTAGGAAAAAGAACTCTCTTTGTTGAATGAAAGCAAGGATATCTCTATCTCTTCTTTATCATACTCTCCAGTACTGCCACTTCTCATACAATATCTAAGCCATTTTCCAAGAAGGGAAAGCCTACTAGTTCCCTACGTAATACTACGGAGAAGCCCAAATTCAAGAAGGATAACCACAAGCGTCACTCCACGATGTGGGTTTCGAATCTGGTGACAAGGATGTCAAGTTTGATAGTTACACAGAATGGAGAGATATCTCCAAGGCACAGAAACTTTACTGAAAAATCCAAGTTGCGTCATGTTGGGATGTATCTCAAGGAGACGGCGAGCAACGGATGCTCAAGATGGCATTATCTAAGGGGCACAAGCCAGAAGGTGGACTCAGTTCAAAGCTGAATTTTATGAAGAATTCCTTCCACCCCATTTCGAGGACATCCAGAAGGAATGGGAATGGCTTGCCATGAAGGAACATGAGAAAGTCACGGCTTATGTTGACAAGTATTGGTCGTTTCTTTTGAGAGTTACTCCTTTCATGAAGATTTCCAACGAGAAAAAGATACAAAAATTTGAAGCAAGCCGGCAACCACAAGAGCATGAAGGTGTATCCCCATGATAACTTTAAGCGGATGATGGAGCAATTGGCAATCATTGCTGAGGATCTACATTCCATTGGTACCCCCAGACAAATGGAACAAAGCATGTACCGAGCAAGGCAAAGTCTATGATGACCATGGCGACCAAGGCAAAAAGCGTCCCCTTGAAGGCCCGGATCAGCCTAAGAAGCCAGAGGTACCGGAAAAAGGCTTAAGTATTTCACGCCCAACCACGTACAAACCTTTAAAGAGCAAGGAAGATGTTTGAGAAAGGTTAGATGAAGGACGATTGCCCTGTTCGGCAGCAACAACAGGAACAAGCATCTTCGAAGAATGAACACGCAAAGAAGGAACCCGCTCCATCGAGCTCGAATTCTAGATGTTCAAGAGAATACGAAAATGGAAAAGGGGAAGCGTCAGCTTCTCTAGGGCTGAGGATCTTTGAATAACTAGCGGGTATTGATCCTCAATGACATTGGATTAACGAACAACTTTATCTAATTGGATACTGCAAAACGCTTGGGCCTCACACCGGCTCAGCTTGGAACTCGGGTCACTTCCGGATTGGCATTTGAGGGGTTGACTACCAATGCAACTCTCGTGCAAGGACAACTCAATCTTCGGATTGGCGAGTACAAGGACTGCAAATCATTCTTGATGGCACCCATCGAGGGATGTGATATCATCTTGGGTATGCCATGGCACTTCCATATGCAACTAGTCCCAAATTATGTGGAAAAGGCGAGGCCTCGCTTTTGAGCATGAGGACAAGAACATTAATTTTTTTGCTGATGCGAGGATTGGCTATTCCCTATTGTAAGCTGTATCTCCATTAAAAAGGAAATAAAGAAGTGTGTTTCTGCTTATTTGGTTTTCATAAAGGAAAAGGATAAAACTAATGAGGGTTCACTCTCTAGTTTAGAAATTAAACGTTTTCAATTTATTGAAAGGTATAAGGACTGTTTTACGGAAACTTTTTCAGATAGGCTACCTCTGGAACGTCGGAAAGATCACCGGTTGATTTTGTACCGGGTAGCTCTTGTCCAAACCAACCCCCTTACAAGGTAAGTCTTGCGCAGCAAGAGGAAATTTCAAAGCAAGTTAGACACTTTTCAAATGTGCATTGACTACCGATCTTGGATTGATGATATTCTTGATAAGTTGCAAGGTGCAAGCATCTTTAGTCGCATTGACTTAAAGAGCAGGTATCATCAGATACGCATAGCCCGTGAGGATGTCCATAAGATTGCTTTTTGCACAACCTTTGGACTTTATGACTTTTTGGTAATGCCTTTCGGCTTGACCAATGCTCTTGCCACATTCAATCAAATGATGGATCAAATTTTCAGCCCACATCGAGATTTTACATGAATATTCTTCATAGTCACATGGGGACGGGGCTGGGTCTCGAGTTCGTGAGGGGTCCCGAGGGCGGGGATGTGGCAAAACAGGGGATGGGGGACGGATCAGGGCATGCGTGTTAAAAAACACTTGTTCTATACTAGACAACACTAAAAGCACAAGATTGCAAAGAAAAAGTGGGGTTTGCACTCATAAATACCAAAATATGACGTGGTAAGAACGGGGCGAGCACGCACCGCACATGTTGACGTGATGATCAATCATCATACTCAAAGGGAAAAAAGTAATGATGTAAGATCGAGGTGGTACAAGATTGGTCAACTCCCACTACGGTACATGATGTACGTATCTTGCTGGGATTGTGTTCTTATTATCGGGGGTTTATCCGGGGCTTGCTCATGTAGGAGGACCACTTTATGACCTAAAAAGGAAGAAGATTCCCTTTAGATGGGGATCGAGACAACAAGGTGCCTTTGACAAGCTCATGTATTTATTGAGCCATGGTCCTATTTTGATAGTGCCAGACTTAAGGAAACCATTCGAGGTTCACTGCAATGCTTCAGGTGATTGCATCGGTGCAGTGCTTAACCAAGAAGCCCATGCAGTGGCTTACAAAAGTAGAAGCTTATTCTTCTAGGAGCAGACTTTGTGATCAAGACCGATCAGCAGAGTTTACTATATTTCCTTACGCAACGGAAATTATTTGAGAAGCAGATGAGAAGGGCGAACTTGTTGGCCATGTTTCACTTCCAGACCCTTCATACGGCTGGGAGTAAGAACGTGGCTGCGGATGCACTGTCTAGACGGCCAAGGGTGAATGCAATCACCTTTGTATGTCTCAGGAACTGGAATTACTTCCGGATTTGTATCTGAACAACCCAGACTTCCCTTCCATTTGGAGCAAGTTACAAAACAGAGAGAATGAATGTGGCTGCGGACGCATTGTCTAGACGGCCAAGGGTAAATGCAATCACCTCTCATGTCTCAGGAACTGGAATTACTTCCGGATTTGTATCCGAACGACCCGGACTTCTCTTCCATTTGGAGCAAGTTACAAAACAGAGAGAATGAATATCCTTATTTTATTCGGGATGGTTACCTCTACCACCACCAAGCAATTCGTGTGGCAGTGCCATTGAGAAAGAAAATCATGGATAAAGCACATGCTTCGACTTCTGCAGGTCATCGGGGTATTCTCCCTATGATCTTAGCATTGGAAAGATATTTCTTTTGGCTAGGCCTTAAAGCTGACATCGATTAGTATGTTGGGGAATGATTGGTTTGCCAAAAAGTCAAGGACGATGAGCATAAGACGCTTGGGTTACTCCAACCTTTGCCTAGATCAACCTTGGGAAAGTATTGCCATGTATGGATCTCCCAAAGACTCAAACTAGTAATGATGCGATCTGGACCATGGTGGACAGATTTAGCAAGCAAGCTCACTTTATTCCAGTCAGGAAAACAATCAAAGCGGATCGTATGGCTAGGGTTTTCTAGCATAAATTTTCAAGCATCATCATCATCATCCATGCCCGAGGATGCCCAACGTCAGGCGTTGTCCGAGAAAGTATTGCATCGGTTGCTGAAGAGCTTCGTCAATGTCTGCCTCTGTAAATAGTCGTACTAGGCGTCTCCCATGTTGTGCTAGAATAGTCCTGATTCTGTGATGGAGCCTCCATCGATGTCGTGGTCCCCCTCGTAGACGCGGGCGTCTAGCTCTCCCGAGCTCAGTGGCTCTGTCCACTAATATACCTTTGGTAGAAGTGGGCTCTGAAGTCTGCTGTGATGCATGCTCATCTGGCTGCGGAGTCCCTGCTCTAAAGAAGTTAGTGATCTCCCTTTGTGAACGTCTCCCATTGCCTGGTCTCCTGAAGAGACTCTCCCTATGCCTACGTAGGTCTAGCAAAAACAACTCAAGGCATCTCTGATCCTGATATCTCATGACTCTAGCCAACGGTCCAAAGCCCTCTCTGAATAGATAGTGAAAGTGGCCTCGTATCCCATTATATACCGGACAATGACAAATGTGATGTAACTTTGTCTCTGGTTTTATATGACACAACTGGCATATCCTGGCTTTTGCTCGTACTTTCCTAAATCTGCTAATCTCAATCTCTAGCTGACGCGCTGATGTGTGCATCTGACCAATAGCACATCGTATCTCATAGGATAAATGAGTGTCCATATAGGACGGTCTGATCACATATCCATCCTGTTAGTTGGAGGAGATGCTATAGAAAGCCATTTTCGTGCCCAACTCTTGTACCGGGTGTATCCACGTGTTTCTAGTATCTAGTTGAATCAAATCCTGACGTATAAGTCTAGTGATCTCTGTTTGTGTGAGAGAAATGGAGGGTGCATCCAAGGAGTACTGGAATGGAGGCAGTCTATCCATGCTGAAGCCATGTGATTGAAACCATGATGGCATATGCCCATACCAACATGCTATGTCCCCTTGTAGCGCTAGCTGTTGGGATAACACAAGGGTTAGTCGAGCATATCTATCTCTGGGGAGGTCCCATAAATTATGCATGAAGGAAATTGATCTAGTAAGGGCCTCAACTACGAGAGAGGGGGTAGCTAGCTCAGCTCGAATAATCTCATGTCGCACTGAGGCCTTAGCCTGAATCACCTAAGAGATCATAGAGACTAGAGCCTCTCCATACATCTCCATCCATTAGTGCTACCAGATCTGCCCTGGTCGTCCACTGAGGGTCCCCAAATTTGAACCCCATAGAGCATAGTTGAAGCCACTAGAGTGTCAAAAAGCCACAGCTTTGTTCGAGGTTCCTGAAACTGAACCTGCGAACACATCTTCTCCAATCCTCCCAAGGATGCATAAGCTCTCGTCAATCTAGTCTTTGCTGCTCTCCTCAATGAAAATGCCGGTCCACTGCAGTCTACCCCAAGATAGGTGTATGCATCTGTACACTCCACCGTCTCCTGGCCATATGTAAAAGTGGGTGGTGACCTCGTGACCCACTGTGGTGTGGTGTTAAACACCATTACCTTGCTTTTCCCCATGTTAATATACAATCCACTATTGTGGGCAAATTTGTACAAGGCATCTAAATGACGTTGCGTCCCCTCCAGGCAATCGGAAATCAACACAATATCATCAACATATAACAATAGTGGGATCCATGTCCTTGCCAACTGTGCTTCTCTATCACCATCCTTCTCAATAGTCATTCAACAACCTCATCCACATACATGCCAAATAGTGTAGGAGATAGCGGACAACCCTGTTTCATTTTAATAGTAGAGTGAACCAAATCAGAAATCCCCTCTAGAGTGCGTACATGCCCCACTACTGACTTTTATAGAGCCATGATCCCCCAGATCAACTCTCTGGGTAACCCCATCTCTTGCAGTCTGCCCATTAATCTAGCTCTGGGCATTGTATCGAAGGCTTTGCGAAAGTCCACAAGGCAACAATACAGCCGTCTCGCACGTGATCTCCCCTCCTCAATAATGGCTTTGAGTGTCGGAATATGATCAAGAGTAGAGAAACCTCCGAAAGCCGCCTGTTCTACTGTCCGTACACCCTCTTCTCTCTGCCCATCTACTCTTGCTCAAGGATGGATGCGTACAACCGTGCCAATGTGTGTCCAATCATGATTGTGCGGTAGTTCCCAGGCTCTATAGGGTCCCGTGACTTGAGGTATGATCGTGGACAAACTCCAAGTAGCAGGTAGGCCCTCGCACATGGCACGATTGAACATCACTGCTAGAAGCTCTGGAAGAAAATCTCTGGCATGTATAAAATGCTCTGCTACTAGGCCATCGTGATCATATACTCTCCTAGTCTTCATCTTGTCAATGGCTTTCTTTACCATCTCGGCGGTAAAGAAAGCACATGTGTGTGGGCATGGCTCTGTCGATCTGGAAGAGGTGGCTGCCCCGAGACTGTGTAGAGAGATGATGCATACTGACCCCATACCTCCATAGAAGTGAGGACCGGTGGGGGAGGAGTGCTCATGGAAGAGTCGCCATGCCTCGCCTGAATCCTGGCTCAAAAACAGCTGATATAAATCCGGCTCTAGCTGAGCTAAAAACGCCCTCTTCTTCCGTCGTACCAAACGCCGAGAAGCAATCTGGCTGCCTGAGTAATGACTCCTAGAAGTACCTCCCTCTGAAGTTGGGCTCTGGTCTCTCTGCACTCCTCATCATACCAGCTATTTTGGGGTGTGCTCCTAGAACGTCGTCGCTGCCAAGGCTAAGTGTGTGGGTATGCCTCTACTGTTGCATCCTGTAGTGTCCATGTCAATCTATAAGTGAGCTCCCCTAAAGCTCTCCCCAGATCCTCTGTGCATAAGCGTCTGTAGATACCATCTATGTAGACAAAACCAGTCTCTGAAGTAAAAGTGTATCGGGTATGCGTAGGTGTCTGTGCCAGTCGAGCTGTGCTGAACTGGAATGAGACGGTAAACGTGAGGAGAGCATGATCTAGTGCTACCCCAATAGGCCTGGGCCCAACTGTAAAGTTCTGAATAGAGGGTATAAAATTGGGCTGAGCCAAAACATAATCCACTGTGCCGGCCCCATGTCAATGAGGAAAACAAGTGAATCCACTCGACGCTGGAAATCTATGGAGGCCATCCAAGATGGCCAGTCGATATGCTGTCCCCAAATCTGTCAGGTATCCCCCATATCTAGTGTGCTCTTCATCGTGCGAACACCTGGCCAATCCCATATCACTGACATCCAATTCTCTCAACATTTCCTTGAGGTATCGTAGAAAGCTGTCTGAGACTGGCCCGTCCTGGCATTGAAATCTCCCAAAAGAATGACATATATATCCCTAGAATCTCCCATATGTTCTCATCCAATATCATGTAGGGTGACTCCCCCTTGGGCGATGCATAATGAGATGTGCTGGGGGCAAAGTAGCATATTGCAATGTAGAGTGGCCTCCCTGTTTCCGCTCTCTCTGACCCACATATATCTGGCTGCTCATCCTCCGAACAATATGAATGAGGGGTTGCAGCTCCTCCTTGAATAAGACTGCCACACAATCTGACCCTCGTTCTCTATGCGTTGATCTCACTTCGTGCCTATAAGTAGTCTCCCAATGGTATCCCGTCACTCTAGGTAATGTGCCGCACTTTTGGGCAGTGGCGTTTGTGGGTTGTCTTAGTGTTTAGTTGATATTGTACATGGTGGAGCCGATGGTTGTATTATGTTATGGGTGACTATCATGAATTTATACCTTGCACTTCCATTCAAATGTGAATCTTCGCTTGTCCTGATTCATTATGTAGGTGTGTGTGTGTGTGTGTGTGAGTAACATGGTGGTTGTTTGTTTTGTTTTTCTTAGTCCTTGTTATTACATATTTGCGGATATCGACAGGTTCATATTGGCTCATAAAAATGCTGAAGCATATGATACGCCAGACTTGCCTTTGAGAGTTCGCACTCTTTTCTCCACAAAATTCAAGACTATGACATCCTATGTTCACACACAACATGATTCTCTAGACGGCCGCACCACAAAGCTGCTTATCAAGTTTCAGGTACAAATGACGTTTCTACTGTTGCAAACTGACCAGTTTATCTGTACATGGTGTTTTATGCAAGCATAGATGTGAGACTTCATCTTCTTTTGCTTGCTAGCTCTGATAACTAGGTGCAAGATGAAATTTAATATGGGGCATAAAAATTGCTCAAAATGTTTTAGTCCAATTTGTTCAAAATAGTTGAGGTTGTGATATGAACATGATAGTTGCTACATACCTGGATAGAAAATGGGTGCATGTAGTGTTGGGCACTAGCCGTGAGTTGGCCCTTACCAATATGATGGGCTAAAAACTCCTACAAAGTACAAACAGGATTTGGTATAAGCTTGCTTTGTGTGTCATTCACTAGCTCCAAAGCTTTGAAGTAAAGCTCGCATCGTTTTGTTTTATGAACCTTTATAATAAGCAACCACTAGCTATATTACAAGCTGTAAATCTAGGAAGAAGAAATTTGATGGTGTTATATGAGGATAATTGAATAGAGTCACTCTTGCCGGAGACTGCCCTATTGTAGCTCATTTGTACTCTCAGGCAAGACGATTTATCAAGAATTGGTATTTTGTGTGTGATTTGCCTAAGACAATTATGTTTGACAGATACACAAAGTTCACTTCTGATTTTTGGTCGCATTATTTGAAAGCTTTTCTGCTCAGCTTATCCGTCCCCAACAAAACCAAATGGGAAGCAAGCGTTTTTGAATGAATATTAATTCAGTGCTAGTGGCAGGACCGCACAGGAAGCGGCTCTTGGTTGATCTTGTCAATCTCTTACGCCAATTTTTTGGAAGTATATCACATAACTGAGACCATATGGAGATTCTATATACAAAAGGCTCAAGAATCTTATACTTAGCTGCAGTAAACACTACCAAAACGTGTCTATCAAGGAATATGATAGGGTAGGCTTGAGAAAAATGATACAACGATTTGAGTAAGTTGGTAAAATTGTCTTTTAGAATGTTGGTCCATTCCAAATTGCCAAAAAGGAAAATGATGTTTCCATGCCATTGCTTTTGGACAATAAATATCAGGTTCCGTATGTTTTGATTCAAAATTGTTTGAAGGACCGGTTCTAGAGCCGGTACGTGATGATTCATGAAGAACATGACATTCTCTTAGCGGAAGTCATAGAGCCTGGGCAAATCTTGTTGCATCCGGTTAAGCATGATCTAGAGAAGACATATGGTGTATTAGAGGATGTTTTTTCGTATATCTTGTGGTTGTTTGGGTATATTGCCCTCTATCAATCATTGTGAATACTGTGGGGTTTTCCCCATTTTCTTGTCATGACCTGCCATCGACTTCATGTAATGCAAAGGGTACAAGCCCTACTTTTCCACCAAAAAAGGAAAAATAATAATGGTTTGTTTCGCAACCATGGAGATTTGTTAGCTGCCTTTGAACTGGCAATGCAGATCAGCAGCCTCAACTTAAGCAGGAGGGTATGTCGCATGTGTAACTTCTTCTTTGTGCTCTGTAGACATTCTCTAACAAATTCAGGGTCCAGGTAAGGCTGAGAAAGCCTTGAAATTCTTTTTCTGACATCCTCTTGAGCCTACTTGTTCAGTTGGATCCATCCATTAGAGTCACCAACCATGCATAACACTTTCTGCATGTATAGTGGGTGTAGGTAGCTGCTGTACAGATCTGGGGGCATCCGCTACCATTATTCAATTAGATTACAATGTCAATTATTCAATTATTCAATTAGCCTTGAGTATCCGATCCCAACCAGGGGAGCAAAATGAGATGTGCACTAAGACAATTCAAGCCCTAAAAAGACAAGTGCTTTTGACAGCCAGAAATTGTACGTGAGAAGAGTGACCTGTGGCATCACTTTCCCTTGCAATATTAGCCCCTACCTTCCATCAACATCTAGGTGTAGGCACCCACTTATGCCTGGCTATCATTGATGGCTTCAGCGAGAACAGAGCCAGCCAGTTGCAGTGCACAGACAGCCTCTTGTGGACCCCATCGCGCAGTCATCCTCGGCCTCTCCAAAGCTTCCCCATTGGCAGGTTCTTGTTGGCAATTTTCAGCTTTAATTGTCCCATCAGCCACACAGGCATACACAAGGTGATCCAAACATCGCTATCAGATGATGATGTGTCAGCCTGGTGATATGGCAATAAGCTGATGTGGCAGCTTGATGATGTGTGGCACAGTGCCACATGGAAGCTGCTTACAAATTGCTTGGAAAGCAAGCGAGAAAAGCTGTAGTTGGCGAGAGTTATTGAAGGTACTATGGTACTACTTTCAATATGCTTCATTTTGAGTCGTTAAACATAGGTTGTCTTGCATTTGCTAGTTACAAAGCTGGATTTTCTTCAAAAAACTTGGTAATTTCTATGTAGATAGTTTCTCATCCAATATGCTTCATTTCAACTCTTCAACAAAAGTTGTTTTGCCAATTATTTCCTGTAACAAAGCTGGAATTTTACAAGTAACTTGGTAGTTTTGATGTACAGAATGGTTTGTCTGCTGAGGCTGTTATCATACGACATGATTCATCTGCGGGAAAATATGCTGGTGGCCCACGTACTGGAGCTGCTAGAGCTACGCTTTGTGTCTCATCACAGGTCAAAATGAATCCTTTGCTGCATGCTTTCAGTGGAATGCAAGTTGTTCTCAACTCAAGAGAGAGCATTTTTGAATTCAAGCTGCCTAGTAGCTTTGCAAATTCAACCACTGTGTGGTTAAGTGTTAGTGTTTAAAAGTTGGACATAAGTTGTGTGTTTGTTATATGCATCTGTACCACCTCTATGTCAATCTTTTGTGTGGCTGTATCAGTTTGGCTCGACTGCACGGTGTAGTATCAGTTGTTTATGCCATTGATGACAAATTTACGTGACATTGCTAGGCTTTTATAGGTTGGCTGTAAAATGGGCTGCACATTCTGTGCGACAGGCACCATGGGCTTCAAAGGAAACCTTTCTGCAGGGGAAATAGTTGAGCAACTCGTTCATGCTTCTCAAATAACATCAATCAGGAACGTTGTGTTTATGGTAGGTTGTTTCTCATGCTTTGAGTGTCAAGTAAGTCTCTTGTTGGATTTGATGATAATTCAAACCTTCAGGTTTTCATACTAAAGAATTTGGTGTTGCTGCAGGGTATGGGTGAACCTATGAACAATTATTTTGCTGTTGTACAAGCTGTTAAAACAATGACTGGGCGATGTTTTCAGCTGTCTCGTAAACACATCACAGTATCAACAGTATGTTTTTAACCAGTTTTGTACCTACACATTCTCTCTCTCTCTCTCTCTCTCTCTCTCTCTCTCTCTCTCTCTCTCTCTCTCTCTCTCTCTCTCTCTCTCTCACTTTTTTTAAAAAAATGTTGTCAGATTGATTTACCAATGGGAAACCTCAAAACGAGGAAAACTCACAGAAAATATTGACCAACAGTAAATCAGAATCAGTCAAAGTAGAGCTCGTAATGACTAACGGGGAGCTCGTCCAAGTCATAGGCAACTTGAAGAGACTGTCGAAGAATTTCTTGTAGAAGGAAACATACTCCACGTGAATCTGCTGAAAGATGAGGAAGTTCCGTGCTCTCCACACTGTCCATAGCATCCAAAATCTAACCCAGCCGAAAAAGTATGCATACGGCTGAAGAAATGGCGGAAGCACTCCAAAGATCCAATAAAATCTACCAAATGTATACCAGGGAAACGCGTGCGAAGAGCTGTAGAGATGCAATCCACAAATTGTTGCGTACAAACACACGACCACAATCAATGTGGAATATTCTCAATGCTTGCACCACAACAAACACATCGCGAAGAGGCAAATCTTGTGGGGCGCAAAAATTTGCTAGTCGGGAGAACCCCCACGATGCATCTAGGTAGCTTAGCATGCCACACTTTCATAACTTTACTCCACCACCACGTAACACTCTTATTCATATTCCATACCTTATTACAATGTTCTTGGATCCATGAAGATGATTGCAAATGACAGTACACTTTCTTGGCAGATATCAAATGGATCGAAGAACCAACGTAGAGCCAATCACAAAGTCGGAATGGGAGATACCAAGTCAACATATCCTTAATGGTGTCCCACATGCGCATGTAGTGCATCCCAAGCCCAAAGATAAGAGCAGCCTGTCTAAATGAGAGCACCCGTCCAGCCTCTTTTGAGTTAATTTCCTGGTACCCACCAACTTATAAGTGTCGAGTGGGGCCTAAATGACTTTGAAATGAGCCTAGACATACTTTTACTGCTCAGATTCTAGTGCTAGTTAGCCCGACCAACTCGTGGCCACAAGACCTTCCCATGTGCCGGTGAAACTCTCGACCGTTGGCTGTTTCACATGCCATACAATGTCCACTCATTTGCAACTTCAAAAAGAGGGTCCCAAAAATTAAATAAAAATCATCGTAAAGAAACCAACAACTAGGCTAGTAGTTGCCACATCCTCGTGACATGTTCACTCATATAAGATGCTCTGCTTGGGTCGACATTTGTGTCGTTGCCGATGCATCAAAATCCCTCGCAAGGAAAGCATATGGAGTCTACTTTATTGACTATTAGTATGAAGGCGGATGTGCCTATGGGCAATTCTACTTGATGATTGTGCCTCGTGCTTCTCTTGTAAATATTGTACAGATGCATTCTCCTCTTAGCTGTTGTATAATGTGCACGGATTGTGCAACCACAACAAGTGGAAGCTAATCTGGCATTATGTATACATAAATAAAGCAAATATAGTGGTGTTACATGAGCATAATCACCACGAGTTTGTTGGTCGGTCTTCATATTATGCGGGATTTGAATCGCTTATGCTCGTACTGGTTCCTTTTCCGGTGTTTTAATGATGATGCGACATGAATTGCAACTAGTTTTGGCCCATAACGACCCAGCGGGGCGTTGGATGGTCGTCCAATGTCTCGTGCAAGGGAATATTCTGGAATTTGCTGGTATTTATGCTTATACTGCCTCGGCACAAAGAGGTCATTTTTGGCAAGATTTGGTCAAATACCCTTGGCGTTCGCATGCTTTTTGGTGCGGGGATTTTAATAATGCACCTGCAAATACGGACAATACAACTGGCGGCCATTCGCATATGTTGTGCTCTGAACATTCTTCTTGGGAGGCTATGGTCCGTAATCCAGGTGTTTTGGATCTGTGGGTCAGTACTCACTCTTCAGAGCGGGGTTATACTTTTACTCATGATGCTCATTCTAGATGTAGAGTACGATTGGATCGTTGGTATGTATTGGGCACTCCGCAGTATGATATATTTGTATGTGATATGAGGATTGATCGTTCCTTTACTTTATCTGATCATTTTCCTCTTTGGCTCTTAGTCCATTTTGAGGCATTGGATGCGGATTCCCCACTTCCCCGTAAGTGGTTGCTGCATATTAATAATGCATATCTTTCACACAAGGCATTTCAAACCTTGATTGAAGCGGTGATTCCTCCACTTGTCTCTCATATGTTTATCGATGTGGATGTGGCATGGTATCATTTTGTCATGTGGATCCAAGTAGTCATCAAGGATTATGGTTCATGGTACATGCACCAACTGAGAGATAAAGTGCAGGAAGATAAGGTGACTTGTCAAGCATCAGACAGTCTTGCAGATACTAGACGGCTTACTGATTCGGAAGAAGAGGAATTATGTGCAGTTAAATCCTCTTTGATGCACAATAACAGGAGGAAACTTGAAAAATGAGAGATTAGATCGAGATAATATGCCCATCACCTCCGGAGGGTGATAGAAACTCAGCTCGTTGGTTTTGTAGAGTACGTTCAAAGCATGAATGGCCTCTATGACAAACCTGCACCTACTCTTGGGCACTGACGACGTGAGTAGGGATGTCATAGTTGTTGTCCAAGCTATGCATGATAAAGGTGATAATCTTATTCTTCCTGTTTGGACAAGTAGCGAAGTTGAGGTCACATATTGGCAAGTTTGGATCTTTGTATTTCTTTGGCTATTTGTAGCCTCTTCTTCCTAGGTTTGTAGTAGTATTCATTTTTCGATTTTGTATTTAGCTTACATTAGGACTTAAGAATTTGTTCCTTTAGAGGTTGTTGTGTGAAGTTTGATTTCTAGGATTAAGTTTTTAAGATGTCTTATCCTTTTCTGTTTAAAGTTGAGTACTTGTTTTAAGTTTTAGCCAAGTAGCTCCCTCAAGTGAAATTTTGCAAGCCAGACAGCTTACGTTATCTCATGTACATCCTATATTGACAATGAATGAATGATGTAACTACCCTTGAGGCCAGTTTTACTGATGATGAGTTGCATGACTGTTTGTTGCATCTTGGTCATTGGAAATCACCTGGATGGGACGGTCTTACGGTTGAATTTTTTCTTCGCTTTTAGGAGTCCCTTAAGCAACCTCTTCTTTTCATGATAAATCATGCATGGACTACGCAACTTTGCCGCAAGTGTGGAAAGGAGGATTGGTGAAATTGTTGCCTAAGTAAGCGTTATGTGAATATATCACAAGACGGATACCACGTGCCAACGGAAAAGAATAGATTGAATAGACTTTTAGCACTTCAATAACAACCGAACTGAAAGAGAGAGAGATGACACGCGACACGGAGTGGCAAAATTCCACCCTAGAGAGTATTGGCCCCAAACTTTGGTGCCCCTTTCGGTATTTCTTTGTATTGCATCATCGAAGTACAAGCCGATACTCCATCCTCTACACCTTCGTCCAGAAGCATGCCAGAGATTGAGCCCATGGCCTCATATTTAAAGGCCCTAGGCCCAAAAGCAGTTTACTTGAAAAGCCTTAAACTCCAAAGCATCTTGTCCAAAAGCTGCCAGCGCAAATTACGAAATTCGTGCAGTGCCACGTCAGCACCAACGAGCGAAATCACGTACAGCTTTCCACGTCAGTAATAAGCATGAAACGCGGGAGTCCGTAGAGTTTGCCATGTTAGCAAGCCAGAACGAAACCCGGAGTTCCGTACAGTTTGCCACGTCATCTTCCTCTACTGCTTGTGCTTCTTAAGGTTTAGGCCCCTCGGCCGGTGATCCGCTTAGTAGCTTTGTTCGTCAGTGTCTTGACATATCAGCAGTTTGTGACATAATACTTTTCAGATTGGCGTCCGATCACGCTTATGCCGGTCATTTACAAATTGTTGTCGAAAATGATAATTGCACGAATTAATGATCATTTGTTTTTGGGCATACATCCGTCTCAGTATGGATTCATCCTTCGCCGGCAAATTATGGATAATATTGCTGAAGGGTTCATTGGAATTGAGTATGCAAAATATATTGGACAAGATACTTATCATGCAGGTTGATATAGAGAAAGCATTTGACAGTGTTCATTGGGACTTCATTGCTCAGATCATGACGGCTTTGGGCTTTGGGTCCAGATTGCGTCCGGTGGTCTATTTTCTTTATGAACATAGTCAAGCTTCCAACTATAGTGACATAGGACGTAATCTTAAAAAGCAAGAGAGGCTAGCAATCTCAAGTATTGATTGCCCTTGTAGTAAAACTGCCTTTTCTTCTTACGTAAATGGAGCTTTGGGTCATGTAGTTACTGCTGATTGTTCTATCCTTCCTTCGGATTCCTTGAAAGACCTTTTCTCAAGAGGTACTAAATATAGTCTCCCTTCCTCAAACGACTCTTGCCTTCTCAAAGCCGTAGAAAAAGGAATTTCTAGTTTCGTAGTAAAGTTTGAGGAGTCTTTAGGAGTTCAAGGTATTTTTACCCATTGGAAGTCTGTAATCCTCAAGAAAGCTTCTTTGAAATAGCATCTTGCTCTCGGAACGTTTCTTCAGGAAGGAATAGCTTATCTTCTTTTGATCGTGATGCTCGTAGGAAATTTCATTGTGATTTTGTAATCTCTTATGTAGATAAGTGCTCTAATAACTTTGTTGTTACGTGCAAAAAGTTCTATTTAGAATGCTTGTTAGGTGTAGTAAAATCTCAGACTTACAGTGATTGTGATCTTTCAATGCAAGAGGTTATCTTGAAACATCAAGACTTTTGTAAGTCTTTTGGTTTCAAGTGCCAACCTAAATTACCTTTTTTATATACCGTTTGGAAGTTCCACAAGAACCCTATAAAGCCTAGATTTATAGCTAGCTGCTTCTTGTAACACCTCTTTGACCGAGGTTTCCAAATGGCTTAGTTATTGTTTCAAAGACATTTTACTTAGCATAAATGAATTGTGGAATAATATACTAAAGGAAGCAGATGTACCTACCGATTCAAGTTGGATTTTAAATGATTCAGTAGGTGTGATTCTTGTTTTAAAGTTTTTGAACTCTTCAAGAAGCCTTAAGGAGAAATCTTCTCCTTTATGTCTCCAAACTTTTGACTTTACAACGCTATACACGAAGCTAAATTTGGAGGACCTTAAATTTAGAGTCACGTCTCTTATTTCAAAAGTTTTTGCGTACAAGCTTGAGAAGGATAGGTACAAGGCATTGCTAGTAGAAAAGTCAGCCTTGAACTTTGACTTCTTATGGCTGAAAAATAAGAATGTAGATGTAGACAAAGGAAGAAAGAGATTCACCAGGATTGTAGATGACATTGACATCATATCTTGGTTAGATTTTCTTTTGGAAAATTTATATATAACCATCAGCGACTCTCTTTTCAAGCAAACAATTGGTATCCCTATGGGCACCAATTGTGTTGTTTTTCTTGCTAATTTCTATCTTTTTACTTATGAGTTTGATTTTATGGAGCGTCTTGTCCTTGCTAACACTTGCCCAATATTTTTGCACAAGTTATGCAATGTAAGACGCTTTGTAGATGATCTTTTTGTCCTTGACGTTTCTTCTTTTCAAGATTTTATGTACTTGAATTCGAGTTCTGTAGGCAGAGGAATTTATCCCAAGGAGTTTTGTGAACTTAACTATACCACAAATAGTGATTGTTGTGCCTTTTTAGACCTTAAGATTTTTCAGACTCCCTTGGGATTAGAAGTTGATATCTATGATAAGCGCTTTGAACCAGAATATGCCAATCTAAAAATCATCCGTATGCCTCACATTTCTTCGAACTTTTCTCTTTTAGCTAAGTACGGTGTCATTTGCTCTCAACTATTTAGATTTTCTCGTCTTTGTTCTAGTAAATCTACTTTTGTTGTTCAATCTTGCCATCTTATTTCTTTACTAGTTGAAAAAGGATACTCATTCAAAAGAATCATGAAAAAAGTTCGTTCATTTTTGCATCGTAGTAAGTTCATTTTTAGTGTTTCTTCCTTTGAAATGTTCAAGATAATCAGTAGTAAATTCAATAGAAGTGGGGAGCTAAAAAGCCAACTTATTGTTTGACTTAATAACACCTTATGTTGTTGTTTTGATCTTTAGCGCTTCTAGTATTTTCACTATAGCTTGACAATTGCTAGCCTTTATCATGGCTGAGTATGCCCATCACCTCCGGAGGGTGATAGAAACTCAGCTCGTTGGTTTTGTAGAGTACGTTCAAAGCATGAATGACCTCTATATAAACCTGCACCTACTCTTGGGCACTGACGACGTGAGTAGGGATGTCATAGCTGTTGTCCAAGCTATGCATGATAAAGGTGATAATCTTATTCTTCGTGTTTGGACAAGTAGTGAAGTTGAGATCACATATTGTCAAGTTTGGTTCTTTGCTCTTCGTAGGTTTGTAGTAGTATTCATTTTTCGATTTCATATTTAGCTTACCTGAGGACTTAAGAATGTGTTCCTTTAGAAGTTGTTGTGTGAAGTTTGATTTCTAGGATTAAGTTTTTAAGATGTCTTATCCTTTTTTTGCTTAAAGTTGAGTACTTGTTTTAAGCCAAGTAAGTTGCGTCAACTTATTTTACACATGCCTTTTCTAAAAACATTTTTAAGTTAATAATGTTTTGTTTTATCTAGTTTTGTTTCGTAGCAAACAAAGTGATTTAGTTTGTTTGTTTGTTTTGTTTTTGTTTTTCTTTTCTTTTCTTGTGTCCCTTGCTTTTATAGTTTTATGAGTGCTTTATTCCCTCTTGTAATTCGTGAGTTCAGACTATTCTGAACTTATGAAGGTATATAATCTGTTGGAATTCTTAATGGTGGCTGACTCAATTTTGGGATCTTAGTCGTGAGTTCAGACTATTCTGAACTTATGAAGGTATATAATCTGTTGGAATTCTTAATGGTGGCTGACTCAATTTTGGGATCTTAGTCGATCGGTTAGGCAAGGATGCCCTTTGAGTGCTATGTTGTATGCTATTGCTACACATCTTGTGTTGTTGTATTTGGACTTCTTAACAGCATCTGGCCATTTACATGGATTGGAACTGCCATCTCGTGATCATTTTGTGGCGCAAGCGTATGCGGATGACTCCATGTTTTTGTTAGGTGCAGCGGAATGATTGTTTGTGCTTTGCTCAAGATGAGTGCTCCGAACTGTGCTCAAGGTTCCTTTTCGTTCTTATGGAAGGTAGAGCCTTCCGTTCTTAATGAGAGAATGCTATGATCACAAACAAAGTGATATGGACACTGTGCGTGCAAGTGTATGAGACTGAGGGAAAGAGAGAGAAGAGAGATACGACACCAGAGACGTTGTAAAACCCTCCTCCGAAGGCCCCACTCTCGTCGGCGAGAGTGGTCTACTTATTGATTACACAAAGTGGTACAATGCGGATGCAATGGCCTGATACAATTTGGGACTATGCCGATGACCACGACGGTGATGACGATGACGACGACTTTAGGGCTGAAATCTGTGGTCTTGTATCTGCTGAATTTCGGGACTGTTTCGGTGGCTGAAAATGACTGTTTTGGCTGCGTTTTCGAGGCTGAAAATGAAGATCTTCTACAACCAACTAGGGCTGAGTCTGCTGCTGTCCAATAGGCTTGAAAATGCTGATCCTCTGATGCGGTAAGGGCTGAAAACCAAAACGCTGGGGCTGACTGCTAACGCTAGCAAAAACGCTAGGGCTGAGGAAAAGCTGGTGATGATGGGGAGGCTGAAAACGCCAGGGTGCTGAAGTGCTAGCGATTGTGAAAATGCTAGGGCTGATTGTATCTGTGGCGGTGAAGCCAATCTGGAAAACGCCAGGGGTGGGAAGTGTCTGGCGATGAAGGGGGATCTGAAAACGCTAGGCTTGGGCAGGGAGGTCGCCAAGGCTCGTGGGTGTTGAGGGTACTGCGGGTTCTTTCTGAGAAGATGCTTGTTGAGCATGTGCTCCTGCTGCCTCTTCTGCCAGAAAGTGCTAACTTGGGTTTGCTTATATATTAACTTAGCAAAATTGCCCTACCTACTTTTGTTGGAAAGTCACTTAAAAATAATAAGTGAAAATAACCAAAAATAGGAAAATAGGCTAAATGCACTCGAAAATTCGCATGAATGAATGTATTGGATTCTGAAGGGAATACTGATGATCATGCTTTGTGCAACTGGAGGATATGCATCTATTGCTAAGTGACTGGGCATGCACGGTCTACGAATAGACTCACAAAAGTGCTAGATCACTGCTAATCTAAACTGACTGGACTGACTGAACCCTGCTGTGGTGTAGCTTGTCCACGCACACATAGGATTGGGATGTGTCACGTGACATCCCCTTCTTTTCAAAGTGAGGTACTGGTACCGAACTGTATGGCGTCGAGGGAGATCGCCAACAGCATCCGGAATCCTGGAAGGGACTCGTCGCCGGCCCACTGCGGTGTGGGTTGAGCGGTACTTGAACTTCATAAAGGTCTGCAATGCTTCTTTGGGCCGCGCCGAAAGCGACACAAAGTCGTTTGAATCTCCTTTCTTGCGTCAACTTCGTCTAGAGATTTGCTTCTTTCGTCTTCAAGAATCTCCATGGTTGAAAATTCCTGAAACCATCTCCAACACAAAACCATGAACATACCCATTCCATGTAAAGTGAAGGAAAAAAATCTTGTCTTCTCTAAAGATTGTGTATGCAATCTAGATGAACATAGAGACGGAGTGACAACCCGTTCATCAAACACATGCAAACAATGAGATCGAATCTTTTTTGTTTGATCGAAATCAATCAACGGTGGCAAATCACAATGGAAATGCCCATGCTTGGTGCTCATACTATCATGTGCTCGTTCAGAAACTGTGTCATGCCAAGGAAGAGACATGGAATGTGACTTCCTTACATACATACCTTTCAGCTTTTCATGAACAATCCGCATACATTCGTGCTCATTCTTGATAGAAACGTGCTCAACATACAATATGTCATGCCTAGGAACAGGGATCACATAACGATGTTGACTAAGATACAGGAAACCGTCACGAATGAAACACTCGAACAATGCGTGCGTATCAATCATGCGAACACATAATACTTCCTGTGAGGGTTCTTTGGACCAAGGCTCGAGAGCCAAGATCGGTTTGTCCTGAATGATCGAATCGTCCTGTGGGGGTTCTTTGGACCTCGACTCGAAAGCCAAGATCGGATCTTTGTGATTGATCGAATCTACAACGAGGTTAGCTTCGCTAGAAAAGCATCCACTAACACATCATCCTTGTGAACAATCACATCAAATTCATGCAGCTCATCATGCTTGTAAGAAATCACATCTTGATCATGCAAATCATCATGCTTGTCATTGTCATCCAAATCATCATGCAAATCATTATCCTTCAAATCATCATGCTTCTCATAATCATGCAAATCCGGTGTGTCATGTTGTGGAGAAAAAGAGATTGAGAGAATCTCCTTATCCCGAATCCTTTCAACCTTGTCCTGCATATTAGCAATGAGAGATGGAGAAGGAGCAATGTCCACTCCATGAAAGTCAGTAGGAGAATCACTTTTGGCATTGAGAGTTAAAGTGTTAGTCTCAAAATCAATGAGAGCGTTAGTCTCACGAAACCATCGAATGCCCAAAATCATATCACATCCTGAGAGAGGAGAAACAACAAATCTTCTAGTGAAGGCAGTTTGTTGAATTGCAAACAACACATCAAGGCACTCCTCTGTGATGAGAGCGTCCATACCGGGACGAAAGCCAGAGACCTCGATAGGAGATTTCGGACTAACTTCGAGGCGGGCTCTCTCAACAAGAGAGGAACTGATCACATCATACATACTACCTGGGTCAAACAAGATGACAAAACGGTGCCCCGACGTACGACCATAACATTTAATGAGAGAATCATCAATGGGAGGGTCCTGAGAAACTTGGGGCATACTCGTGTTATCATTCATTGCATTGACAGATGTAGTGGGTGTTGTGGGTTCTTTAGATTCATTCGATTCAAGCTTAGGACATGTTCTTTCTATGTGACCCTTAATGTGACAATGAAAACAACGACCTTCCTTAGAATGAGTGCTTTGTTCTTTCGACGTGGTGTATCCTCCTACAATTCCTTGTGCTACCTTTTCATCTGGAGTAAGCTTAGGTTTAGCAGTCGTGTTAGCCTTACCCTTAGATTCATTGGAAGAATTCTTTGATGAGATACTGTTGTTAGATTGGTTAGAAGAGTTATCATTCTTACCATTCTTACCGTTCTTACCGTTCTAAGGGTTTTGAGAAGTCTGCGAGGTACTTGTGGAAGTCTTGTTCTCCTTAGGCTTTCCCTTGTTGTGCTTCATCTCCTGTGTGAGAGCAATCGCTACCGCCTTGTTGAGATCGATTGGATCGAGTACCTCGACATCGTACTTGATATACTCGTCCAATCCAAAAAGGAATGCCTCTTTGCGTTCATCATCCGACATGCATAATTGGGTACCTAGCTGCAAAACACGATTAGAAAAGGACATAATCGGCATACCATTTTGCTTGAGAGCGCACCAATCGTCCTTCAATCGTGCAAGGTACTGATGTGGCATAAACCGCGCCTTGAGCTTGTCTTGGATATCAACCCAACTAAAAGAGAGAGGCGTGAAATCGTCGGCTGCCTCTAGGTGCGCGGCTAGCTGTGCCTCTTGCCATGCGTGGTACCAATTAATGGCATCACCTGCAAGGTACGTAGTTGCCGTCAAAACTTTGCTATTTCCTATCTTCTTAGTTGTCGCAAAATAAGCATTAAATTGATGCAACCAAGAATGAATAACCGTAGCATCCATCTTACCGTCATACTTACTGACAATCAACTTCTCTGTGACTGGATGGTTGGAATCGGCATCGTGGCTTGCGCCACTTGATGAACTTCCACGATCTTTGGGTGGTTCGGTCTTCGAGGCTAGGACTTGGGCAAGCAATTCTTGAGTGTGTAGCTCTCGTCGAGCTTCACGCTCGGCCTCCAAGGCTGCGGCTCGTGTTGCTGCTTCCTCCTTTCGTAGTTCTTTTCTTTATTTTCTTGCGTCGCGTTCGCGTTCTAAAGCAATGCGATTTTCTTCTTGTTGTGCAACAAATCTTGCATTTTTGTCATCGTGTTCGCGGTCCTTGGCTGCTTGGTCTGCGGCCATTCTTGCAATCCTGTCGTCGCGCTCACGGTCTCTTTAGTCGCGCTCACTGTCCTGAGCAAGGCGATTTGCTTCTTGTCTATCCATCATGGCCATCATCTGCTTGACCATTGCTTCCATAGGGTTTGGTGCACTTGGTGGCGTAGATGGCGAAGGGGGAGGGTTGAAGAAATCATCTCTGGGTGGGGACGAGTCTCCGGGTGGGGACGAGTCTTCGTCGCCTCTCTCATGCTCATCACTTGTATGCGAAGTATCCATTCCGCTTCGGGTGACGACCATGCACTATGATGTTGGGTTCTTAAGCTTGCGAGGAACTTGGGTTCTTGAGGGTCTTGGTTCTTGGGTTCTTGGGTTCTTGAGGATCTTGGGTTCTTGAGGATCTTGAGGTTCTTGAGGTTTTCTTTCGCTTGCAAATCGCGTTGGAGAAGGATCTTCTCTTCACCCGAGTTCTACCCTTTTCTACGGGCGCACCCCTTGGCGGCCTTGCGCTCACACCAAGGTTGCTTTTTCCCACCTCACGTCGATTGGCCGGCTGCTAAGTGCACGGTCCGCTCTCGATGAGTGAAAAGAGACACAAGGGTAGGCTGGACAAGCCCTTCTTTCTTGGGATCCCTGTCACTCTTCAACAAAACACGATTAGGAATCGACACGCCCAAGCGAACTTGGGTTTGTGCGACCGGAACAAGCAAAAAAATTCTTGTGGTTCTTGTGGTTCTTTCCTTGAGTAATGCAGAACACTTCCAAAGCTCAGATACCAATGTTAGGTGCAACGGAATGATTGTTTGCGCTTTGCTCAAGATGAGTGCTCCGAACTGTGCTCAAGGTTCCTTTTCGTTCTTATGGAAGGTAGAGCCCTCCGTTCTTAATGAGAGAATGCTATGATCACAAACAAAGTGATATGGACACTGTGCGTGCAAGTGTATGAGACTGAGGGAAAGAGAGAGAAGAGAGATACGACACCAGAGACGTTGTAAAACCCTCCTCCGAAGGCCCCACTCTCGTCGGCAAGAGTGGTCTACTTATTGATTGCACAAAGTGGTACAATGCGGATGCAATGGCCTGATGCAATTTGGGACTATGCCCATGACGACGACGGTGATGACGATGACGACGACTTTAGGGCTGAAATTTGTGGTCTTCTATCTGCTGAATTTCGGGACTGTTTCGGTGGCTGAAAATGACTGTTTTGGCTGTGTTTTCGAGGCTGAAAATGAAGATCTTCTGCAACCAACTAGGGCTGAGTCTGTTGCTGTCCAATAGGCTTGAAAACGCTGATCCTTTGATGCGGTAAAGGCTGAAAACCAAAACGCTGGGGCTGACTGCTAACGCTAGCAAAAACGCTAGGGCTGAGGAAAAGCTGGTGATGATGGGGAGGCTGAAAACGCCAGGGTGCTGAAGTGCTAGCGATTGTGAAAATGCTAGGGCTGATCGTATCTGTGGCGGTGAAGCCAATCTAGAAAACGCCAGGGGTGGGAAGTGTCTGGGGGATCTGAAAACGCTAGGCTTGGGGATGGAGGTCGCCAAGGCTCGCTGGTGCTGAGGGTACTACGGGTTCTTTCTGAGAAGATGCCTGTTGAGCATGTGCTCCTGCTGCCTCTTCTGCCAGAAAGTGCTAACTTGGGTTTGCTTATATATTAACTTAGCGAAATTGCCCTACCTACTTTTGTTGGAAAGTCACTTAAAAATAATAAGTGAAAATAACCAAAAATAGGAAAATAGGCTAAATGCACTGGAAAATTCCCCTGAATGAATCTATTGGATTCTGAAGGGAATACTGATGATCATGCTGTGTGCAACTGGAGGATATGCATCTATTGCTAAGTGACTGGGCATGCACGGTCTACGAATAGACTCACAAAGTGTCTGATCACTGCTAATCTAAACTGACTGGACTGACTGAACCCTGCTGTGGTGTAGCTTGTCCACGGACACATAGGATTGGGATGTGTCACGTGACAGTTTTGGCCTAGAAATCAACCTGAGGATGTTCGATGTATCATGGAAGCACTGCATGTTTATGGGTTGGCGGTAGCCTACAAGTGAATTTCCGAAAATCTCTCTCTCTCTCTCTCTCTCTCTCTCTCTCTCTCTCACACACACACACACACACACACACACACACACACACACACACACACACACACACACACACACACACACACACACACACACACACACACACACACACACACACACACACACACACACACACACACACACACACACACACACACACACACACACACACACGCGCAGCCTGATTAGAGATGCCATCCTAGGAGCATGCCTCAGAACAATTGGTATGACGAGGAGTGTAGAGAGACGAGAGCACAACTTCAGAGGGATCTTCTCCTAGGGATCATCAATCACAAACAGTCTCCGATAGCGTTCTGGCGCCTGACGAAAGAAGCGAGCGTTCCTAGCTCAGATGGAGCGAGATTTATAACAGTTGTTCTTGGGTAGAGACTTGGGAGAGGCATGGTGTCTCTTTCAATAGAGACTAAGGAGAGGCATGGCGTCTCTTTCATGAGAACTCCCCTCCCCTAGTGATTACTTCCTCTTATGTGTGGGGTCAGTATGCAATATCCTTATATACGGTCCCTAGACAGACACCCTTTCTAGATCCTCTTGAGCCATGCCCATCTATGAGTGCTTTCTTTATCACTGAGATGGTAAAGATGACCATTGACAGGATGAGGATGAGAAGGGCATATGATGATGATGGTCTAGTAGCTGAACACTTTATACATGCTAGAGATATGCTGACAGAGGTTCTTGCAGTTCTGTTCAATCGTGTCATGTGTGAGGCTCTACCTGAAAAGACTTGGAGACTATCTACTATTGTGCCTATCTTCAAGGCAAGTGATACTACGGAGCCTAGAAAATACCTTACTATTATAATTGGACACACAATGGCATGGTTGTATGCATCTATGCTTGAGGAGTAGTTGAGCAGATGGGTAGGGAGTGAGGGCGTACAGGGGAGGGTAGGGCACATGGGAGAAAAATTTATTGTAGCTTTGTGGATTTCTGCAAAGCATTTGACATGGTGCCCAAAGCCAGATTGATGCGCAGACTACATGAGATGGGAGTGCCCAATGAGTTGATTTGGTGGATCATGTCTCTATACAGATCAATGGTGAGTGCACTCCACTATTGGAGTGAAACAAGGTTGTCCATTGTCCCCCACTCTATTTGATATGTACATAGATAATGTTTTTGATTACATTAACAGAGGGTGACAGAGGTGCCTAGCTGGCAGGGACATGGATTCCATTCTTGTTACATGCTGATGATAATTGTGTTGATCTCTGATTCACTGGAGGGCATGCAACGACATTTCACTGCATTACATAGCTTTGCGGAGGATAGTGGATTGTCTGTAAACCAAGAGACTATGGAGTACACATACATACACTTATCTTAGGGTAGTCTTCACTTGGCCAAGGTTTTCTTTGAAGAGAGCAGCAGAGATTAGACTGGCCGGAGCGTATACGGCCTTGGGAGGATTGGAGAGGATTTGTTTGCAGGTTCAGTTCCAAGAACCCCAAACAAAGCTCTGGCTCTTTGATACCTTGGTATCTTCAGCTATGCTCTCTGGGGTTTAGGTTCGGGGACCCTCTGTGGGTCAAGATGGGTGGAGAGGTATGGAGAGGCCCTTGGTATCTATGATCTCTCGGCTGAATAGAGCCAAGGCCTTCGTGCCACATGAGATCATTAGAGCGGAGTTAGCAGAGGGGCGCTTACAAGATCAGTCTCTTTTATGCACAACTTATGGGATACTACCAAAGACATATGCCAGATTGGCCCTTGAGTCCTCCAGACAATTAGCTTTACAGGGAGACACATCATGCTGGTATGCACAGATGTCATCATGGTTCCAGATACATGGCTTCAACATGGACAACTTACCTCCATTCTAGTACTCCCTTGATGCACCATTGCTCTCTTACACGAGTGGAGATTACTAGACTCATTCACCAGGACTTGACCTAGTTGGACACCAAGACATGGATAGAGCCGACATAGGAGTTGGGCACAAAGATGGCTTTCTATAAAGAGCATCTTCTTCAACTCACAGGGGATGGGTTTGTCGACCTAGCTATGTGGATACACATCCGTCTCACGGTTACGGTGTGCTATTGGTCAAATATGGACATCTTTACACCAGCATGACTGGTAGATTCAGGTGGACACCAGCAACCAACAGGATATGCCGCCTATACCGTAGAGAGCGAGAGATGGAGATGCATTATATATGTCAATGCGTAGTGTATTACAAGATATGGGGTCGCTTCCATTGTCTATTTAGAGAAGGCTTCGGACCCTTTTCTAAATTCCTGAGCTATTAGGACTAGAGATATCTTGGATTGTATCTACTTGAGCTACACAGACACAGAGACAATTTATTGAGGAGATCTGAAGTGAGACAATTCCAAAGACAGATCACTGATTTCTTCACACCAGACACTCGACAAATGGAGGAACAGTCACCATTGTAAAGCTCAACCCATACTCACACCCACGGTGAGCATTGGAGCTAGGGAGATTGAGATGCGTGGGACTGAGGAGAGGAGCTTCATAGCATCAATGGAGACTGTAAACCGCGAAAGCACCAAATAACCACTTCAAACAAGTCACAGATCACAATAGATGTACACTGGCCCAACGGAGTTCCGTGCCTAGAGATATTGGCCCCAAAGATTGGCGCCCCTTTCGGTATTTCTTTCTATATTAATCAGATCAAAGTACAAGAGAGTGGCTAGGGTTTCACTCTCAGACTGTGCGTCCAGATGCTCTGAGAAGTGAGGCCCTCACCACTAATTTAAAGATTACAAGGGATGCCCAAAAGCAGAGCCCCAAAAGCTTGAAAGCAAAAGCAGATTCTCTCTCTCTCTCTCTCAATGAGAGTCAGTAAAAAGCAAGTTCTCTTTTTCTCTCTTTCTCCCAAATCATAGCAAAAAGCTAAGATTTGCGTCGCTCAAAATTTCCAAAACAAAAAAAATATTTATTTAAAAAAAAAAAGCCTCCGCGATTTTCGAAAATTAGGGTTTTTGGCAGAAATTAGGGTTTGCAGGAATTTTAGGGTTTCTGCTGTCCACCACGTCATCACTTTGTGACAGAGACTGTAGCAGAGGTACTATCTCAACATCCAAAGTACAGATAAGGATAGATTCATGACCCAATATATCACCCTCTTGTATTGGTCACCTATTGTATCCGTGATCAGACATACCCCACATAGTTCCAGCTCGAAGCACTTCTAGATTCATTTTAGCATCTCTTTTTTGTACCCAGGTCGCAGACGTGGTATTAGATTCTCCAATTTGTAACGGATTGGTCTCATGGGTCATTTTGGCCTTTTGAAGACGTTAATATATCATTTCATCTCTCTCTCTCTCTCTCTCTCTCTCTCTCTCTCTCAATTGTGTTAATAAGAAGAAGAAAATGGTATAACCTTTCTATCACCCAAGTGTGGTAGATTGGTTATGCCATTTCCCTCTTGAATAACAGGTCTTGAATTCAACCCTCGTCAGATAGATCTTTGAGGTAGCACATGGATACAGCCAACATAGGAGTTGGGAACGAAGATGGCCTTTTACAGAGAGCATCTTCTCCAACTCACGGAGGACGGTTTTGTGACTAGGCCTGCATACATGGATATGCACTTATCTCATGGGATACGATGCGCTATTGGGTAGATACGCACATCCTCACATCAGCTCTAAATCGAGATTGGCCATTTTCGAGGGGTACCAGTAGGGGCCAGGATATGTCACCTATGTCACTTAGAACCAGAGATAGAGCTGCACTACACATGTCATTGCCTGGTATACTATGAGATACACGGCCGCTTCCACCATCTGTTCAGAGAGGGTTTCGGACCATTTTCTAGAGTCATGAGATACGAGGATCAGAGATGTCTCGGGTTGTTCCTGCTAGAGCTACGTAGACTTAGGGAGAGCTTGCTGAGGACATCAAGGGAGAGACAGTCTCAGAGACGAATCACAGATTTCTTTACACAAGCCAAGGGAGAGGCAGAGGAGCAGTCACCACAGCAGATCTCAAAGCCCACCCACACTAGAGGAACGTTGGTTGACTGAGTGGTCTCCCATCATCACCGAAGGCTGCTGCAGAAGATACAAATCACTCTAGCTCGACATGCAAGACGCCCAACCAGAATACTGACCATGGAGGATGTTGATGAGATTCGACAGCGATCGTTGATAGATTTCATTTGAACCCACAACCCCCCCCCCCCCCCCCCCCCCCCCCCCCAAATCTCGTTTCAATTCCGAATCAGCTCCAGATTCATTTCCTTTTCCTTAATGTTTTTTAGTGTTAGTTCTCTGTACTTTCCGTACTTAGACATGATATCAGATTCACCAATTGTAACTTTTTGGTCTCATAGGTCATTCTGGCCTTTCGAAGACGTTAATATAACATTTCATTTCATTTCATCTCATCTCTCTCTCTCTCTCTCTCTCTCTCTCTCTCTCTCTCTCTCTCTCTCTCTCTCTCTCAAGAAATGTACATGGTAAAAAGACCAATCAGAAGACTATGCAAAGGCTAGAAGACTAGTATTGGACATGAACGTGAAAAGCCCATAGCCAAGATGGCAAAGCAGTCATGGAAAAAAATCAGGCAATGAATGTCCCCGCCAAGATGCCATCCTTCCAATCTGGGGCATTTGTGACACAAATGACCCCAACCGTGGTGAACGAAGCTACATTTCAAAGCCAAATTCCTCGCAACTGGAATACATGTTTTTGAACACCACTTGCACCATTAGAAGTAAATACATTGACCCCAATCATAGTTTTTTCATGCGGCAACCATGCGTCTCACTCGGGCGGGTATGGAAGCCCGATTCAGACCCCCCGAAGATTCCATACGTGGAATACCATACGACACTAAAAAATTAGTGTATATATATATATCTCATAACAAATAACAATTAAAATTAAAACACTAGACTCTAGAGAGTAGCCCAAAGCCACATAATGCATTAAAACATCATAGAAAATGTAGAATCTAGCTAAATCAACTTTCAAGGAGTCGGGAGCCGAGAAACAGATCAAGATCTCTGATCAATAGATACATCAATGAATCATGATCATACTAGATGGCAAAATATGGAGCCTCCAAAACCAACAAGACTGTGTACTGAGTACTCCAAAATTCAAATGACAAAATATAAATAGAGCCTAGAGGGTTGAGTCCAGCCGCTCGATGCTAAATAGTGAATCCAAAACATAAGTAGAGCTAAGAGGAGTCAGGACCGAGGCTAGAGCAAAATGCAATGAGCTCTAACTCTCATCAAAGGCCACCTCCTCATCATCACCCTCATCATCCTCATCCTCATCCCAAGCCTCATCCTCAGCAACGGAGCATGAAGTCCCAATATCATTGGGCATGCTAATCGGAAGAGACTCCATAACATCATCAGTGCTCTGTGCAATAGCCTCCTGAATCTCCTGCAACTCAAGCAAGTGCTCCTCATCCTTCTCTTTGTTAAGCATCTCCAATGTCACCTCCATTCTCTCATAGCCGCGCTCTTTGATCTTGCATAAGAGCCTCAAGTTGGTGTGTATGTAGACAAGCTTCTCGGTATGAGCAGGAAGTAACCTATTTCTTCTCTTGGTGTGAATGAGAGAGAAGGTGCTCCAATTTCTCTCACATGGAGAGGCACATGTCCCTTGAGAAAGCACCTTAAGTGCAAGAGTCTGCAATGTGGGCGTGCAAGCCCCAAAAGTCTCCCACCATTTTACACCCTCTTGCATCTCTTTGGATCCTTTGCAATAGGATGAGCAAATGACTTTCTTTCAGTGAGGAAAGTGTCCAACTCATCAATGAGGGTACCCTGCATGGTCAAATCACCCTTGGTATACCTGTCCAAAAATGTCATCCACCCGTCATGAACCTCACTGTCATTGAATTGCCCTCTTCCTCGCCATATAGGATGCAACAAGTATCCCACAGCATGCAATGGTGTGTGCATCATATTCCATCTATCAACGCATAGGTCCTTGATCTCTTGCATCCTTGCCGCATCAATACCTTGCATGTTTTGAATTTGCTCAACCATGCGATCCGTAAGCTCATACACAAGCCCCATGGTGGCTCCTTCCCTATCAACCAAACGAAGTATCTTCAAGATGGGAGCACAAATCTTCAAAATCAACTTGGCCTCTTGCCAAAAGGATGCATTAAACACAATGTCCAAGACCACTATGGCCTTTGCAGTCCTGGATGCCTTCATTTTCACAAATTTTGCATCAATCATAAGCCTACGCACACCTTGCATACATCTCTCATCCACAAGACTAGCCAACATGATGAAGTAGTAGGCAAATCGAGTGGCCGATGGCTTCAACAATTCCTTCTTGCTAAGCATTCGAAACAATGCCAAGACAGTGGACTTTCTTGTGACAAATGTGACAACCTTTGTTGCATCTTCAAGAACTTTTGTAATCCAAGGGAGCTTCCCAATATCCTCAAACAAGAGGTCCAAACAATGGCATGCACACCTCGTGAAAAAAATGTGTTTCCATTTCTCTTCCACCATTTGCCCGGCCCCAACACAATTAGTTGCATTGTCCATGCATACTTGCACAACATTGGAGGGTCCTACCCCAATAATCACATCCTTAAGCTGCTTGAAAATAAATTCTGATGTCTTTGTCTCCCCAGATGTGTCCACAGATTTCAAAAACACAGAACCATGTATAGAGCATGCAAGAAAGTTAATGATAGACCTGCGTCTAGTGTCAGACCATCCATCATATACAATTATGCATCCATGTTTTTTCCATTTCTCGCGCACACCCATGATCTCATGACCAATGCATTTGACCTCATCATTTAACTCTGTGGTGCGCAAAGCATTGTATGTGGGAGGCACATAAGATGGACCAACTTGTCCAATTGCCTTGACCATTTCTAAAAAGAAAGGACTCCGCACTTTCCATTCAGGAATGTCCTCTACATAAAAAAACCTGCGCAAGGCTTGATCTGCTTGCTTGCGTGCTTGCAAGCTAAATGCACTTGCCAAGGACCCTTGTGCAACCTTCCTCTTCTTGCTTGAGGACCCCACATTTGATTTGGAAGCCGAAGTCCCAGTGGCACTTACATGAGCACTCCCTGATGCATGTGTACTCATTGAGCCTGAGGCATCTACAAATGCATTTGGGTCCTTCCCATCATTCTGTACATCTACATGCAATCTTGTGACCACCTCTTTGACGTCCTCTGGCACCAGTCCACATGGGCCTACACCATAGCGAGAGAGGGACAATAAATGTGCACGAATACAGGAGGGACCGCCGTCCCAAGTATGCCCACAATACTTGCATTTACATGTAAATTGCCCTTTCTTTTGAGGCTTCAATTGTTCTACATACTACCATTCGGGACGCTTCACTCGGCCCATATGGATTCTGCAAACTTGCAAGGTGCACACTGCAAACCTTGACAAAGTGGAGGCCTCACGAGTAACGGACGGCGTAGGTGAAGAATCAGCCGCGCGCGGGAGAGTGTGTGGGCACTGGGTAGGGCTCCCGGCTCGCGGTCTCGAGTCCTCTCGACTCTCAAGCTCCGATGGGGACTCTCTGTGCAGAAACGGGAACGCTGCATGTTTTTAATAAATCGTGCAGAGGCGTTTTGGGCCACATTTGACAAATTGGGGGTTTTTTGCCAGTGCGTCAAAATCTGCCCTGCTCGCGTTCGAAAACAGAAACCATGCGGCAACCATGCGCGCACGCGTGAGGAAGCCCGATTGGGCAATCGGACGCGTCCGGAAAAAACTATGACCCCAATAGCAAGCATCTTGTAATTCGGCTCGGGCTGTGAATCCGAGCGACATTCAAGAGTAGCAATGAGATTGCACATAGTGTGTCACTTTTGCCTATGAGTGTCTACCTCGGCTGCCAATCGCCGCTCCTGACGTTTAGACGCCTCCGCATGCTCGATCTTCCTTGGGGATCCATTGAAAGCACCAACTCAAACGCAAGAGAGTTTTTGGGGAATCAGATGATTAAGGTGAAAAAAAAGCTCTAATACCAATGTCAGATTTAGCAGAGTTGAGAGATTAAGTAAAATTTGAGCAAATCACACAATCACAATTCTCGCTCACTAACTTTGTCGCATGCACGTTAGTGTTACCCAGCTGATTTGAAACGTATGTACAAAACAAGATTTCATAGGTATGAAATGGGTTTGTTTGAAACAGTTGAAATGCGGGAGTAAAAAGAATCTTTTATGTAAGGATATTGATTATGCCTCTTTGAAATTCTTGTAAAAAGGGTTCAAAACTAACAATTTTGCACGTGAATAAGTACAATAAGTATGATGCATGTGACAAGTCTGACCACGCTTTCAACATTCAAACAAACATTGACATATTGAGAGACCAGGCCATTCTCTCCGTAAACCAACATATAAAAGCAAGGGTCGCATCCACAAATGAACAACGATGTCTAAATTCTCATCCAATGAGCCATTGAATGTTTGACACAAAGAACATGCATAGGAATAGTATATAAGCTAAATGCACATGGAGTTTGTTTGCAATAGAATTGTACGATATCTGCAGCGCACGATTTTTGATGTTAATAACAAACATTAATTTCACAAACTTTTGGTAAGCATGGTAAGAAATACGTAAGAAACTATCGAAACGCTTCGTAAGTTTTGAGTGTCAGGTTTTGAAACAACACTGATGCATACACACATGTGTCCACAAATGTTGTGTATGCACACACAGTCACTCTTTGCAGGCAAAATAGCTTGGTACGCTTTACTATTTTTTAAAAGCGGCCTCCCAAGTCAGCAAGCTCCTCTTTATGTCAGTAAGCAACTGCCATGTTAGCAAGCACCTCCTCACCTCGTCCAGTGCTAGAAGTTCCTTGCTACATCAAGCTGCTCAAGCTCCTCAAGCCAAGTGTACTAGTCAGCAATTTGTGACAGCAGGAGAGACTATCACAGGTGACAAGAAGAGGGGGGGAGCAAGCCGGCATTTGGGATGGGGGGAGTTATTAAACGTCATTTTTGTTTGCTGCTTGTGATTTGATAGGTTGGTATTATCCCAAAGATTATAGCATTGAAAGCTGGTCTTCCAGGTGTGAGCTTTGCAATTGCACTACGTGTGCCAACTCAAGAACTTTGCTATGAAATTGTGCCTGCAGCCCCTTTATCTAAGCTTGTAGCTGTAGTTGATGCTTATCTAGGTGGAAGGTCTTTAACATCTTTAGTGCAGGTACCTTTTCTTTTTGACAGTTCATTTGATTTATTTCTCTGCACCATTAGTTAAATGGCAGACTGTGAACAAGAAATAATTTTGTTCGACATATGGCAACTGGCCAAGAAAGCTATCGGAGCCTGGCATAAGGGATAACCCCTTCAATTGTTTTTTGTCCTGTAAATTAGTTTCCTTTTTGCCTTGTGCTTTGGGCACTAAATTAAAGAGGTTCTGTAATTAGCTTTTAGTAGATGTTATGACATTTCCGAATTATGTATGGTAGGGTTATTATTAGCAATGATCCATATTATCATCATCGGAGAACTGTGCTTTTAGAGTAATTTTTGTTTGTTGTTGTGATTTGATAGGTTGGTATTATCCCGAAGATTATAGCATTGAAAGCTGATCTTCCAGATGTGAGCCTTGCAATTTCACTACATGCGCCAACTCAAGAACTTCGTGCTGAGATTGTGCCTGCAGCCCGGTCTTTTCCTTTGTCTAAGCTTATAGCTGCAGTTGATGCTTATCTAGTTGGAAGGTGAAATCCCTCTCTTTTAACATTTTTATTGTAGGCGTTTCCCCCCCCCAGTTTGTTTGGTTTATCTCTGCAACCTACAAGAAATAATTTCAATCAACATTTGGCAGTTGGCCAAGAAAGCTATTGGAGTCTGGCATAATGGATAATCCCTTTTTTTTTTTTCCGAGAAAGAGATCCTTCTATTAGTTAATAAGACTGCCCATAGGGCTACAACCACCTCTACTAGGAGATAATCCCTTTTCTTTTGCTCACAGCTCTTCAATTTTCTTTTGCTCTGTAAATTAGTTTCCTTTTTGCCTCATGTATATTAAAGAGGTGGTTCCATAATTTTCTTCCAGCAAATGTTATTACATATTGCAGTGCCAATCAAAGCTCTTATGAGGCGACGGAACTCCATGAATGAAACTCTTTGTTGAACTCCTACGGTTGTATCCTATTTGAGAATTATGTATGGTAGGGTTATTATTAGCAATGATCCCGAATATCGGAAGAGAACTATACTTTTTATGAACTCCTTGTCACGTCATCTCAGCATCAGGACCTATAGCATCTATAGCACATATAGCATGCACGAATAGGTGCGTAGAGCACCTATTTGTGGCTACCTATGCAGAGTTCAGGGGTGGAGTCCACTGGGGTGAGGAGGCCAGACGCTTGGCATACCATAGCCTTGGACATACTTGGCAAGTGGGAACGGCAAGGGTTTATATTAAGGGATTCCTATGGTTGCGTGGTAAGTTGTATGCAGTGCTCCTATGTGTGAGAGAGCTCTCAGGTGAGCTCTTCCAAGAGGCTTATGCTCTCAGGATTTTACATCCCTTATCACAAATGGTATTCTTTAGGGCAAACTCAAGGTCCTCCAGAATCAACTAGTCACTTTTCTAATCATTTTCGTGTGAATTCTGTTGAGACGGGCAAGGCTGATGGTTTGGGTTCATGGGTTATGTGTACAGACAGCTGCATTTATATGGTCCAAGAATTCACTCCAAAAGATAAAGACCTTGATAAAATCTGATGTTGTTTGTTAGGAATACATGTCTGCAATTTTTTATTGCCTAAAGTTTAAGGTTCAAAACTCTTGAGGTCTACTAATGTCCTGTATTTGTTTCTCTGCAGCAAGTCGACAGTGTTCATGGAGTACGTAATGCTTGCTGCGGTGAATGATGGACAAGAACATGCACATCAAATGGGAAAGCTTTTAAATGGACGGAAAGTGGTATGCAATAGAATACTTCGAGATGCTTGTGTTTCCTCGTCTGTAAGTGACACAGGCGAAGACTCCAGGGATTGACGGCTGGGAACGGATCTGCAAGACGTGAGAAATCTCGGATGTAGAATCGCCGCTCTGAGGGAGAGAAGGGGGGGGGGGGGGGGGGGGGGGGGGGGGGGGGGGGCGGGGGGGGAGAGTTTTTATTTTCTGCAGATGCATTACCGTCAAGCAGTTGCGATAAGGGAGATGGATAGGGTGGATGCCTTGGAGAGGCAGGGCTAGGTGTCAACCCGGTCTTCACGCAGCTGGGGGGGCTACCTTTTTAGCACGCCAATTCACGGTGCCACGTGGATCGACGCCTGTGTCTCCTATAGTCGAGGCTTGTATTTGGCTTGAGGATTAATTAAAATGTGTTTACTTGAGGATTGATTTTTTTCTCATTTCTTTTTCTTCGGTTGAGTAGCTCCAAATTCCAAGAATGCTTGTCTCACAGGTAGTCAATTTGATTCCCTACAATCCGACAACAGTCACAATGCAATTCAAGGCTAGTGGGTCGACGGAAGTGCTCAAGTTTCAGAAGATTTTGAAGGAGGTTTATGGCATACGCACAACTGTAAGGCAAGAGATGGGTCAAGATATTGATGGAGCTTGCGGCCAGCTACATGTCAGCCATCTTTCAAATAAACCGTCAAGACCCAATTCAACAGTGCTGGATATTGAAGATCTGGGCCTCATCAAGTGACGTCAGAGAGTATTTTAACATTGGGCAGTCTCTCTGACGGTCTCGAAAGATTTTGGGCTCCGACTGCCCCATCAATGCACGAAACAAAACCATGGCATGACTATGCAGGACCAGCATGCCTCTTGTGTGGGTTGTCCAATGAGAATGAGGATGTTGCAGACCAGCTACAACTCAATGATTCACCCTGGCTCTTGGTTCTATTGTTGGAAGCTACAGTCATTATCCTGACACATATAAGGTTACCTTTATTCTATCGGGCATGCACAGAAGTGAATGAAGACATTCTAGAGGGGACACTAGCTCTGTCATTGGACAATTAAGCGTGCGGTGGGGTTATCATTCCATGGAGTTATTCAGTGATGCCATGGGGCAGTTCCTTCATGTGTTGTCATTTGAAGAGAGCGTATCACATGCCACTTAACTGTCTGGTTTAACCCCCAACTATTCTTATTTGTTCTGCTAAGCTAGCATCAAGCTTTATAGGTCTCACTCAGAAAGTGTGTAGGTTAACAAATAACATTTTCCGAAAACAGGATATTAAAACCGAGATACAAGGAGGAATAGATTAATTTAAATTTTTCTCAAGACCTCGACCAAGTGGTCATAGAACTCCGCAGTTTTTTTTTGTAAATGTACTAATGTATTTTCCACAAAGTGGGGTTGTATGAAACTATGTGGGCTCTTTACGAGTTCCGATTTTAATACATTTTCAGATATTGATCTTAAATGTCGTACAATAGAGAAGCTCACTTTTGGGTACCTGGACATGGTGAATAGAAATTCTGCAATATATCTAGGAGTAGTGGGACTTTTATGAGTTTCGATCAAGCGCTTGGCTCTGTTTTATTTGTGATCCAATTTTATATCTACTGTTATGTACTTGTTTGCATAAGATACATTTTTCTTTAAGGGTGAATCTCGGTTTATCCTGGATTCATATTGTGATAAGTATTTTTTAGATCACGTACTTGTGTACCTTATAAGTATGATAGATTTGAGCTGATGCAAGGAACTTGATTCCTAGTTGCTTATGTAATGGTTATATCTGTTCTGCGTGGATGTTCACAAGTGCATATCTTGGAGCATTGGATGTATATTGGTGCAAAATAATGGGGCTTTAGAAGTTTTGAAAAGGGAACATTCGAAGACAACCCAAGAGGATGGTAATAGAGACCAATGACGGGCACTCTCATCCTAATTCACACTATCAAACCATTATATCTATGAGCTTGCAATTAATACATGCATAGTACCAACTTTCTTATAAAATTTTGATAATGATTGTAGCTTGTAGGTCATGTTGGCAATTGTTGATGGACCATTTCTAGATATGTACATTGTAGTACATGCACACAAATTTCAAGTTATTTTTTGTTGGAAAACGATTCGTGAAAGAACATTAATTGTGAAGCCATGCTTCATTAATTGTGAGGCATGACTGACTGCTCAAGTGAGAAATCAAGGAGTTTTCAGTGTTATCATCAGAAGAAAGAAAAAAAAATGTTAAACATGAAAAAGAAAAACTTGCTCTCCTATTTACTCTACGGTCATGATTGAATGGAAGGGCTTCGAAATTTTGAAAGGGAGACGACTGTTTTATTTGTCTTGAATGCATTTATCTCAAAGGGAACTTCTCAATATTCCATGCATTTCAATAAGTGTCTCTCAAAATCTTGTCCTAACAGTAAGCAGAAGAGCTACACAACCAAAATTTGAAATTTAGTGAAACATGTAATACAAATGCAGGATAAGTCTTTGCTTTTGGTTGTGTGCCAAAGTTTGTAAATTGTGTATATTGAATGCTAAATGATGCACTTTACATACTTCCAAGAATTAAGGCATATGATGTTTCTTACTAGCTCCAACCTTTTTTTCACTTTTATCACATGAAGCTCAAGTGGACATGAACAAGCTCTTTTGTTGAAATAAGGGACCGCACGCCCGCTCACACACACAAATAATGAGTGAGCAATTGAAATGTTCTTTACATATTAGTTTGCTAATGGGTCATTTCATTTCACATCCTTTTATATGTACTGATTTCCTTTCCATTTAAATGTTTCAGAATGCCAATTTGAACCTTCAGCTTTTTTTTCCCCACATTGAGTGGTGTTCAGATCAATAAATTTTTGAGAAATTTCTCTCATATCATTAAAAGAATGATTGTTGACTTTGGTTGCTTTAGAATTGTGATGGGCTTCCTTGTGCAGAAGTTTGCTATTGCCCACCCTTCATGTCATGAGCGGGGAGGCTCAAAGGAGGAATTTCATTTTTGGGGTATATTGTTGAATTGGCTTTTGATGAAGGTGTCATGTCACCATCGAGATCGTCCGCGGGCGACGAAGCAGCTTGAGATGCGAGGGGGATCGAACCTTGGCCTTGGCACTTGGATACAAACGTGGGTTTATGATCCCCTTGGCATAAGTGATTGCTTTGAAGATTTGGGACATGTAAAATTGTAAGATAGGCATGCTTTCTGTATCTTTCTGCAGAAGCAAGCACATAACCTTGCTAGAGGCCGCACATGAGACATAAGCTAGAAATGCAATAATCACTCTTAGGATTAAAAATGATGCTTCAAAGAGAACATGATCCACACAAATTTTACTTTTTTTGTTGAAGATAAAAGTATTAAGATATAGATCAGCAACGCAGGAGGAAAGGTAAACAAGAGAAAAGAATAAATGTATCCATGCACACTTTAAGTTCGAACACCTCTTTATATGGACATGAAAAGTCCTACGGCTTTCCAAATTCCATGATGCTTTTTATTTCCCCCCCCCCCCCCGCCCTCCCCCTTTTTTTTTTTTTTTTTTTTTTGCGAAACTCATAATATTAGCAACCCCAAAGAATTACAATCACTAGTCCATGCAGTGTCTCGAGCTATGCAACCAGAATTTGAAATTTAGAGAAACTAGCAGAAGAGCTATGCAACCAGAGCTTGCCACTAAATTGATCCGGAGTGTTGCATTCCATTGCTGGTGCAACTCTAAATGTCACCCTAGTCTCTTAGAGCTAGTGTTGGCAAAGGTACTCCACTTTGACTGGCATGGAGTGACTGTGTGTGTGTGTGTTGTATCCCATTGCTAGCGCAGCTCTACATATTGCTCAAGTCAATGGGTACTCTTAGCGGATCATGAGTTGCAGTAGAGGGCCGGTGCTTGGCTTGGGTGCATCCCACTTGCCATTCATTGTGCACGAATTGAATTGTCGGCATCAAATTGCCTTCTTGGCGGTTTCTCTCAAGCCCCATTGTTCAGAATGTTCAAGGTTGTTTGGAATGTGTTTTCTTCCTTTCTTTGAAGAGTGGTAGGTCACGAGTTTTCTAGGGTGAAGGGAGTTTCCTCCTGCAGCGTATTCTTCTACACGAGCTTGCAGCGTATTCTTCTACACGAGAGAGCGGAGAGGTTACGCGGCAGACTGTACTCTCCTTCGCAACAAGTCTCCTTTCTGTGACGCTCAATTCTCTCGTGTGTCATCTTCTCATTTGATCAAGTTAATTTTCCCCTCGTATCTCATCATCACCGGGCGTTTGGTCTAGTGGTATGATTCTCGCTTTGGGTGCGAGAGGTCGCGAGTTCGATTCTCGCAACGCCCCCACGGCTCTGTCCGGATGGTGTAGTTGGTTATCACGCTAGTCTCACACACTAGAGGTCTCCGGTTCGAGTCCGGGTCCGGACATATCAAAAAGCCCCTTTTTGTTGCATTCTCAAAAATGTGTATGCAAGCAACTCAATGGTGAGGACTGGAAAAGACCTCCTTTTATTTTTTCCGAGATTGGGGGGCCCTAGTGATTGTTACAAAAATCCCACGTGGTAGGAGCATTGACATGCATACTTCATGTGAAGCAATAGACTTAGTTGTGCCATGATCAAAGGACCACACATGAAAAGTAAGATCCATACATCATGCAACAATGGATCGTACCAACCTTGTGAACTACAAGTCCATTTTGCATCTTGCACCAAACTTGCAAACCAAAGGCTTGAGCTCATTTGTAGTTGATTGCAATTTCGAGTTCGCTAGAGGACATTCATGCCTCCTTCCATCATATTTTTGGAAGAGAATCTGCCAACGGATGCATCATAACCTTTCAATGGGATACAACCCAATCTCAGGTCTGAAAAGGGAGGATTCCCATGAGCAGTTCCGTTGTCAAAAGAGCTCCAACTCTAGCTTTACGAAGATACCCTTCTTACAATGCGGCCCCTCAAACTTCTAAAAGAACAATCTTTGTAAGGGACTTTTGCACCTACAACTTATCAAGGGAGGGTTCCTACGGACTTTGCTGAAGACCAAGCTTTGCAAGGAGTTCAAGGCACCGAAGCTCCAAAGGTTTATATGCAAAGTATGTAAAGTCTATCATGGCATTTTTCCACTCACATGGGGATACTAGCTCAACCCAAGAAGCTCATCAACAACAAGAAGAAAAATATTCAAGCGATGACAAAGATAAAACTGATAAATTTGGGCATTTTGAATTCTGTGCCATGCTGTCATCGACATTCATGATCACTTTGACGACAAACTTTGAGGGAAGAGAAGCATCAACCACAACAAACTTCGACTGTACAATCACTTTGCAATCGCCATCAACAACACAAAATATTTGAAGATCTCAAGTAGACATTCAACTTTGATACTCCGACATTGGAGGAACCCTTTTGAAAGTACCATTTTGACCTACCATCTCTAGTTGACTACTACTCTTTATGGGAGGTGTTTTGTTTGGTCTACTCCGATTGTTAAATTCTCCACCAGAGATGTTTGATTCTTACATCCTACTGACAATCTCTAGGGGAGGATACTTTGAACTTTTGGGTGCTACTTTGACACACATGAGGAGGCTTGTTGGGGTGTGTTGCACATCCACACCACCAACTAGTGGAAACCCCCTCTAATTTAGAAGCCTACGTTTGACATCATCACTTATGTCACTAGATACTCTCTCTCTACTTCTATAAAAAGAAGCTCTATTTACACACTTTGTACCCCAATCATTGTCCCATCTCTATGACCCACACTTGAGCCACATTTTTATCCACCATTTGCATTTGATTTGTTATTAACCTACTTTATGATTTGCTACTTCTATTAGTGCTATTGTCTCTCCTTAATCTCTTGTGATTAACCCACTAACCTCACCATGAATGTGTCACTTACGTTTTTGCCATAGCTAGTTCTTTTCACCAGTTTTATGTTGTGTATATCAGGGTGTTGCAATGGTTGATGAAGATGCTTAAGCAAGACTTAGAAGGAAGAGAGCTAAAAATACAATAGCCTTTTGCTATTCTGATGTAAGAGATTGACTTGGCTCAAAGAAAAGAAGAAAACTAGAAGGTTTCTTTCATGTATAAAAGTGGGTGGTGGTGGTGGGGGATCTCTCATGCCAAAAGCGTTGATCAGAGAAATTTTTGGTAGAAATTGTTTTATAGAAAAGAAACCACATGGAGAGAAAAATGTTATTCGGGTCGACACATTGTTTTACGTCTCATACACAAAGTCAGATTCAACATCATCGTTTGAGAGATATTAAATTTTTTTGTTTCTTCTTCTTATGGATCGAGGTAGAGAAAAAGAGGAGGAAGAAGAGTTTTGTGGAGCTAGAGAGTTATCTTTCACCATCAGCAAGTGCTTATGGGCTTTCGGAGTCGAACTATGTAACATTAACATACATCATAAGCTTGGCATGCAAGTTGTGAAAATCTATTTGGGTTTGAGACTGGAGGTTTTTGAGGTGGATTCGAACTACATAGACAAGTTTGGACTTGGTTTTCAAATCGGGTGGAGCCATCAAGGTGTATGCCAACAGGATTTTGCATGCATGGTTGTTGTGCTCTAATTGGGTTTTGGATTCTTGTAATTGAGTTAAGCTATATCTGTTAGCTTTCAAATCCTCCTCTCTCTCTAATCTTTTCTTAATCTCTCTCTATATCTGTAAATTAGTATTTAATAATCCTTAATCACCTTGTGTCCTCTTGATTAATTTAGCTTAAATCTAATCACAGCGAGAGGTCTAACATCTACTCCATCGCCCCTTAAGCATAAACACAGATCTGTCATCTTTTTGTTGAATTTAGCACAAACCTAATGATGTCAGGAGTAAGTTATGACATGCCAAACAACCAAGACTCAATAGATACTAGATGTTACAATGTCGATACAAGCAAATCAAAATTATTTGAGCAAAGAAGTTGACATGATGGAAAAAGAAAAGCAGATGATTGAAGCGGTGGCTGCAGCAATCGACACCAACAAGTACGGCTATGAGTCGTGCGAGTTCTCCATGGTTCATGTAGATCAGTTGAGTAAATTTTTGTACAATTTATGCTTGAATAGTGGAGAACTCTCACGACTCATAGCTGTACTTGCTGTATTTTCAAATCCATGAACTAGGAGAGCCAGATTTGAAGAGCCTTGAATTGTTGGTTAGATTGATGGCCTTTTCGAAAACCATGGTCATGCTCAGAGCCATGCTGACGTGGCCTTGCCGACACTATTTTACCAAGTCCAAAGACCTTACCTTTTTTTATTTTGGCCTTGCCTTTGCCAAATTTGAGTCATACCAAGGAAAAATTTATGGAGTGCCGTGAAGCTGCTGTCAACCAATGAAGCAGGTACATCGGCTGCAGTTACCAAAGCATTATTTGCCAAGCAACAATGCTAGGACGTGCAAGCACTAGGTATTATTCTGACATATCTCAAAGATGATTTTATTCATTATCTGGATGACATAAAATCTGCCAATGCTGCCTGGATACAGTTAGAGAAGGTTTTTGTGCTAAAGCTAAGTATTCAACGATGAGTCTAAAGATGGAGTCGTAGTCTCTTGCTATGCATGCTGATGAAAAATTACATCTTTAGTTAACCGACTGAAGAGTATTAAAACTCAACTTGTTTCTGTTGAAGCCCCAGTGCCAAAAGAAGATCTCATAGCTGTTTTGTTAAAAAGTTTGCCTTATAAATTCCATCAGATTGTTACTGTTTTAAAAGAGAAAGATCCGCTGCCTTCCTTGGATGGTATCATCAATTCATTGCAAGAAGAAGAAAGAAGGGTATCCCGTACCAATTCTCCCATTATTTCTAGTGCATATACAATTGCTTCGATCCTTAACAAGTGCATATATAGTTGCTTCAATCTCATTATCCCCATAAGTTCTTCTGATACTCCCAGTGCCTATGCAGTCACCAATTATGCTTCTACCTCAGCTTTATCTCGACTATCCATTGGTACCAGATCTTGTGCCATTTGTGGGCGCAACAATCACCAAACAAAGGACTGTTTCAAGAAGAATCCTTGTGTTCACTGCGGTAAAACAAATCATCCTTCAAATAGATGCTTTCAAAAGGGTAAAAATGAAATTCATGTGATTGATGGAGACACCAAATCTCAGTTTTTGTTCAAGTCCTATTTTGTTGAAGTCCTTTTGCTATTTTTATGTAAGAGATTGACTTGGCTCAAGGAAAAGAAGAAAACTAGAAGGTTTCTTTCATGTATAAAAGTGGGTGGTGGTGGTGGTGGGGGGGGGGGGATCTCTCATGCCAAAAGCGTTGATCAGAGAAATTTTTGGTAGAAATTGTTTTATGGAAAAGAAACCACATGGAGAGAAAAATGTTATTCGGGTCGACACCTTGCCGCACTGTCGAAGCAAGGGACTTGCCAATACACCGTGTGCGAGCCACAAATGGCTCCAAGCACACAACAAGCCTAAACTAGCAAGCTCAAGAGAGCAAAGGGTGTGTCACTCACCGCTCTACGCTCGCCTTCGTGGTGGATTCCTCGCCGCGATGAAGAAGAAGTTGCAGTCGTGCCGCGCTCAACCGCTTCGCCGCCGTCGTGCCTTCGTAATGCTCGATCGCACACACACTCTCCCTCTCTCTCTCTCTCTCTCTCTCTCACACACACACACACACACACACACACACACAAGGAGGTGAAGAAGAAGAAGATGGAGATGGAGATGGAGCAAGAGCACTCTTCTATTGCACAAATGAGAGAATGAGTAAAAATTAGGTTTAGTTGGATTTCATATGAGCTCACCCCATTCACACTTGGGAGCCCATGCTTAGCCAACTAATCCCTTGAATGTCCCAGTTAGAGTGCGCCTCTCATCGGTGATCACCCTTACCCTGTTCCTATTGGTCCGACAAGCCCAGTACCTGACTCTAAATAATACAACGTTTATAGATCATAGGGTGTCCGTGTGCCGTGAGGGTTAACATACACAAAGATTCAACATCATCGTTTGAGAGATATTAAAATTTTTTGTTTCTTCTTCTTATGGATCGAGGTAGAGAAAAAGAGGAGGAAGGAGAGTTTTGTGGAGCTAGAGAGTTATCTTTCACCATTAGCAAGTGCTTATGGGCTTTCGGAGTCGAACTATGTAACATTAACATAGATCATAAGCTTGGCATGCAAGTTGTGAAAATCTATTTGGGTTTGAGACTGGAGGTTTTTGAGGTAGATTCAAACTACATAGACAATTTTGGACTTGGTTTTCAAATCGGGTGGAGCCATCAAGGTGTATGCCAACAGGATTTTGCATGCATGGTTGTTGTGCTCTAATTGGGTTTTGGATTCTTGTAATTGAGTTAAGCTATATCTGTTAGCTTTCAAATCCTCCCTCTCTCTCTAATCTTTTCTTAATCTCTCTCTATATCTGTAAATTAGTATTTAATAATCCTTAATCACCTTGTGTACTCTTGATTAATTTAGCTTAAATCTAATCATAGTGAGAGGTCTTACATCTACTCCATCACCCCTTAAGCATAAACACAGTTCTGTCATCTTTGTGTTGAATTTAGCAGAAACCTAATGATGTTAGGAGTAAGTTATGACATGCCAAACAACCAAGAATCAATAGATACTTGATGTTACAATGTCGATACAAGCAAAGCAAAATTATTTGAGCAAAGAAGTTGACATGATGGAAAAAGAAAAGCAGATGATTGAAGCGGTGGCTGCAGCAATCGACACCAACAAGTGCGGCTATGAGTCGTGCGAGTTCTCCATGGTTCATGTAGATCAGTTGAGTAAATTTTGTACAATTTATGCTTGAATAGTGGAGAACTCTCACGACTCATAGCCGTACTTGCTATATTTTCAAATCCATGAACTAGGAGAGCCAGATTTGAAGAGCCTTGAATTGTTGGTTAGATTGATGGCCTTTTCGAAAACCATGGTCATGCTCAGAGCCATGTTGACGTGGCCTTGCCGACACTATTTTACCATTACCTTTTTTTATTTTGGCCTTGCCTTTGCCAATTTTGAGTCATACCAAAGAAAAATTTATGGAGTGTCGTGAAGCTGCTGTCAAATGATGAAGCAGGTACATCGGCTGCAGTTACCAAAGCATTAGGTATTATTCTGACATATCTCGAAGATGATTTTATTCATTATCTGGATGACATGCAATCTGCCAACGCTCCTGGATACAGTTAGAGAAGGTTTTTTGCGCTAAAGCTAAGTATTCAATGATGAGTCTAAAGATGGAGTTGCAGTCTCTTGCTATGCATGCTGATGAAAAAATTACATCTTTAGTTAACCGACTGAAGAGTATTACAACTCAACTTGTTATGTTGAAGCCCCAGTGCCAGAAGAAGATCTCGTAGCTGTTTTGTTAAAAAGTTTGCCTTATAAATTCCATCAGACTGTTACTGTTTTAAAAGAGAAAGATCCGTTGCCTTCCTTGGATGGTATCATCAATTCATTGTAGGAAGAAGAAAGAAGGGTATACCGTACCAAGTCTCCCATTATTTCTAGTGCATATACAATTGCTTCGATCCTTAACAAGTGCATATATAGTTGCTTCAATCTCATTATCCCCATAAGTTCTTCTGATACTCCCAGTGCCTATGCGATCACCAATTATGCTTCTACCTCAGCTTTATCTCGACCATCCATTGGTACCAGATCTTGTGCCATTTGTGGGCGCAACAATCACCAAACAAAGGACTATTTCAAGAAGAATCCTTGTGTTCACTGCGGTAAAACAAATCATCCTTCAAAAAGATGCTTTCAAAAGGGTAAAAATGAAATTCATGTGATTGATGGAGACACCAAATCTCACATATTTTTTTATCGACAATGATGTTTTTTAGATCAACTGTTTTCATGTTTTTCCTAGTCAAAATAAATTGTACGAGCTATGGACTTTGCCACACATGAGTGGTAAGACATCCCAAAATATCAGTTTTTGTTCAAGTCCTATTTTGTTCTGCTTCTCATGAGGTTACTGGGTACACCTTAAACCCAAGGTTTGACAGTGAACCAAAAACTCCATTTGTTGATAGCTTATTTTTCAACCTACACCCTATCTGTTCAAGGGGGGGTTCACTATCATAGCACCAGGTTATGGATACACCAAAATCCTGTTACCATATACATGTGGTAGTGATGTGTGTGAACACACTAGGACCGCCGGGGCATTTTTTCCCTCTTTAGGAGGTTTTTTCCCCCGTGCATTGTATATACGCCCATCACTCTAGGGCTATCTATCTTTCCATTGCACACTAAGTAATACACTCTCTATTGTGTGCCTTGAGCTTCCTTCATCTTCTCCAAGCTGTGTGTGTTTCTCTGCAACCCTAATTCCAACAATTGGTATCAGAGCAGGTCACGTCCTCCCGGGCTTAGTCGCCAGCTGCTCCAGCACACGCCTGCTCACTTTCTCCGATTTCAGTGAGCTTTGGCAAGCGTTCGCAGGTCGATAAATATTTTGGGAGAGCTCGATGAGCTTGGTCTGCTCAGAATTTTGATTTGGGCTCATTTCGGCCTCCGTTTCCACTACGGGCAGTACTGCACAGGCTATTTCGTCATTTTGTGCAGATTTTCTGTCAGTGCCGTTTTCTGCATAACAGGTGCCTTATAGTCTTCTACGGTTTGTGCTATATAGCACAAGTTGTTCCCGCTCCATTTCTCCTATTTTCGGGCAGTTTTCACATCAGGTGCAGCATTTACCATGGCTGACAACAACAACACACAGATCACAGGTATTTTCATTTTGTGAGATTTGGTGGTCCGTTTTCTGCATAACAGGTGCCTTTATAGTCTTCTACGGTTTGTGCTATATAGCACAAGTTGTTCCCGCTCCATTTCTCCTATTTTCGGGCAGTTTTTCACATCAGGTGCAGCATTTACCATGGCTGACAACAACAACACAGATGTGTTCAAGATGTTTGCTGCTGAGGACAGGTTGGATGGGGACAACTACCCTATGTGGGCTTATATGATGCAACATGTTCTTGTGTCAAAAGTGTCTGGAACATTGTGCAGGGCATTGATGTACGTCCTGGTTCTGAAGATGTAGGCGATGTTGAGGATGTTGCAGGTCTTGCTGCAAGGATTGCAGCTGTTAGAGTTGTTTTGCCTACGGCAGAACAAGCTCGTTGGGATGTTAAGGATGCGCAGGCTCATGCATTGATTGCGTTGTCTGTGAAGCGCACCATTGTTCCTCACATCCGTTCAGCAAAATCTGCAAAACAGGCTTGGGATATTCTAGCAGGTCTTTATGCAAGCCGCAATGAGGCTAAAATTGCTTTGCTGCGTAAAGAGCTAGAGTCGAAGATTATGCATGAGGAAGATGATATGGACACTTTCCTTGCTAGTGTCAAGGATATCAATGAGCAACTTATTTCTGCAGGTGAAGTCATTTCAGACAGTTCCCTTGTGCAGACTGTTCTTGATGCCTTACCAGATTCCTACCAGACTTTTGCTAGTACTTGGAGACTGATGACCCAAGGAAATCCTGAAGTTGTCAAGTTTGATGCATTATGCACATTGCTGTTGCAAGAGTCACTTTCTAGAAAAAACAGGACTAGGCAGCGTGCAGTTGAACAGGCTTTTATTGCTTCTCAAAGAAAGGGTGGTAACAGTAATGCAGCCACTTCTTATGGTTCTGCTGCGAGTGGCAAAAATTCTGTTCCTAATGCTTCTGCTGGCAGCACTTCGTCTGGCAATTCTGGTGATAAGGGCAAAAAGAAGATGCGTTGCCATTATTGTAAAGCCAATGATCACTTGATCAAGTCGTGTCCTAAGTTGAAGGCCAAAGAGGCTAAGAAGAAAGAGGGTGGTTCCACTGCAAATGCTGGTTCCACTACAAATGCAGCCATTGTTGAGTCTTCTGTGAAAGGAGACTGTGATGCTGATGTTGATGCAGAATGGGCTTTTAGCGCAGAGTGCACTTACAATCCTGCTGTCCATGATGCATGCTTGTCAGTTGCTGCAGATTCACATGTGTGGTATTTCGACAGTGGTGCTACAAAGCACATTACCTCACATCGTGAATTGTTTACCTCTCTCGAGTCTGTCCCTCATGGGAATTCAGTCACTTGTGCCAACAACGCCTCTTATCCAGTTCAGGGAGTTGGAAAGATTGTGCTCACTGCTGCTAATGGCAGTTCCTTCACACTTGTTGATGCACTTTATGTACCTGGGATCAAGAAGAATCTCTTGTCTGTATCCGCACTTGCTAGACTTGGACTTGTAGTCAAATTTGTGGATGACAGATGTACAGTTCATGATCTCAGTTTTGGTGATGAAATTGTTGCATCTGGGCTTTTGTGCCGTGGGCTGTATAAGCTCACTTTGTATGACAAGTGTGGACAAAATTTTGCAAATGCTGTTGCAGATTCAAGGGCTATTTCAGATGCAAAACTTTGGCATGCACGTTTTGGTCATCTGAATTTTGCCAGTTTGCTGCGTTTGCAGAAATCTGATATGGTTGCTTCTTTGCCGCCTCTTGAAGCACCTGTCAAACATGTTTGTGAAGGCTGTATTTTGGGTAAAATGCAGCGTTCTAAGTTTCCAAAGGATGGTTCAGTTGGGCCACATGCAGGTTGCAGCTTGTGCATAGTGATGTTTGTGGGCCCATGCAAACTCCGTCCTTGGGCAATTACCTGTACTTCGTGACTTTCATTGATGATTACTCCAGGCATGCATGGGTATTTCCGCTTAAAGCGAAGTCCGAAGTTTTTATGTGCTTCAAACAATTTTTGGCTATGGCTGAAAATGTCTCAAAATGTACTATGGGCACCCTCCGTTCCGATCGAGGGGGGGAGTATATGTCTCATGAATTTAATGCATTTCTGGCTAGTCGTGGGATAAAACACCAATGTACAGTGCCTTATACACCTCAGCAAAATGGTGTTGCTGAGAGGAAAAACAGGTCACTAACGGAAATGGCACGATGTATGGTCAAAAGTCAAGCTTTGCCGCATTCTTTTTGGCTTGAGGCCATCATGTGTGCCACTTATGTACTTAACAGGTGTCCTACGAAAGCTTTGCAGTCTATTACTCCATATGAAGCATGGCATGATAGAAACCTTCTATTGAGCACATGCGTGTTTTTGGCTGTTTGGCATATGCTTTGGTGCCACAAGTGCAGCGCAGAAAATTGGATGATAAGGCTGTCAAATGTATTTTTGTTGGTTATAGTGCTGAAAGCAAAGGTTACAGGTTGTATCATCCGCAAACAAAACGTATTCTGGTTTCACGGGATGTAGTGTTTGTGGAAGATTCTGTTCAGCCCTTGCTGTCATGTACTAGAGACAGTAATGTAAGCTCACAGGACATTTATGACACTTTGTTGCCTCTTTTCAGTGGTGGAAATACGAATGTAAGTTCCAATGAGGCAAATGTACAGCCTATGGGGGTTTCTGAAAATGTTTTAGATCAGCCTATTACTGATGCAGATGTACATGATGTACTTGATGAGGAAAGGGCTGAAAATGAGCAGGCTAGAGGTATGCCAAAATGGCTGGTGCACACTTTGCGTGACAGTAAATTGGATGCACCTTTGTCTAGTCGTACTCGTTCAGGCTCTCGCCATGCATCTTATGCATCAGATTGTTATGCTTTGGCTGTGTCTAGTTTACATGATGTTGAGGAGCCTCTGTCTTTTGATGAAGCACAGAATTCAGAAAATTGGATTGCTGCCATGCAATCAGAATATGATGCACTTATAGAGAATGACACATGGACTTTATGTGATTTGCCTCCTGGCAAAAAGGCCATTGGTACGAAGTGGGTTTACAAGTTGAAACGCAAGCCGGATGGTGAGATCGATCGCCATAAGGCTCGACTTGTTGCAAAGGGTTATGCACACAAAAAGGCATAGATTATGAAGAGACTTTTGCTCCCACTTGTCGTATGACTACTGTGCGTTTTCTATGTGCATTGGCAGCTCATTTTGGTTGGGATGTACATCAATCAGACATTGTTACTGCTTTCTTGAATGGTGACATATTTGAGGAAGTTTATGTAACGCAGCCTCGCGGTTTTGTCATAAAAGGACAAGAGGACAAAGTGTGCAAATGTAAGAAGGCTTTGTATGGGTTGAAGCAATCTCCTCGTGCTTGGTATGAGAAAGCTGACACTCATTTGGTTAAACGAGGCTTTCGTAACAGTCCAACAGAAAGCACATTGTATGTAAAGCGTGAGGATGATGTATTTCTCATTGTGGTTCTTTATGTTGATGATTTGCTGATCACTGGACCAAATGAGAGACATATTGCTGAATTTAAGGCTGATTTGAATGCTACTTTCAAGATGAAAGATTTGGGGCTGTTGCATCATTACTTGGGTATACAGTTTAAGCAGTGTGATGGTGGTATTGCCTTGTGTCAGAAAAGTTACATAGAGACATTGCTATGTAAGTTTGGACTTGAGGATTGCAAACCTATTGCCACTCCCATGGAAACAGGTTTGAAGTTGAGTCTACATGATGCTGGCGATCCTGCTGATGTCACTCTTTACCAAACTGCTGTTGGCTGCCTCATTTATGTATGCAACACGAGGCCAGATATTCAGTTTGCAGTCTCGCAGGTCAGCAGATTTATGCATAGCCCAGGGTCTAAGCATTGGCAGGCTGTCAAGAGGATTTTCCGCTACCTTAGTGGCACTTTACATCTTGGCTTGTTTTATCCCAAGGGGGATCATTGCCGCCAGACTTACATGCTTTTTCGGACTCAGATTGGGCTGGTTGTTTTGACACGCGAGTGTCCACAAGTGGTTTTTGTTTCATGCTTGGCAGTTCATGTATATCATGGTTGAGCAAGAAGCAACCTACTGTGGCCACTTCGAGTTGTGAGGCTGAGTACAGGGCAGTCTTCACAGCTACGGTTGAGTGTGTATGGCTCAGACGCCTTATGGCTGACTTGGGTGTTGGACAGGACACTGCCAACACTATCTACACTGACAGTCAGAGCGCATTGGCAGTTGCGAGGAACCCAGTTTTTCATGCTCGCACAAAGCACATTGAGGTGCATTACCACTATGTCAGGGAGAGGCTCTCAGCAGGAGAGATCAGCTTGGCTTATGTGCCAACACAGGACAACCTTGCAGATCTTTTCACAAAGGCATTGTCTCGTGAGAAGCTTGAAGCTTTCCGCAAAGCTTTGGGCTTACTCCCCTTTGTGGACTGATCCTGTCCTCAGGGCATGGCACTTCCCTTTACTCATGTGCCAGCTCTCGTTCACCGCATCACTCCAGGGGGGATTTGTTACCATATACATGTGGTAGTGATGTGTGTGAACACACTAGGACCGCCGGGGCATTTTTTCCCTCTTTAGGAGGTTTTTTCCCCCGTGCATTGTATATACGCCCATCACTCTAGGGCTATCTATCTTTCCATTGCACACTAAGTAATACACTCTCTATTGTGTGCCTTGAGCTTCCTTCGTCTTCTCCAAGCTGTGTGTGTTTCTCTGCAACCCTAATTCCAACAAATCCTTGGTTGTGAGAGAACTTAAAACTCACCGTTGACGAATACACCAAAAACGCGTGATATCTTGAGACTGGTTTTTCTAGTTCGGGCTTGAGGGGTGGGATTGTTAGGTTTTAAGCCCTCCCTGTGGGAAACACCTCATAAAGCATGCAGGAAAGATTAGTTTAGATTTAGTTTGCATGGAAGGTTTGATCTATAAATATAAAACTTCTTTTTGATTAAAAATCATCTCATATAGCGTTATTTTACAGTATGTGTCGAAGTTATCTCTTCCTCTCTCTCGTTCTGCACTTTTGCACACACCTCCCCATGGTTCCTCACCGGCTTCACCCTCCATAGCTTCGATCCTTAACACTTGTTTCTACTTTCTGTGTGACCATTGCACATTGGATAATAAGGTGTAGATTTTTTATGCTTCATTGAAAAGATCTCAGTCAGTATCTGAATGGTTTCATTGATGAAGTTTGATCCCTGATTGAGAAAATCTTGATTGGACATCCATATTTGCATATGATATTCGCAATGTTATCTGGTAAGGCTTTGGATTCAATCCACTTGCTGAAATACCATGTGGCAATAATGATGTACCTATTCTTTTTGGGAGTAACCTTCTTAAATGGCCCCATAAAAGCCAAACACCATTTCATGAATATTCCTAATGGATGTATTGGAGTGAAAAGTGTCATGTCATCTGTTGTTGGCCTTCCCATTCTCTAGCAAATATCACATGTTTTGTAGAATTCCTGACATCTGCAATCATAGTTTGCCACCAAAGACCTACTTGGAGGATCTTCTTATATGTAATATCAATCGAGAAGTGTCCTCATACATCTGACTTCCATCCTTCCTTCATTGGTACGCATCTTTGAAGGATGCCATCAATGCCTAATATGTACAAGGCTTCTCCAATGATGGTAAACTTCAAAATTTTTACGGTCAATGCCTTCTTCTTTGTTTGGGACCAGTCCTCTGGAAATCCCCCCATCTGAAGGAGTCATAAACATCTTGCCAGTTTGGATCTGCTCCACCATCAGCTGTATTCTCAAAAAGTTCAACATCTATACTGACTCATCTCTTAGTGATGCTGCTTAAGAATGACCTTTTGTACTTTTGAAAAGAAAAAAATCACCACAATGTGTTTTGCCTGGTTTGTGGAAGATTTTGAATTCAAATTCCATAAAAAACATCATCCATTTAATGAGCCTTCCCTGAATGATCACTTTGGTAATTAGAAAGAGAACTGCCTAGTGATCCACATAGAAATGAAAAAACTTTCTTAGTAGTCCGTCTTCCCATCAAGTTGAGCCAGTATAGCCCCCATCGCCATTCCAGATGCATCAACATGTACATGGAAAATCACATCTTAGTTTGGTTGGTGAAAAATTGGCCTCCTACTGATCACATCTTTTAAGCATTGAAAACTTTTCTCGCATTCTGGGTCCAGATGAATTATTTCCTTTCTGGGTCAATTCATACAAAGGTAGAGCTTTTGCTGCGAACATATGAATGAACTGTCTATAAAAATTGATATTTCGCAAAAAATAGCTTAGCTTAGAGATTGTCGTTTGTGCTTTGGCTTGTTGAACATACATGACTTTGTCTCACTGGCCCTCTCAATCCCATTTATGGAAATAATGTGTCCCAAAAGTTGTCCCTTCTAGACCATAAAAAATGATTTGAAGGGATTCAGACAGATCCTCTTCTCTCTGCACCTCTAGAAGACCATCTCTAAAAGTAATTCTTCCTTGGAGAAAATAGTAAAGTCATCCACAAATATTGCTAAAAACTAATGAAGAAATTCACCGAAGATTTCCATCATGCATCACTGAAAAGTTGTTGGAGCATTACACATTCCAAATTGCATTACCGGATACATAATGCTCTCCATTCAGTGATGAATGTAGCTTTGACCTGATCCTCAGGTGCAATCTTTAGTTAAATGTAGCCACTGTATCCATCCATAAAACTATACATTTTGTGGCCCGCAATCTCATCTAATAAAATGTCTATAAAGGATAGTGGAGAAGGGTCTTTAATTGTCTAAGCATTCAACTTCATGTAGTCCACACATACCCTTAGTTTTCATTCTTTTTAGGAACTACCACTATTGGAAATAGATAGTCACTGCTTGCTACTTTTGTTATAAACCCTACCTTGAGAAGATTGTATATCTCCTCCTTGAGTTTCTTGGTATTATTGGGGTTCATCCTGTACCTCTGTAATTTGACTCATATCGCTCAGTGATATCCTATGCTAGCACACTTCTGGATCCACTCCTTTCATATCAATATGTTCCCAAGCAAATACATCTTGGTATTTTTGGAACAGTGCCTTTGCTTTTTCTTTGATCTATAGCTTCGGATGCTTATTGACTTTAATCATGCGAGGGTTCTCTTCTAAGCCAAGATTCCACTCTTCGACTTCGTTATCGTCAGGGAGTAACCAGTTTGAGTCTCCTCCCTTTTGTTTAGCCATGGATTCAACTTTTTTCTTATTTTGAATACCAACAACATAATTGTTGAAGAGATTTCCTAATTTGAGTAAGCCATTGTGGATCTTTGCTTCCTCAATTGCTAGGTTTCCCTCCTCATAATTTTCTTAACTAGCCTCCCCTACTCGTTTGAAATCAAATTTGTCTTGTGTCAGCTGTTCTCGCGCCCGACTGTCTAACTGAACTAATCTTTTCCTAGAGTTAAGCTCAGTGAACGGATCTGTGTATTGTCCCCTTTGTCCCTCAGCCTGCTCCTTGTCCATTAGCACATCACTCAGGTCTATCGTTGTCAGTGGGAAGATGTTCATTGAAGCAAGCATCTTTTCTATCTTCTTTGTTCCGTATTTCATGCACATCTCTTTAGGTCTCATAGCTTTCATCCAGCTTGTCAATATTTCTCTGAATTCATCTACTGGCTCCTTCAATTGTGATTGGCAGAGTCATGTATTGCACAAGCAGTTTTCTAAGACATGGTTTGTCTAAATGAATCCCATATGCTCCTTAAAATGCAATACTAAGAAGCTGGTATCGAGATTTTCCTTACCCACTCTGATCTGCATGTTTTCAACTAGCCTAGTAGACTAGACCACCCTGCGGTCAGCCATCCTGACTCTAAATGGTGCTGCTTTTAACTCAGTGATTCCCAATTTTGGCCCTAAATTTTCTCCCAAATTATTGATATCAATTCCTCCATCCAGTATGACTTCTGATAATGGTTCCCATTGCTTTCTCAGCTTATACTCAATCTAGATTACTAGAGCCTCATCATTTTGGATGGTTGCGAGGTCCAATGCAATGATCATGGACTCATTCGGTCGAATTTCTACCTTCTCACTCTCATGCTCTTGCACCTTTGAAGACTAGGGTGGTAGATTTTGAATCATGCAAGCCTCAAAACATTCTGGATATTCTGGCAGTTTCTTGGCCAGATTCTCAATGATCTTTGCTGCAAGCTCACACATTCCTACAATTCATCCACTACCTTCTCCTTGACCTTTTCCTTTCATATTGCTCTCTATTCGTCCCACTTTTGGGCTTCAGAAGTTTGCTTTCCCTCATTCTCATTTGAAATCTTTTGAATGATAACACCCTTGCTTCTGGTGACTACCATGACTGGCGCTGGTTCCAGTGCCTTGTGAACACACACCTTTGTCTTCACAACGTCTAGGAACTGGGCTACAAAGTGATCATACTTACCGCATATGTAGCAATTCAGGATTCTCTTTGCAAAATCTCCTTTTCCCGTGTCCCTACCAGTACTAGTACCTCCAATACCTGTGCCGATTTCATTATCCTTGGAACCACTATCTCCATATGTCTTGATTGCTTCTGAATTTGTTAGTGCAATCATTGATAGATCCTTTCCCTTCTTAAAATGGTGAATCTTGATGCCACAATAATTCCAAACGTGATCATAGGCTTTACAGTAGGTAAACTGTGAACACTCATTAGACCTATGATCTCTTGACCTGCACTTTGGGCACCAAGTCTCCATGTTTTTTCCTGAGGGTCTCATCTCAGCTATTTCAGTTGTCTTCCTTGAATTTTCCTCCAGTATCTTAGTCCATAATCCTTTTCTCTTTGCTTTGCTTGTCATTTGACTCACTTTCAGATGTACTGGAACTAGTACTAGATTCTAATTCTTCAGTGGTCGACTCACTGTCACTAGAATATTTCTTCTTATGCCATTTCTCTTTCTTGTTGGCCTGTTGCTCTAGTTTCAATGCCCTTTGCACCAGATCATTAAACTTTTTGGTTGGTGTTGGAACCTCCCTGAGCTTTTTACTTTTGAACCCATTCAGAAACCAGGCTGTCATTCTTTTCTATAATGGAGGCTCTTGTAGGTGTTTGGTTAGTTCCTTGATTTTTTCCATATAGCTCCTAACTGACAACTTGCCCTGTTTAATCTTGTCAAGCTTGCATAGTATGTCCTCATCCCCCCTGTCTTCTGAATACTTCAATTTGATGAGCTTATTGTAGGGCCTTACTCCCCCCACTCATCTTCTTCGATATCCTTAAGCTCAGCGTACTGCTCAAATGCTTGGATGTGAACATTAGTATCATCCTTTTTGTCTCCTTTGAATATTGAAAATGAAATCTTTAGATTAGTGGAATGCTCATGATTACTGGCTTTGGTTATGGAAATTGATTTCTTCTCTTTGCATTTCTGTTTGCTATAATGGTCGGTATCCGCTTCCTAGTCATTGTCAATTTCAATTTTAGTTACTGTGTCTTCAGATTTCTTCATTGCTGGTTTGTGTCCTACTTAGTGATGGTTTATTTTGCTACCCTCGCTTTCTTCAGCATGTTCTTGGCTAGGTTGAGATCCATGAGATCGATTGTGTCGTTTTGCTCTCTTGGCCTGTCTAGGCCTAGAATGAGATAAGTGCTAAGAATCCCTTGATTCCTCATCTATTCTTGGTCTTGGAGGAACATCTATCTCATTCCCAGGCTCTCTTTCCATATCAAAGACTCGCTCTGACTCTTCAGGGACTAGGTTGACACGGTCCATATTATCCATGAACCTTGTAGTTGGCCTCCTGCCTGGTGCAGTTCCTCTAGGGAGCATGATTAATGTGTGATGACTCTTAATACCGAGGGGGGGGGGGGGGGGGGGGGGGGGGGGTGGGGGGCGTGGGGGCGAACTCACTTAGGGAGAGTGAGGAAAAATGTCTTCCCATAGTTTTCCCCATGTGGACAAAACAGAGGGCTATAGAGAGAAAGAGAGAGCGAGAGGCAGAGTTACGAAAAGAATGAGGGAGCCATTGACAAGGGGAGAGAGAGGGGGGACCAAACTCACAGACTTAGAGAGTGAATCAAAACATCCACATTGAAGATTTCACAAAGCGGACAAAATAGAGAATTGGGGGGGGGGGGGGGGGGGGAGGAGAGAGAGAGAGAGAGAGAGAGAGAGAGAGAGAGAGAGAGAAGAGAGAGAGAGAGAGAGAGAGAGAGAGAGAGAGAGAGAGAGAGAGAGAGAGAGATTGATTTATCGTCCATGGAGGTCACATATAACCCATGGGACCATCACAAAAACATTACATTGGCTCGTTGCTTCTAAGTCAAGCCATCAGTTGAGGACTGAGGGTCCAATCATCAAGGCGGAAAAGAAAATGAGAAAGAAAAAGGATCTATGGAGGGTGGGGTAGAGCTCTACCCCACCTCGGTAGACTGCCCATTTACCTTGCTTGCGAGCTTCGTGCATCTTCTTGAGCTCGCTCTTTTTTTAATCTTCAATTGATTTGTCATAAGCTCCTTGCTGATCCAAATCTTTGTACCTTTGAGGAGTCGAGCTTGCCATAGCAACTGCATCTTATCCTCTTTGTCGTTGAAAGTGAGAAGACAATGTTCGGGTGGCACTTGCCTATGTGTATTGTTGATCTAAGAATTTACCTTTTCAGGTTTGATGTTAATTGGCCTACTACAAGACAAAACACTAGCTGTGTGCGTGAGTCTCCCCCTGAGCGAAGGGTAGCTCGGGGGGGGGGGGGGGGGTTAAGACTCATGAACCGCCCTTTGAGAGCCCAAGCAGGCCTCTGCTTGTAGAACCTTCTGCAGCAAACCGTGCGTCAAACACAACCTTCGCACGTCACAACATCTGCACACCCACGCCCGTTGCGCCCTCTGCACACCCCGCCCATTGTGACCTCTACACACCTCACCCGTTCTTTGCGCTAGTTCTTTGTACACCGCCACTGACGTTCGCCTCAACCTTAGCTCACTTAAGTCTTGGAACCCTTATTCAAAGCCACTTGCCAAGGGTTTGATCCCACAACATCCCATTCTACCCTCAAGACTGGAAAGCTTACTCGAACCCCTTATTCAAAGCACTTTTGCCTACGGTTTGATCCCACTGCAACCCTGCCTTCAAGAATGAATACTCCAAAGTTCATCGCAAGGGGCCGACCAAGCTTTGCAGCAGTTGCTGCAAGTTTGAGCAAGCTTACACAGATTGAACAGCTCCAAGAAGCCCTTGATCAGGTAATGGAGGAGAATTGCGACCTCAAAGATCGCCTTAACAAACTTGAGGCACGCTTTGACTCCATGGTCCAGCTCGCCACCGACAAAGTAAAAGAAGTTGAATCAAAGGTCAGCCAAGCCCAATTGATCACCTTTGCCAAAGTGCAAAATTTTGTGAAAACAGAGTTTTGTAAACAAAGACTCCAAGAAGACAACGCCCTCAAGGTTA